>NC_136630.1:20358851-20550278 GCF_933228915.1 Telmatherina bonti | reverse complement strand
AAGCAATGTTTACTTACCACTCTTGTAGCGTTCCCTCTGCTCGATCTTGAGAGTCAGGTAAAGGGTACGGATTGGGAAGTAGACAGCCTGGGGTACACTCGTCCCACCTAGAGATAAAAAGAGGGTCACAGATTACATTTCAAAGACTCTCCCTCTGTACTCCAGAGGAGTGAGAAGGAAAGAGACGAGGCATGCAGAAGTGAAGAAGGAAGCGATGTAGATAGAATGAGGCACGAGGAGATACTGTACGCATATCTGTGTGAGAGAGATCATACTGATACAGCCAAAGACCTCGGCGAAGAGCAGAAGCTTTGAAGCCTCGAGTCAGGGGAGTTGGGGGGGGGGGGGGGGGGGGGGGGGTGGGGGGGGGGGGGGGGGGGAGTTAAAAACATGTCATGGGTGAATTTTTGAAAAAAAGTGAATGTGACTGATGATGAAACTGCTTCCAAGACTTCAAGAAAAGTCTCTGACATTGCAGGAAGATTTAATGATTAGAGCAGTTTTATCCAGTCTCATTCACAGGTTTCTAATCCTGTTCTGTGGGTCTGAAGGAAAAGAAAAGCTAGCTACGATAAGGAGGCAAAATGCAAATGTTTTCTGGTGATGCACTTCAGTGTGGATGGATTATAGATGAGAGCTTTCCAGCAGGCTCACAAGCAGTCTTTTGACTTGAAGAGAAAAGTCTTTTTGGTGAAGACTTAAAATTCTTCAGATCTTTAACATGCAGAAGTAGTTAAGCATAGTGAAGGTGACCTCTTCATGTTCTTTTTGTCATGGATGTGCTGAAAAAGTTCTGACCAAATATTCATATTCTCTGTGTGGCAACAAACCAAATTCCACATTTGTGACTAAATGATACTGGAATACATAAGTGAGTGATCACTGCAATAAATCACTCAAAAAATAAATAAATGAAAATTCCTCATACTCTGCAGAGACTAGAAACATGACATAAAACAATTTGAGGGTTGAAATATTTAGCTTTAATTATAAACTAATGGCGTTCCTGTTTTGTTTATAGTAATTTTTTTTATCATTACTCCTGTCTGAGGCTCAGGTTTGTATCTCTTGGATTTGGTCTAAATGCAGCCAAATTTGCACTCCTACACACTCATATTTATCCTCACTTTTGTATGTAAAATAGATGAATAATGTTAACTAAACAAATGATTTAAAGATAATGCAAAAAATAAAAATAAAAAAAATTTTCTCACTGAAAAATCCTCAGACCCAACCACAAGATCCTCTCAGGTCTCAGAGCACAATTTTATAAGCTGCAATTACATGGCTACTTGATCTTTACTATATCCTTTATATGCCTGAAGGCAGGAAGGGATACCTCCACATCTGCACAACAAAACTGAGCTAAATATGATAACAGATGGGTCAGGGATGGGTGGTGTCAGAAGAAGCTGCCTTAGAAGGAAGAAAAGAAGAGACTTTTTTTTAGCCAAAGGCTACATGGATTCTGGAACACTGGATATATCCACATTCCTATAAATCTTCTCAAACTACAAAGATCAAGATGACACAAAACTTGGCTGACCTTGGTTTGAGGCATAGTTAAGAGAACATAATGTGATTCTGAGAGAACTAAATGAATAATATGGGATTTTGGCAGGTCACAAATTCCTCTGCAGCTGCTATTTTCTAGTAAACACACACATGGAAACTGTTAACAACTGCAGATACTGTGTAAAGTGTTCAAAGATTAACATACTTCCATACATGTTCCTTTCAAGCATTTTAAGTGAAGTGAATCTGTGCTGCAAAAAATGCTTCTTTTCAGTGTTTAAAAAAGAAAGATGGGGGGATAATCAGAAGTGACGAGAGGGGAGTTTCAAGTGGCAGCTAACAACTGCATTAATAATAAAGAAAAGAAGGCAAAGAGGAAGAGGAAGAACCAAAGATCCTCACATTAACAGGAAGACAGAAAAGGTCTTATTTCAGTGAAGTCTGGCTGAGCTGAGTGGAAGAGAGAGAACTGTAGACAAGGTGAAGGAAATGAGGGAGGGTGGAGGAAGAGATGGCACAATTCTCAACTAACTTCTGATTCATCTTCCCGCCTGCCCCCAGGCACTTCTCTCCTCACCTTCATCAATATTTCAACACAAGTTTTTTTTTTTTTTTCTTTTAAACATCCCGCCACTGCAGAGAAACTCTAAATAATTCAGGCGAGCAGGCAAGATAAAGAATGTCATGCATCATAATGTGTTTTATTCTCTACATAAAAAAGAAGAGAAGAGTAAGATGTCAACCTTTAAGTTGACACAGGATGACAAGTCCAACCAAATTTCCATAAAAAGGAAAATCTCTCATACACTTACATCTATTGAGATCAATGATAAACTAGTAAACCAGCCTGAATGTTTTTGGATAATCTGCATTAAACCATTACTTACAGATATTATTCTTAATTTTTATCTTTTTATTCTCCAGATTTGTCTTTTTTTTTTTAAAGTACATATAGCATTCAGTAAATGTTTATTTAGATTTAGATAAGTTATCCTTAATTTGTTACCATTATTCAGCTGTAGTATTTTACCAGCTGCAACTGAAATAAATAAACAACACAGTAAAAAGCAGAAACGAAATAACATTCAGCCTCTGAAAAACCCATGTTGGTGCAGAAAAAGCAACATATGTAACTAAGAAGCAGTAAGTTACATGTAGAATTCTACAGTCTGTCAGATAAATGATAGAAGCAGATAAAAAAAAATAAAATAAAAAAAAGCTAAATACCAACATACTCGTAGTTTATACATCATGTTTGTGACGTATAAACTTCTTAAATTTAAAAGGCAACTTGAAGAAAAATAAAAACTAAATATAACACCATAACTAAAAGAGTAACTTTTACAGTTATCTTACAGTCTTTTCACCCTTTTCCCACTGATCCTCCTTCACACTTCCTCTCATATTCTTTATGAACATTCCTGCTCTGCTGAGAGGATTTCTGTTTGTTATAGCGCACCACTCTTTGAAGATCACCCTCTTTAAATTGTGCGGAAATAATACTCCATTAAGCAAAGCAAATTAGTCTTTGGTTTAATTACTAGCTCTGTTCCCGCAGTGCAGATGCATACAATATTAACTTTATAATCATTTCTTGAACAAATAATTTAAAAACCAATCCACCAGGGACTGGTGAAAGCCTATAAATTGCTGTAAAAAGGGACAGTGAACAAATCTGAATGCCTAATTTGGTAAATAGAAAGCAGGAGAGAGACCACTTTGCCATGAATGCAGTTAATTTATCTTGATTAGAAAGACGCGTATGAGGACTAATGCTAACACACCAACCAGATGTGCAGCTCTAAATGGATGAAAGAAGCCAAGGAGTGATTAATGGGTTCACCAGACATCCAGACACAAAACTGAAGATGTGCTATTTGACACATGTTCTCTGACAGATGTTCAGAGTAATATAATGTCTGATCTGGCAATTGAAGTTGTTGCAAAGGCCTTACCTGGCTGATGAGGTTGAGCAGGGGTTTGCCCTCTGACCCGACCAAGCAGGTTAGAAGCTGAGGTATCCATGCCAACCACTGAATGGGTGGTACTCCAATACAGTATTTGTCCACTGCATCTGCCAGCGTGTTCTTGTCATCGAAACTGAGCAGCCACAGCACCTTCAGATGCAAAGGAAGAAGTATAAAATATGAGTGTGTAGACAGGTGGGAAGAAAAACAACAATAAAGGATGTTTTCTTTTTCTCTACGTCACATTGAAATACTCAATATATCTCTAAATAAGCAAATTACAGTAATAAACCGAGTAGAGCAGGGCAAGATCTCAACAATTACTGAGACTGCTGCCGTTTCTTTGGCTGCATTCACTGCAGGGGGGGGGCGGCTGCAGAGTGTCATTATGAGTCTGTCTTGGCAATCCTTATAATGATGAAAGTACAGCCAATGCATCTACCTGGTGTGCATCTACATTATGATGAAGACATTAACCCCATTTGATTCCCCGGGTACACTTTAGCAAGCCAACCAGGGTAGTAACACAGACTGAGTATAATTGCAGATAATGACTGGTCATCCACTTCATCCATCAGGCCTAAGCATTGCCAACCCAGTCAGGCAGCACAATGGTTGAGTTTGGGATCACCAAAAAAGAAAATATAAATGTGAATCTAGTGAAGAAGCAAACCCAGACAAAGAGGTTTCTGGTTCTGTTTCCATGTGAGAACACTGGATGCTGTTAGTAAAGGGTCCGTCTCTTTACCCTCCCACACAAAGCTTAGCGAACTGCTATATAATTACTAAGAAGGAGAAAGGTAGAATCATGTTAGAGGTCATGAGTTTGTGGTGTCGGGGGATATCATTAGTCTGTTAACCCCGGGTGCCAGTGGATGGTCTTGACATCAGTATTGATCCTTTATGGGTACCTGTCCACTCCGTCTATCGCCAGACCGTAATCGATCCAATTACTGGTCTCTGCTTGTAACTGTGGCAGAATCTTATCAGTATCTATAATGCATGGACAATATGAGGTCAGGAAATGAGGGAATTAAAAGTGACCCTATTTGCAATAAGGTCTGATTGAGCCTCATGTGTGGGGAGCAGAAAGGCTGCTGGTTTCTGAGGAAAGGAGGGAAAAAAAACCCTACACTTACATGCAAGACATATCCAGACAACAATAATTAAGTTCCCAATTTAAGCAATCCATGACGAGTATTTACTTATTATCTGCCATACAAAGAACTGTTTCCTTCCCAGTTACCTCCTCACCTTAGCTAGGTACTTGCGTGACTTGCTCTCATTTTGGTGGCGACAGGCATGAAGGTAACAGGTAATGGCAGAGACTCCCAAGTGAAGCTGACGATCTTTGACAAAGATGTTTTCCAGATAGTCTCCCCACATGGCCCAGGCCTTCACCAGGACGTCGTGCATCTGTACTGCGGCAGAAAAGGCCTTGTTGGCCTCCTCTGACCTAAACAAGCAACAAAAAAACAGAAGGATTTCATGACTGTTGAACTAGAAGAGACAAGCTTCCAGGTAATACAGACAGATGGGGGAAGGGGGAAATGAGAGGTAGCTAGGAAAGGAGAAGTCATATTTGAGTGAAAGGAGAAAGATTTTTGTTAAAAAAGAAAAAAATACAGAGGAAGAGAGAATAAAGCAGGAAAGTCTAACAAAGGTAAGCTATAGATGAAACACCTGGAAGAACTACATCTGTGATCCAGTTCTGAACAAGGCAAGGCAAGTTTATTTGTATAGCACCTTTCATGTACAAGACAATTCAAAGTGCTTTAAATTAAACATTAAAAGCATTACAGAAAAAAGCATAAAAGAAAATAAAAATAACAAAATCATAATAAAATCATAAATTATATTAAAATAATTAAAAGCAGAATTAAATAAAAGTATGCAGTAAACAAGCATGCAGAGTCATATCCAATGATATTATGCATCTAACATGCATGAGTTAATGTTGCCATGCTTTGTTTTTTTGTTTTTTTTTATCATTATCAAATTAAATAAACCTTTTTATCATATTTCCACTTAATACAGGGTTAAAGAAAAACAAAACTTTTGCACATAAAGTGCATTAATGTAAATAAAAATAACTACCATGAGAGTATTTTCACAGCTTCGAGAAATATGTGGGACGATCAACTTCAAAGGTTTTATTTGAGTCTGTAACGCAGCCGTCACACAAACACACACCAACCTGATTTAGAAAACTTAGCAGACAGAGGTATAGACGGCTAAAATCTGTCAGTAGATCCAAGTATGACAGCACCACTTAACGCTGACGGAGAAATAAATTCCAAATCATCAACTATTTTCACAACACCGAGCAGCTTCTAACTTCTGGCTGTCATGCAGTCTGAATAATTTTTTTTTTTTTTTTACACACCTCTCATTCTCTGATTAACACAGAAAAGTGCAAGAAGCACCCCCCCAAAAAAAAACCGATCTACCTCCAGTCAAAACAAGAAGACAAGCCTGTCACACAGAAACGTCTAACTGAGCTGCAGATGGCAAATGGTCTTCCATTTCAGGAGTGCTTCCAAACTACTTTCCTTCTTCCTAATAGTAAAATGTCTCCCATACCAATCAATTAAAATGTGTTATTATGGAAGGCATTTTGGCATGTGATTAAAAAATGGGAGCTTGATTGCTATGGGAGTCAGAGCCAAAGACCCTCCAGTAATACTTAATGGGGTTTCCTCAGTCATTTTGAAAGTGTTCAAGTACATTAACAGTTTTCTACTACCCAGCTCAACAGGAGCGCAAGCACCCAGCAGACTGTCAAATCTCTGACACCCGTTTAATTGAATGATCCCAAAATCCTTAACACATGTGGTTGCACGCACACACACAAACATATACACAAACCTCCGAACCCCTAACCTCCACTCTGCTGTTAACTCCCCCCCGGTGTAGGGGGAAACTTAATGATTGCAATAAACCCTGCTGAGGTAGAAGCAAGTTCTGCTGATCCCAGAGATTCCTGCAAATTGCCTTGAGTTAATTATTGAGCTGCATATACATTTAATAAGCCTTCCTCAATTTGTCTTTCACCCCTCAGGACACCATGTCGTGTCAAAGATGATGGGCGAAAAGGTGTTACCGAGGGCGAAAGGGATATTACAAAGTTCTGAGTACGCACGGCCCAGCAGAGCATGAAGACAGCAGCTGCGTGCTCCAAAGGCAAACCCCCTGCAGCCGAAAGCTAATTATTGACACTGTAACAACGTGATGTCAAAGATTACATCCAAGCCACGTCACGCTGGGTTGCCAAGTAACATTACCTTGCAGAGAGGTCACTTTGTCGTAAGAAGTGACACATAAATATTAGGGGTGGAAAAAAATCTAATCAAAAAATTGAATATCGGGAGTTTTTCCAAGCAAAAAAGTCCCGATATTTGATTTTTTTTTTTCTTAAATTAATAAAAATAATCCATCTTTTTACTTGTCTTCTTGGCCATTATAGCAACAGAATGATGGCCTGGCTACTGTGTTGTTTTTTCCTAATTGAAATCAAGAGAATTGATGAGCAAAAGAAGTTTTGTACATTTTTTTTAGTCTACAAAAATCAGGGAATTGCGAGAATTAAAATTTAAATCAAATTGGCACCCAAAAAAAATCTGAATCAAATCAAATCGGGACTGAAGCATATCGTCACAGCCCTAATAAATATATGACTGCCAGGTTCTGGCAGGTTAAAACACCCACACAGACTTAAGGGGGTATGAACAGTTTCAGGACAATGTGAAGGTGCATGAAAAAAATGATTGTGACAGATGATAGATGTGGATACTAAAAAACAAAAAGTTAAAACAGATTTAAGTAAAAGTGACAGTTCCTATGCAAAGCTGGAACGGTTGTCAAAGACAGAACAGCTGGAGGTCATACTTGTTGATTTGTGCCAAGAACATGCCCTTAAGAGCGTAGAACTCAGCCGTCATCTCCTTGGTGAAGTACTTGAGGTTGGTTGACTCGATCACCTCTAAGCCCTAAGAAACAAAGATTTAAAAAAAAAAATAAAAAAAAAAAAAAAAACCAATTCAGCAGGGAAACTTTAATCTATGCAAAAACTCACAAAGACCCAACAGCATTTTATTTTAGGCAGTGGCAAACACACTCTGCTCACTGTTCATTAAGAAGTATAAAAAAAAAAAAAAGGTGTTCAGGGAACTAAACTTCCATTGCGGTGAGCCTCTGATTAGGTGTCTCCTATGTAGTGCGGTGACAAACGATGTGCAGCAGGAGAAAGAGACTGAGAACCAGAGATGAGAAAAGAAAAAAAAAGAAAAAAGAGAAGAGACAGAAGAGTGTCTACTGGCACTTTTAATGACTTGTGGTGAGCTGAATAGCTTCTATTAATCAGAGCACTCCATGGGCTAAAGAGCGAGTTCCTGAGTTACAGTCTCTTCTAAGTCTCACTACTACCGCCAGCCCAAACACTGCTTTCTACTTTACACACCCTGACTACACAGCCAGCCACTGCGGAAAAAAATAATCACAAGTACTGATAAATAAATGCATTAAATTGTGTTTACATGTTAGGGTTGGATGTGGCCCCAGGTGTGCTTAATGCAGACATGTGTAAAAAGAAGAGAAATCTTAAGTCTCACCTGCATGCATTCGTTCTTGCCCATTACACCGGCCAGCTGCAAATAACACTTGACCTGCTGTCTAATCTTTTGGAAACAGTCAACAATAGGGACTGTAGGAATGGTATGGATGCGGCTCAGAATGTCAAGAGCCACGTTCACCAACCCCTGGAGAGAGAGTTTGACATGCTTGGATAAAGCCTACTTAAAAAGAGCAATAAACTTGAGAATGACAGATGTCTTTTCCTAATTCACACATACTGATTTCTTTCTTCTTCTCTCTTTTTTTTTTTTTTTTTTTAAATTGAAAGAGGCTTCTGAGCCTGAACAGTTACCTGTTTGCGAGCTATCTTGCCGTATTGAATGATTGCAGAGGCTGAAGCATGAACTCCCAACATGGCATTATTGTTGTTTGGATCATGCTGTGTGTTTGCCTCATACGCTGTCACTATGGCTGCAAAGAGACAAAACAGATATGAAAATGGCATTTTTCTTTTTACAGGTGACCAAGTGTGGACAGAGCAGAATGAAGAGTGAAGACAGTTCCAGCAACCTGAAAAGCTCAGCCGTCTTAACGGAGAAGAGGACACGAGGGACACCAAACATATTGAACAGTAAACGAGTCACGGCGATGAATTTTATCAAGAAAATTCCTTTTCACTTTAGGCTTGAAGGCTGTTATGTATAGATAAAGAGGATTTTATTGGTGCAGCTGAACAGTTCTATCATTATTTCAGCTCTCAAGTGCAAGTTGGAGCTCAAGTTTCTTGAGACGTCACAATTTGCAGTGGCTGCCTCTTTCAATGGTTTCTAATTCACAGCTGGAGAGAACTAAGCAGCAAGCAAGGTAAACGCGTGCGTGTGTTCCTTCTATCCTGTAGAGAGACAATGTACTTTAGTGAGATGACATTTTGATATGCACAGGCACCCTGAGGGGTTTCAGAATAAGTGGCCTTTTACAGAAGACGTCTTCCTGGAAGTCCGCAGCAGCAATCTGAGCACATAACAGCAGAGGTGTGGCGTCCTGCAACAGTTGGACAATGCCTAAAAATAACATGCTTCTATATTTATTTGCTGTACTGTAAGAGAGAATGCCATACCTTGGTAGTGGTGTTGGCGCCACATAAATATGCTGCTCCAGTGGGACAGGTCGTCAGAAATGATGGGCAGCCGATTTCTCCAGGTTTTCACCACAGTCTTCATGTCATGGAGGCTGTTGTTCCGACCCAGGTTTGTGGGCTGAAGCCCTGCGTTTATCTGGGCGGCTTCTTGCAGCTCGATGATCTGCTGTGCAGCCTGGGGGAACAACAATCACCTAAAATCTGTCCTTTTAAATGTTCTGAACATTACAAACTGAAACTTTGTGTGTGATAAGCCTGATCAACACTCTGAACGGAACAGCTAAATTTAATGCTAATTATTGCCATCTTTGCATTGAATTACATAAACAACAAGTGTCAAACTCCAGGCCTCAGGGGGCCAGTATCCTGCAGGTTTTTGCAGGTTCCAACATTATTGAATAGGTTGACAAGAAGCTGTTGGAACCAATTTATTTGAATCAAGTGTGTTGGTACAGGAAAACAACAATAACCTGTCAAAACCGGCCCTCGAAAACTGGAGTTTGACACCCCTAAGTGGTGTTCGCCTGCTCTCCATTGCTGTCTGATTACCCAAGTTTTGCAAAATATCAAGAACCTTTTTTACATCCTCGGTTGGTTTGATGCCTTTTTTTTTTCTTTTTAAAGATATTTTGATGTGTAATCTTGAGTGTTGAGTACCCATTAAAAATATATTTAGCACTTTGGCTTCAGCTACCTTTATTTTTCTCTCTGATGAACAGATCTAAAAGCTTAAATGAATGTAATGGAAAGAAAAGCAAGGACAAAATTGAGAAAAGAGTAAGAAGAATAGGTCATAACATGGTTATAAGGCGGATATGGCGGATTTAATTAAAAGGCCCTCAGATAAAGAGGGGAGATAGGAATCAGAAAATCGAAGGAAAGAATAAAAAGAAGCAAGATGAGAGCAGAAGAACAGAACCTGCTCCGATAATGGGGAATAAACTGCAAAACTATGTAGTACAAGAACGGAAAACAAACTAATTTAGCATGAAAAAGAGTTTTGTTACTGTTTAAACGTATAAGTAGAGAAAAATGTTAATCAAGCTGCCTTTTTCCTTAGTTTAGAATCATAATCAACTGTATAAAGGGCTGAAAGTTAAACAATGCAACAAATAAACCAAATTAAACTTGACATAAACTAAGCTCCAAGTAAAAATCAGACATGAGGATATTTTTTTCTTGGAGCTTTAAAGGAAAACATGCTAACCCATCATGTCTCATATGATCGTTATACTAAACTTACACTAAAATCTGAGTTGTTTTTTGCTGTTCAGGCTTATTTTACAGACTAATGAGAATAAAAAAGTTGCTTTAAGGTAAGTATAATAAAGTCAGTATATTTTCAGTTTTTTATTGACACAAACATAATGTTGCGAGGCTAATCATTAGTTCTTCCTACATTACTTTAATATCTAATATCCTGCAATGTCGCATGCAAAGAAACTAAAGAAGAAAAAAAAAAGGAATAAAAATTAGGGAGACGAAAAAAATGTGAAAATGATAAGCGAGGGCTTCTATCTCATTCCCTGAAAAGAATCTTCATTGATTGGTCCAGGGCAGCTTTGTGAACATAATCAATCATTCCATTATAACTACTCATCAATCAATATTAATGCCAAGCCTTCTAATCAATAGTGAGGGTGATAATCCATTGATCGTCATTTACTGCTGAGAGCTAGGATTTGATGATAACTTGATTCAAATGGTATTTGAAGCCAGAAGTATTTGCAGTCTGGGATTCTCCGTTTCTATGGATCATGGAGCTCTGAAGTTGAGATGCAGAGTTTGGAATGAGGTTTACAACAGGTCACCTGGAGGAAGAAAGGACTTGTTTTCGCCTGCCTCGGGTAAATAATTAAACTGCACATATGGGAGCACACAAATATGCACACAATACCAAAGATTATCGTTACACCATTCAAAGACCCATTTTGATGTGATAAATGCAGTGAATCGGAGCTTTACTGAACACTCAACTCCCCCTAGGTCCAAATGAAATCTCCCTAAACAAAATAAATTAGGAAGTACAATATTTTTCACAATTATCAGTTCATCCCAGCTGATGGGCCATTTCTAACCTTCATTCAGACCATCCCATTCATCATGTAAATGTAATTGTGCTGCAGGAATTTAATCAAATACTATCTGATGGCTGGAAAGTAATTACAGAAATTCCAAACTACCTCTCTTCTTCTTCTTCTTCTTCTTCTTCTTCGTACATCCACCCTGCCTCCCCAAAGATTCTCTTCTCTCTCCGCTTTTTCAATTATCTGCACCAAGTCTGCATTCGTCTTCTGTTCGCCTTTTTCCATCTATGCCTCATCTGTTGTAATCTCTTAAGGTGGAATCAAAGAGGCTTAAAGGGTTTTTGATTCTTTTTTTTTTTTTTCTCAATCATCTGTCTCAATTTTACAAAATGGAGCATGAGAGGGAGATATTGGCTGTTATCAGTGATGCTCAACAGCACAATGTCTGGGAGCTACTAATGATCTCTTGACATGCATCAACTCGAGGACTTCTCATAACAAACCCACTTCCTTCAGCCTTTCAAGAGTGAAACAGCCGTGTTTTGTGTACTGACCTGCAGCAGCGGCGTGTGCACGTGGGAGACAATGTGAGGCAACCGTCTCCATTCACGAATTGCCTGGCTAGAGGCCATTTCCACCTGCCTCTCTATGAAGTTGAGCTGTTGATCCTCTGGGTTGCAGATCGCCAAATAGCCACGGTGCATGTGCACCTTCCAAGCCATCTCCTTGGGACAGCTCATGTCCACCTGGAAATGCACACAGTCAGTCACTTTCCATATTCAATTAACAGAAAATGACCTCACACTTTAGTTCTGATTAAAATTGACTCTGGATTGGTATTTAAAGATAATAACAAGGCAAGCAGGAGCATTTCTTGACAATATGTCACTCATTACGGACCTGTTGGCATTGTCAACTATTTCCTGTCCATTTGTTCATCAGTAACTATATTATTTTCCAAGAACCTTGTACCTTCTTAACTATATATCTATAACATATCTGTAGCATAACATGTTCTATATGGAACATCTAGTGTTGTGAAACAGCACAACAGTGCTCATCTGAAAACACATGATTCACGATAGAGTTGACTGACTTAGAGCAGTAGGTGTTACATGCAGGTAAATGCTTTTACACATTTAGAATTAGCGGCACATCGTCCAGAAGTGGGCACATCTGGTGTTCATGGTGAGCTGGTTTTCTCTTTATCTTTGTTCCCGTAGTGGCAAGGTAAACTGCATGCACTTTTCATCGAGTTGTGATGTGGCAGCGTGATTAAAAGAAAACATCTGAGGGAAGTGGCCAGTGTCATTTTCTTAGCGTAATTTACTTCTTAGACAAATATCCAACAATACCGTTTGGGGTTTATTTTCTAAACGATTTCAGTTTGACTTTCTGCGAATGACTAATACACCTGACGAGTCTGGAGGGGTGGAAAAGGTCCTGCTATTGATTAAAACACTGAGTGCATAAACACAAAACAAATAATAGCCGTGGGGAGTCTCTTACATCACACCTGTGCTTTGCTTTTTGGAAGTAAGTGTGAAGCAGAATGAGAGAAATCTGAAAAAGAAAAAAAAAAAAAAAAAGGGCGAAAGAGCGAGGAGACAAAGCGCAGGTGTGTTTTTGCGTTAGCTCTTCTGTGTCTGGAGAAAATTACAGTGATCGGTCAAAGCCCACTTATCAGAGGTGAAGCTTGATGAATATCCCGGAGACAGGGCCGCTCTTATCAACAGCCAGCTTTAATTGAAAGGAGGGACATTTGGACTTTGCCTCTGAGCTGGCGAGCGGTGAGCAGGCAGGCAAACGCAAAGCCTTTCTCTTCTTCTCCACCATAAAACAAATCATCCTGCAGCAGATGCTGAGGTAATTATTCACACACACAGCTGTCATAAATATTAACTCTTACAACCTGAGCTGTGTGGAAATGGTTGAAAAGATGGAGGGCAGAGTGAAAGGATAGAATAGTAGTAATATCAGAAAAAGCACCTCAGAAAGAGGAGGAGATACAAAATAAGGGGAGGAATGAATGAAAAGGAGACAAGTACGACCAAAACAAGGAAGAAGTGATGTAGTGTGGTTGGTGTTGCCATCCAGACAATTTAATTAGATGTCACCTTAGGACAGAGCAACTCAATGGATTGGTTCCAAGTCTCCTTGAAAGAGCAAAGCAGGAGTATTTGTTATACGTCAGGTACTATCACACGCTCAGCACCCATCCACAGTCTGTTTCAGGAAACATGAGGCTAGTAAATTTACAGACAAAACAGCTGAACTGCATTTCCACAGATTTACAGCATCCTCTCTCATCCTCCCCGGGGGTGTCAGGTTGTGGAGGAGCTAGACAGCACCAATATCCGGTTAAACAACGCCACACTAACACAATACTTAATATACAGCACTGTACCGGTAAGAAGGCTATAATGAGAAAAGTTTGCTTTGGTTCTCTGGGTTTCAGCCTATGGGCTCCACTGCATGTACGATGGTCTTAGGGGCTATAATCATGTTATTACTCTCTGTCTGCAATCATGTTGAAGTTACTGCAACCTTTGTAAGCTCATAGGAAAACATCTATTTGAAAGTGTGTCGAAAAATATACACACGCATGCATCTTTGCATAAAGATGGTGTTTTTCTCACCTGTACCAGAGCTTCCTTCATGGCAGGCCAATTTGAAACCCTCCAAGCACACTCAAGCACCAGATAAGGGTTTGTATGGCCTTTTGATTGGCCATATTCAGTCAATGGTTCCCACTGGTTCAGCTCTTTGGAACAGCTTAAACAAAGAAATCAGAAAACGTTTAGGAAACCTTTCATTTGTAGTTTAGTTTTACAGTCAATCCCCGTTTATTTTTGATAAGAATAAATTATATTTTTCTTGACAAGAAAAAGATAAGGTTAGATTTAAAGACCCAAACAGATCTGTACAACCCATGTAATGGATAGACATAAAAGCTATCCACAAAAAACTTATCCATAAATTATTTAATGATACAAAAGTATTTTTTCTCCTGAAATTGTACCGGATCCAGTGGTCCTCCCACAGCTGGTATTCTGGAAATATGGCTGGGGAGATGTTGCTCCTTTCATGCTCTTTTCTTGCCTTCTCCATAGCTTTCTCATAGCTTTCCTGGGCCTGAACACATACGTTATGAGATATTTAGAACACATCTATATATGTAACAAAATCTGCTCCTAAATACAATACCCCATTCTTATCACTGTAAACTTTATTATCCAAAACATCCATAAAATAGAAAAGTTTCTTGAAGTTTATTTGCAAGACAATTCATTAGACAGCATCCCTTTTAGTAGGTACTTTCTATCCACTTTCATCTTACCTGTTCGAAGAAGCCATGCTGCTCGTAGGCAATAGCAGTTGCAGTCTCAGGAAATTTGTACCTCTTCTGCCATAAGCCAGCCCACATGTCCTCCTCTTGGAGCAGAGAATAGAGCTCTGCTAAGGAATCCAAAATCTCCTGCACAGATTTAGGACAAATAAGGATGGTAACTGAGGAAACTGGAAAATATATCAACCTCAAATCTAATGTGATGAAGAGTTCAAACAAAGCGACGGGCAAAATGTCCAACTTAAAGCATGAGGCTGCAGCACACGACAAATCCATCTCTATATATGACACTAAGGAAGGAAGTGATAAATAAGACTCTGCTTCTTGAACAAGCTTGAAAGAATGAATAAATGTGTTACCTGCTGAGGTGGTGTGATGCTCTCTTGTTCGTAAAACTCAGTGCTCTGCTTGGGTTTACTGTGCAAGCTCAGACCCTTTTCGAAAGCCTGCTGCTCCAGCATGAGAGTGGAACGCAGCCAGAGGTTGTGCGTCTTGCCCAAGTACTTGAGAACACAGGGGCGAATGGGAATAGGAGGCACACACTGGGACATGGCTTCCACGAAGCAGTTCAGGGCGCTGGGCTGGCAGTCCCTTTGGGCCTGATGACTGCCGCTGCACAGGAAAGGGCTCATTTCACCAGACAAAGCCTGAAGAGGAGAGAGAGAGAGAGTGAGAGAATCAACCACCTAATTTTACTTTAGCAGCAGTACAACGATATGGCATATTGATAAAGGCATTTTGTTGCATGTACGGGATGCAATGTGATGCCATTTTCCAGTAAGAGAGCCGTGAAACTGAAAAAGAGTGTAAGAAGGCTTGATGGGGACAAATGACAAATTGTGTGCAGCGTTCCTACAACTTTTTGCACTTGTGGTTCGTAAAAGCAAAGCAAAATCTGTGAAAAACTCATTATATGACAGTTGAAACTTCACATGAATACTCAATCAGATCCTCTTATAACAGCTGCGTGTGAACTGAACAGATTTTCAGCCCGATCAAGCAGTTACAGCTCTGAAAATCATGATTGACACTCATTGATGTATCGTAATGAATATGATTTACACTGCCCGCTGACAGCAGTGAGTAATCTATGCTATGATGGTAACTTTAATTAGACTGGCAGTGAAGAAAGCCAATATGTCATGAAATTCCTTCCTTAGGAGAATATGAGTTTCTATCATTTCCTTGTAACTGTTGACGCAGGGTTATGAAGGCTGAGTTGAAGTTATAGCTGTATTTTCATTATAAATTGAAGGGGGTAAGACAGGCATCAGAAAATGAAGCTTGCAACATATTCGTGACCTCAGGCTTGTCACAGGAAGAAAATATTTTGAATATTACTGATCTTACTGGTGGCTACAATTGTGAAGTTTTCAAGAGTTCAATCACTTTTAAATCACCTCAAAATGCTCTAAATGCATAAAACTCATTACAGTTTTCCTCCCTCAGCCTTTTTTTAGAACTGTATTTAGCAGAAATAATGACCTTATTAAGCAAAACAGCTGAGATGAGATGGCCTGATAAACAACCTGTTTGTTAATGGCGCTGATAAGGTGTAGAAAGGACAACGGACAAGTTGGTGAGCATTAGTGACAAAAAGTGCAAGATGCAAGACAAAGACACCAAGTATGGTGAGCAAAAAAAAACAACAAAAAACTGTGTCTGCCGTTTGAAATGAGAAAATAAGGGTTACAACTTTAGTTTTAACAAACAACAAAGTAAGATGTCACGCAAAGGTAAAATAAAAAAGAACAAACTATTATCAAACATTTCTCTACAAAGTTGCACAGACATACTGATACCACTGAAACTCCTCCGTCAAGCCACAAAGCAACATGCTTTACTTGCATCTTGAAGTTTAAATGTAATCTTAACAATGTGCTGTGAGTACTTCTCAGTTCTGTGAAAAGATGTGTGCCACTATATTCTACTCACATGCTGCTGTCTGTCAGAGAGGATCTTCCAGAGGCGAGGGAAGAGCTGGACCCAGCTCTTTTCAGCCAGCGGAGTAGAGATGTGACAAAGCTGGACCAGGGCATTCAGAAGGGCCCCCGTCTAGCACAGAGGAAAGAACAATGCAATTTTATTACTTAAACCCCAAATCAAAACAAAATCAGAGGTAAATATAAAAAAAGGGGAAAATATCATGAAAAAGTTTCTTTCAGTTTTGGGGTAAATAATAAGCCATGTTAATAAAAAAGGCACCAAACATAGTTAGCTGTAGTGCTATGTATGCTGCACCAGTGCCTACTGGTTCCACTAACAGCTGAAAAAGTGTTTATAGCGCAAAGAATTTTGGCCACGTCCATCCACATACTGCATGTTCTTGACATCTGAAGTCAATTCTATATCCAAATTTAGACCTTTAGTCAGTAATTCTTAAACAATGTATCTTTAAAGTAGTTGCCCAACACCTTGCCTTCTGAATGAAATGGTGGCACTGGTTTAAAAAAAAGCACTACTGGAAAAAACAAGCATAACTAATTCTAGTTTTACTACAGTGAGCAGAAACTTTGAGGTAATCAAGGTAACTTCATGTTTTGTCAAACCCCAGTCAGGTCCACTAACTTCCAGGCAACAAAACAATGGACGAACTGGTTGCACAATCTTACCTTGACTTCCCGTAACGAATCAAGAAACTTGTCATGGCGGTTGGTAAGCATGTGCAGCTGGTTGCCTGTGTCTCTCTCAGCCTGTTCTTTAGTCTTGGGAATGGCTGTCTGGTCACCTGGTGCCAATTCTATGTCAATTTCCACATCCTACCAGGGAATAAATGGGTAAAAACAAGACAGCAATTGCCTGATATTAAAGATTTGACATTAAATTTTTGTTAGACAAAAGCACTTTATGACATCAATTAAAAGGGAACTTCTTGAAGATGTACAGATTTGTAGAAACCTGAAAAGTTAATAATAAAAAATAATAATAAAAAGAAAGTTGTATTCATCCCTGACATTCACAGTATAAAACCATACATTTAGTGGGAAAATGGAAGCACATAATGAAAATTGTGTAAATTCATCCACATGCCCCACCTCTTCTTTTGTCTCACTGTTTTCCCTCTCACGTGGCTCCTGCTTGACATGCGTTGCCATGGCAAAAGCGGCACGGTCGTGGCTGTCAGCCAGGTTGATGACGTTTGTGATAGAGGGTAGCATGGATCCCTGGCAGCTGGTGCCAATGATGGTGTTTCGTTCACAAACTGCCAGCAACAACTATCAAACAGGTGCAACAAAACACAAACGGCAAGTGAAATGACAGGTAGAAAGGGGGGGGGGGGCGTCATTTTGTTTTTGATGCCAGATAAAAGTCTCCTAAAACAAAAACTCTTTTTGTTTACCTCAATGCACTGTTTAATCCAAAAGTGGCTGCCCATTGCCTCCCAGTTCTGGGAACAGCATATGTAGAGCAGTCTCTCGTAGACGCGCCGTTTCATGGAAGCATCAAACACCTCGAAAAACTTGGCCCTGATTAACGGCTGAGTGCAGCGAAGACCTGACAGGAAGGCTGGCTCCAGCTTGGATGTAATGTCACTTCCTGAAAGGCTCTCGTCCCTGAATGTGTGATGGACAAAACATTGTTTTAATGCTAATTGTTGCCTAAAATCAATCAAGAGGAAAACAAAACCCCCCCAGACTGAACATTTTACTCCTAAGCTGTAATTAGACAGTAACATAGCTGAGAAACATTTAATCACTACTAGAAGCCACTGGATGTTAACAAAGCTCAGATATCAACTGGTTAGTTTATTTGCCCAGTTAAATGTGTACTTAAATGGTAAATTAACTGTACTTATAAAGCACTTTTCTAGTCATCATGACCACCGAAAGCACTTTACACCACATGTCACATTCACACACACACTCATCCAGCACTTTTACATTTTCTATACTAAGCGCTTTGCTGAACCACACACAGTCATACCCCAATAGACACATTATGAGGAAATGTGTCTGGCCCAAGGACACTTCAACATGTATTAAAGGGAAGCCTGGAATCAAACCACTAACTTCTAGATTGGTAGACGACTCTTCCTCCTGACTTACAACATACTTCAGCAAATTTAGAACAATAAAGAGTTCATTTTAAATGGAAAATAAAAATTCACCTCTATAAATGTTGTTTTACTCTCTTTGTTTTTCTTTTTTTCCAACCTTTAAAACTTCAGAAACAAGCTCGCTCAAGTAGATTGGGTTCATTCAAAATTATTTACCCTCCAGGCGGCCAGTGACTAATTTTGCTTACTTTCCTGCTTGTCAAAGAAATGACTTCAAAATCCTGCAATTGTTTTATAAAACACTAAAAGGTTTAGAACCAAAATACATTAAATACGTAGTTTTATGTTCACACATTTTATTCCTTTTCATTTGAATTCTTTTTCTTAAAGCTTGTTGTTAACGCTTCCTGCACCTCGCTGTAATGCTTTTAATGTTCCTATATAAAGCACTTTGAACTGCCCTCTACATTATATGTTCTGGACAGATAAACTTGTCTCACATTACATTTGGAAGTTGTCAGTTGTTATTTTGTACTAGGTCTTTTTTTCATCAACTAATTATCTTCATAAATGTGTGGTTTATATCAAGCAATACGTTTTAAATGCAAATACAAAAAAAAGGCATCTGCTGAATTTTCCCACAATCTAAATGTTTAGTAAACATTTCGATAATTTGACAACTGAAGGTGAAGCATGAAGGATCAAAAAAGATCCAAAGAACAGTGATAAACACCGACAGCTTAGTTCAACCCGTTGCGTCTGGGTAACTATAAACCTTCCAAATTCATTACTTTTACATTACATTACTTCATGCCTTGGAGTAATGACAGTTTAGCTGTTTTAATGAAATATAAGGCACATTTTGCATCTTTGACAGGGAATACTCTAAATCAACATATGGCCAAACAGGCGGTCTCTGCATCCTGCTGTTGCAGAAGCAAAAAGGAGCTTTAGTGAAACAATTCCCAAAACAAAAGTGGAGAATAAAGATGGAATGACAAGGATAGCAAAGACAAGTGTCCTGCAGCTGCATGCTGTCCATGGTTGGGCCATTTGTCCGATGACACTTTGTTTTGGCAAAGCTGTTTCATCTGCCATTATCCTCCCTTGCTGTCCATCATGGCTTTACTGTAGGAATCTTTTGACTAGCAGATGGGGTGGGGGGATACAGGGTACATTGCGCTGATTAAAAGTGCATGAGTGTGAGATGAAAAGACAATGAGAGCCATGTTTGATGGATAGTAGGCAAAGAGAGCATCTCTCCCCTCTGACCTTTGCCTCCAGGATGTTCTGTCATGGGTTGGCTGAGTCCTGATTCTTCTGTAACTCTGTAAAAGACCCCAGGCCCATCCATCTCTAACAGCGACTGCACTGTCTGACCCCATCCTTTTTCCATCTACTGACACCATTAACTCCCCAGCTTCTATGGACCATCAACTAATTCTAAGTTTTTCTGTCGTTAATGATCTAACGTCTTGATTCTTCACTAAAAACCTTTTTTAAAAAAAAGAAAAAAAAGAAAACAGAAAAGAAAAACAGGATGACAGAGTACACCAATTCATATGTTGTTCTCTTCATCTTTGGTTTCCATTGCTACCTGGCCCAGCATCTTATGCTTTCCCCTGCCTCAACCTTCCGACCTTCATCATTTGTGTTAAAATGGATGCAAGGGCAGTCTGCCATCAGTGCTGTGGCCATTTGGCCATGTGATGAATGGTGGTAATTACCTGTAGACATAATTAACGAGGTCCAGGAACTGGGCATTTAACTCAAGTTCATCGGGAAAACGTTTCTCTATGTAGTTCATCATCTTCACTAGCAAGATGGACTTCTCACGCAGGTTTGGCATCTGAGAGGAAACGATGTTGATAAGAGGAGAAACACACAAAACAAAGTGTTTTGATGATTAAAAACACAAGATTTTATTCAGAATATTCTTGTAGCTGCTCTAGTATGTTCTGTACAGCTTCTACAAAAAGATCTCACTCAATTTGCAACTGCATTTATTATCAAAGAAATTAAATAATAATCTCATACACACCATCAGGAGTTTTATTTCTACCTACCTCAGTTGGGTCCAACAAATAATCTCAATGAAAAGACCTTTCCGCTCACCTGGTTGGCTGCCATTGGAGAATTATTCTTCACCCACTCTTCTACTATCTTGACGATGGCACGGAGGATTTTTGGGTCGGGTGACTTCTCAATCAGAGATGCAAGAATGACTTGAATGAAGGTCTTCCTCATCTCTGAGCTCATAACAGACAATCGAGTCTTCACCAAGTCAAGACTCAACATCAGCAGCTCGCTGGTCACTGGGGAAACAGACCGGACAACCGTAGCTGAGACAAAGTCCAAAATAATAACTAAATTGTTCCTAAACACTGAATGTTCAGACTGGTGTGTGAGGCTGCCATCTAAGTTATGGAGCAGGACAATATTTACCAAGTTTTCTTTTTTCTCAAGATCAGATCAGTTTTATCCTGTAAACCTTCTATAGTCAAGCTGTTTCTACCAACATTAGCAATGTGTGTTGTGGTTTACTTGTTTAGTATGAGCAGCAGCAGCCAATAATCAACTCAACAGCTGCAGTAAAACCAGAGTGGATCTACTTGAGTTTAAGCTTATTGATTACTGAAACCTGAGGAATCTTTAGGGGCTAAGGCCTTCCTGGTCTGATAGCCTTTAGTCTGGGTGACAGTAAATGCTCATGGTGGAGGGTTAGTCTGTGTTTCCTGATATGGTCATTAGGAAGCCATTTAAACAACGGATAGTATCTTATAGCTATTACCTCCCCTGCAAGTAACAGCAAGCACTTCTATAAACCCAAAGTCAAGCTTAGGCAGGAAATCATGATACATTTAATCATGATTATAGCACAAGCTCAGCAGCATGATTGTTTTTTTTATTTTTATTGCAATCTCTGCAAAACATACAAAGCACAGTTCTATGTCAAACTACTACCAACCTTTTTAAACCAAAAGCTAAAAAAAGAGGAGTTGCTCGGTAGAGAAAGAATGGGACAATACAGACTGGAAACCAAAGATGAGGAACATTCCCTGTGAAACCAAATTATCTGTAGAGCAGATCACCTCTCACAATAACAGCTATTGACAACACACCTGGGCTTGCTGATATGGAACTTCAGATACAGCCTCTGTATGGAGTCAGGTACCACTGAGATACATGGGATATCTGAGCTCAGAGTGAGGTCACTAAGTGAGAGTTGTTTGTTGTGCCTGACCGTCATCACAGTCAACTCTTTGTTGGATAAGGGCTGGGTACAGACATTAATCTTACTGATAACGTCAGCTGGCCGTCACTGAAGCCCAACAGAACAAATTCAGCTAAAATGGAAGATGATGTCTGACGTACAGTCTGGTGGATTATAATAACAGAAAAATGTAAGTGATCTATTTTGCCCTTAGTATTTAATCTGGGTACATCTATACTTCAGTACTGTGAATAAGCTACTATTTTTTTCCCCATTTGTCCACCACGTTGTTTATGTTTATACGTAACTTGAAGTTAGCATTGATCTTTTCAGCATCTGTAATTTCATTTTCATAAAAAGTCACTAACAACATATTTTAACAGCATTGGAAAATATTCTTAAGATGGCAGGTATTTATTTCATACCAGTGCTGGTTTCAGTGACCCCTGTGTTAGTCTGCTGGGGAGCCAGATGCTCCCGCATCATCTTTTGTAGTGAACGCATGAACACAGAGATGAGGCGGTCAATGTAGCTGGCATTATAGCTGCAAGCTGACTTCAGGATCATCAGTGTCCCTGTAAGACAAATGAAGGGTAAGATTAGAGGATGAAGGGAGAGAAAAAAAAACAGTAAACCAAAATATTAAAAAAAAAAAAAAGAAAAAAAAGAAAAAAAAAACACACAAACATCCCTCTTCAGGAAATCTGATTCCTTAACTTATGTGTTTTTTTATTATATCTTGAAAATCCTAAGATTTTCCCTTGCATTTAGGCATGCATTGTAAAAGAGAGTGGACAGAGAGAAAACATACCAAGTAACAAAGAAACTAAAATAAATAAATTAATAATTAAAAATAAATAAATAAATAAGCTGTTGTTGTCTTAACAGTTCTTATCATCTTAAACGGTTTTATTGCATGTCCTGTTTTGTATCTACTTCTGTCATTTACATTTACAAGAACACATCCAATCTTCTGCTTCAGTCACAAACAGTTAAAAAAAACAAAAAAACAAACAAAAAAAAACACTAGTTCCTCCAAGCTTGTGCTTCCTGTTTCTATAACCAGTGAATACAGCTACACCAAGCTGGTCAGAATGGGTTGGTAAAAAATTCAGCCATATTGTTGACATGTTTTGCAAAACATGAAATTAAATAACAAAAAAATAAAAAACTGTTGACATGTTCGCGAGGCGAAAATGTATATTTCTGTACATGTACATAGAGTTCTACCCTCTTGTAGTAAGTAACAGACTTTCAGCAATGCAACGTGGCAAATGATTTCTTGTGATTATAAAGTGATTTCTTTTGAGAGCTACAAAGGCACAGAGAAGAATGAGTAATGTCTTCTCAGCTACTACTTTCTGAAGGGGGAAATAACTGTGGAAATGTCAACCCCCCTCAGCCAGACAGATACATCATATCAGTGCTCTTTCACTGCAAAAGAAAGATACAAAAACTTTTGTATGATTTTAAAATACTACTGAATATTTCTTAAGAAAACCACAAAAAAATCAAAGAGCTTTGGTAGAACTTTTAGTAAATGCGTTTTCTATAAATGCTCAGTGACATCTGGATGAAAAACAGTAATGTTTGTAAGGGGAGGGTTGCCGAAAGCAGCAATCCTTCCCAAGACAATCTTTCCGAACCTCTGGCCTGTGGCCTCAGTTTAAACAGAGCAGATGTTAGCCTCAGCAGCGGGGCCTGTCGGCTTGCATTTTAACGACCCACTCTCTGGCTTAATTGCTTAAAGTGGCTGAAAGGCCGCTTGGTTTTGCAGGGAGAATGCGGCTCTTTTTTTTTTTTTTTTTTTTTTTTTTTAAATTCTCTTTTTTTGTTAATATATTTTCCATTAATCACAGGGTTTAAAAGCAGCAAATGGGAAAAACAGAAAACAAGCAGGTGGAAACAGATAAAAGAAAACAGTCAGAAGCTGCAGAATAACTGTTCTTACCAAAAAGTTGTGTGGGATTCGTGTTGCTGGTGGCTTTTTCATAGTTTGTAAGTCCCTCATAGATGACTTTGCCCACTGCAGCATACAAACACTCCAGTTCTTCATATTTAGATGCTACGTTTGACGTGCCTGAAAATACATTAAATTGTTTCAGGTGAAGATAAGCCTCCATTTAAGCTTACAGCTTACAATTAAATAGTAACAACAAAAATGGAAACATTATAATGTAATTATCAACAAAGCAATAGTCTAATTTTCTTGGCAAAGCCTTGATGAACACAGCAGGAAGTGACTTTAAATACAGTGCTATCATTTCTATGCTCAGATGTCTATTTGCAGCTTACTTGGCTCAGTGGGGAAGATGCTCATGAGGCGAGAGAGGAGGGAGTGGACAGCCCGCAGGACTTTTGTGTTGCCACAGGTCATGCATGCAGCAATGCCCCGCTGGAGAGGCTTGAAGTGAGCCAGGATGGCTGGGGACTGAAGCACTGTCAACAGGAAGGAGAGGATCTCCAGTCCCGTGCAGATGTTGGAGATGTTAGCTTGAGCTGGCTGTTCCTGAAAATTCAAAAGAAGAGAATAGTGACACCAAAAGGTGAGTTGCATTGAGAAATCTTGTCAAATATGATCCTGTTTTGGTTGATTTTATTTGTTTTTTAAGCAGGTTTATTTGGTTTTGGCTTTTGTTTTTGGTAAATACTATAGATTGAAGTTTTACTCCAGATAACTTGGAAAGAATATTCCCCATACGGTGGCATTGTTAACACATAAAACAAGGTATTGGCATGGCCACTAAATCAAAGATCAATGGCCTAATTTTGTCTAAATTGCAATCAAAGTTTACAATGGCAGGGCTGAGGGGATCATCTTAGACAGGTCCATGCTACTAATCTCATCAAATGAACAAACGGAATCTTGTAATAAGGCTCCTGGTAGATATTAGGGTCATATTGATTTGGCACTTAATTTCAGAATAGGAACTTGTCTCTGGAGCCATGCAGATAGCGCATATACATGCATGTGAATGAGGGAGTCCTTGTGTGCATGTTTTGTATTCCTCCCTTCCACTCCTCACCTGACCTCTTATGCCACTCACTCTGACTCTTAATCACTGCCATGCCAGTACAATGAGATGATAAAAGGTAATCCGATTTAGCGCATTGTTCATTAGTCTGAGTAAGACGGCTGAGCAGGTAGAGCATGCTCCCATGGGGGATGGGCTTGTGCACATCTGCATAAAACCTACAGAAAGGCTTGTTTGTCAGACCATCCCCAAAGGGATCTGGAGGGGTTCTGGATGTGTGTCGGTGTGTGTTAGAGCAGAGAAAAAGGCGTGGCTGATGAAGTGATCCCCAAAAGAGAACAAGAACAAGGGAAGAGCGTGACAATTGCTAGCATGGTGATAACCTTGTTTGAATAGAAACGCCAAATCAGGCCAAAGAAATGAGCAGGAAAGAAGAGGAGGGTTGGATAAAAGGAGAGGGAGAAAACCAGCTGCGATAAGAGCTTGGATAGAAAAGAGGAGATGAGAGGAGGAAGTGGTTGGAGACTGAGGGGGAAAGGCGCAGAGATATGCAGAGAGGCACTGCGGGGCGATACAGAAAGCTAGGAGGAGGAAGTTTGGCTGAAGAAGGGTTTGGGGGATTGAATGAGAAGGCACAGGCCAACCCGGATAGACTCCCGTTATCTCACCACTGTCATTATTTTGTCATTATTGCTGTTGGCGCCTTACTTGGTGTATTACTGATAACAGACAATGGAGTCTGAGGTGTTAGAGCAAACACGAAGACAGAGCTTAAGCGGTAACTTCTCTGGGAAGGCATTAGTTGTCCTTTACTGCTGATTATTACTTGGTGCTGCAACAACAACAGTAAGCATGAAGATTTTGAATTTCATTCAAATTTGTTTGCCTAAAGCATTTTTTATTACTTGTGTGAGCAACCACTAATCATTTGCCACATTCTAACACAAAGAATATTTTTTCTGTCCTAGTAACATGAAAAACCAGTAGTTATCCATGGGAAATTGCAGAAAGAGGGGCAATACCAATCTGTGACCAGCTCTGGCATGAATGTGGCTATACGACACTTAATGGCAGTCTGATAAAATGCACAAAAGCAATCATTCTATAAGATACATGCCATCTTACCACTGTCATTAGAAGCTTGTCAAACCACTGTAGCTTGAGCTCAGCACGAGGCCACATGTCAGGCCTGAGGGCAGTCTTCATCAGGGTAACGCAGCGCCGGGACAGTAACTCACCCGGAGATCCAGGCACGCTGGTGCTGTCATTCACCTAAACAGGATTACAAGCAAAAAGACTGGTAGTACTATCATTATCATGTTGGTTTTTTTCTTATCTTATAACCTAATGGTGTCCTGAAGAAGTAAGAGATCACACAAGGCAAGAGAAGCATTGACTGTTTTTAATACATCACCGCGTCATTAATACAGCTGAACTTGAAAAGTCGCACAGCCTGGAAGCAGTCATTAAATAAAAAGCGTCTGTAACAATCTCGCACAATGACAATCATCTATGCTGTCGGCACATCCTTGACCAAGACACAGAGTCCCTATCATCTCTAGGTGTAGTGTCCTTTGGCTGATGTTAATCCCTTGGGGCCACTGAAAACATTTTTTTTTTCTCTACAGGGATTAATTTAGTATCACAATACACTGTTATCAAGCAGAATACAAAGAGAAGATAATGTTTCTATAGAGTGCGCTGTGAGCAGCCAGTGATCCCCAGTGGTAAAACTGAAAGTTATACTCAGAGATGGTTGGATGAACAGTAAGAATGAAGCAAGGCCCAAAAAAGAAAGTAGGAAATTTCAAGGTGAGTGAAATCTTAGCAGTCTATTTCAGGCTTGTAACCAAGGTCAGGGCTGCCACTAGAGCTAGGGACAGCTGTGTAAAGAGACACAAAGGACTGTGTTTGTTTGTGTGTACTTGTCTGTCTGTCTTAAGCAGTTTTCCTTTATGAATACAGAAAACTCTGCAGAGGACAATTAAGTCCAAGCACTTTCTGCAGCTCATACAAGTACTTATTTTATGGTGGGGATGCATTCTTGTGAGTTGGAAATGCAGGGAACGGGTGAAGGACAACACCAGTCTGGAGCACACAAAAAGGAGGACATCCTGCTAAAATACAGGTTGATGCACCTTAATGACATCTTTTGTTGGCATCAGTGTCACATATTTGTAAACATATCTCCAATAGTGAGAAAAGCGTGGAAAGGTGCATTAAGGTCTGCAGAAAAAGGTATGCAATATCCCACTAGATGTCTGCAACAAATATTCTAGACCAGAGGTCTCCAACTCGGTCCTACGAGGTCCACACACCTGAATCAAATTCAATGGATCTAACAGCCTATCAGGTTCTGCGCAAACAATTAATAATTTGAATCTGCTGTGTTGGAGAAAGGATACATGGAAAAGCTGCTGGACCGAATTGGAGACTTCTGCTCTCTACATTTGTATTCTCTTATAAAGGTTGTACATGTAGTTTGGCAAGTTAATTCACTGTTACATTACTTTGTTATAGGCAGCACCATAGCAATTCACTAGTCAACTGGTTCAGATCAGCTGGCTTTTGACAGGTGAATGGGGGAAATGTGCAGTAGCTTGACAACAGTTGTTTAGCATAAAATAGTTCCTATACTTTTTTACAGTTCTTCTAGACTCCACATCATGCATTAGAAGTGTGCAATGCATGGCTCCTCGTTGTTTAATCCTTACATGTGCTACTCCGCCAGAGGACCTAGAACACTTTATGTCTGCTGTCCATGTGTGAAAAATGTTCTAACAAAGACCAGTTTAAGTTTTAGATCAGCGTGAGGTGAAGACATTTGTACAATGTGAGCCTTATAGTTGATATTTCTTTTTCCCACCTTTTTTTTTAAGGCCTGTTTGATTATTAGGACTATATTTTCGGATAGAGGCAAAAAAATAGGTTTCAAACATTTTCCCTCCTATTTTTCACAGACAGCATCCATCATATCAATATATGTCCTCCCAAAGATACTGATGCAAACATTTAGGGATGTGCATATGATGTTGTGCAGCTGCAGTGGTGATAATTTTACCTGGCAAGCAATCCTGATGAGGAAGTTGACAACTGTATCCGTATGTTGTTTCTCAACAGGCTTGGTGAGCATAGTCTCTGTTCCAGGCATGGACTGGCTGCGTCCAAATACCTAAAAACATAAACATTATAATTAAATTAATTACTGGAAGCTGCCATAAAACAAACACTACACTGATTTCATCTTTTGATAATATTACAGACCAAGTCAGGTCTTTTAAAATTTCTTAAAACATAAACAGGCTGAAAATATGACTTCCTTACAAGTGTCCATGCAACGTGATCAACTTAAACTAAAACTGCTATTGTACATTTCTCCTGAAATCAGGCAGAGTGACATCATTTAGAAGTCATTGTTGACATGAAATCATAAATACAGCTCAACTAAAAAGTCTACAATATGTAAACTAAGATGCAATGCAGACAGAGATTTTTGGGGGTGTTTTTGCATTGCATAACTGCTGATCTTCACTTTTCAAGCCATTCTGCAGTCATTTAGAGATGAAAGTAACACAGGGACACCCAGCAAGAAGTTCATGGGTTAATGGATGCAACCGTCTGGGCAAGAGAGTCTTTCAGTCACAGCTATATTAATTTGGCATCTGTTTAATTGCTGAGTCAGCTCACCGCAGAAGCAGTGCTTGCTGCGGTACGGAACCGCTTGACGTCCTGTCCGGTACCAGCAGCTTCAAGAGACAATCCTCTTTTTACAGCCCCCCCACTTGTTCCTTCACCAGCCACAACTTCAGCCTCGGACTCCGGCTGCCACAGAAAAACAGAAGGATGCAAAGTGAGGAAGAGGAAACATGCCCGAAGGATATATTTCTACAGTTTAAAGAGTGAAGCACGTTATACGGATCAGAATTAAAGCTTTGGCGTGTCCAGACTTTGTGCTGTATATGTAAACATAAAGTCAGATTATTTATATATAATCATGACTATGGAAATGTTTGTCACAAAATTCTTTACTCTGTACAATATTGCATCTTCAGTCCACAGTGAAAAGTAAAAAAAAATGTTGATTTGGTGAAAGGAAATGTGTAAATTAACAAGGAACCGGAGCACACATGCAGGTCTGGGTCATCACATGATTGAATTGCTGACATTAGTGTCCATTTTCAAAAAACTAGCTGTGAGAACAAATGCTAAACTCCGTTGTGTTTCTACAAGAGGAGTTCAGTTCTGGAACAGCTGCAGTAAAGAAATAAAATCATGTCAATCAATCGGAAAATGTAAACAAATGATAAAAGATGAGATAATTAAAAGTTATGAGGCAAATAAGGTTATTTTTTTAAAGCAATGTATATTGAATTCTATGATTTAATGTGTGTATTACAACTGTATACTGTTTAAGTTTCATTGTAATGGAATTTAATGTATTACTGGATTTTTCATGCTGTAAAAATTTTACAGTGTCATTGACAACTGGGTTTTGGACGAGATGAATGCCCAACTTCTTCCAAAACCCTTTTTCAAACTTGAGAAGCTTATCTTATTTGGTTTTTTTTGTTGTAACCAATATTTGTTCTTTTAAAAGTACTTTTTTTTGTTCTAAATAAATAAATAAAATAAAAAATAAATAAATAAAAAATAAGTCAATAAAAACTAAACTTTCACCTGTTGGTCTTTAATCCTCTGTAACTCCCATTTAATGACCACCTCAGCCAGGTCCACAGCCAGTTTCCTTTGCTCAATGGTTACACTGGGCGTGAAGCCCAGGCGCTGCATGGCACTTATCATGTGTTGCACCAGGTGGTGGCGAACAGGGTAGTACACCTAAGGAAAAAAATACATACAATAGAAGTTCAGGTATTTGATATTCTGAGGACAAACTGTAAGACAGGATTGTAATGAGTTTTCTTTTCCCAGAACACCAACAACAAACCCGTTATTGATGCTTATATCAGAGAGTAAATTAAAGGGAAAAGTGCAAGTGAGAGAGTAGAACCATTAAGGACAGAAAGATCAGATTAGCAAGTGCAGAAGTTACATTTTAATTGAAAATGTCACCGTGGTCATTAAATGTTTTAAAATTCTTCTCCCCCCACATAATCACAAAACTCGAGTTTACATTGATGTGCTCAAGTCACATGGAAGATGTGCAGATGCAAGAGTGACACAGACAGCTTTTATAAACAACAATCTTGTCGGTAATAGAAATTATTTCTTTGTGTGGAAACCAAAGAAAAGAAAAAAACTTTTTGTTGAGAAAAGGGAGTACAGACGGGACAATTTGCCACCCCATTAGTCTATTTATCATTAGATAAGAAAAAAGGTACCAACATTATGATGCTTTTTACATTAAGGCTTCACCTTGGGTTGAAAATTTTTATTTATTAGTCATGTATTAAAGTTATTAAAACAGGATCTATCTTACATTTGCTAAATAGACTCCCCCAAGAATCAAACCACAAAATTTAAACAAGCCTCTGCTGCCATTGCATTTATCTGATCATGATAGGCACTGCTCCTGATTTGTTAATATCCTCTAATGTAACTACAAATGATGAATACCTAACTTAATGTTGCTGAGATCTGGTTAACGGCACTGACATGGTGACAACTGCTACATATAAATGTGTAATGCAAAAGTTAATTTATTCACAGCAGGGGGCACTTTTTTCCCCCTCACTCTGTCAGATCTCCACTCAATATGGGACATCAACTGAATTCCTCAATCATACTTAAGACTTTGAGAAAGAGGAGGCAAACTAATACATCATATTCTCACTCGGTCTCAAGGACATGATGGCGCACACTTGGCCCTGAGCATTCACATACTCAAGTGTCACACTCGAGTCACTTAGCTTCTGAAAACTGAACTGAGACTCTGTAACGCACATACAGGCAAACGGAGCCAGAGATGAGTTGTCTATCTGAGGGGTTTTGTCAGTGTCAAAGAATATTAAAGCTTCTCACTCTGAGGGTAATTATAGTCGATAGAGCAGGACTTCGCAGCCCCTTAATGACAGCGTGGCTAAGCCCTGTCCATCACGTGTGCACACAGACAAACACACACACACAATCTCTCTATTACTTTATCAAAGACACACACACAAAGTCTCATCTGTCTGTCATTATCTCCTCCCCAGTGTAATTATGCTGATGTGATTACATTAGATTAGTCATCTGGCCCAGTGAGAGCAGCCTGTCAGAGAGATAGAGAGGGTAACTGAGGGAAATGTCAGTCTTCTGCTAAAACTGTCACACTTCCATTGGAAGGCAGGGAACATCAATTGAAAATGTAAAAGGCTAAAAATGTCTTTCAAGTTTAGAAAAGGAGGGTGAAAATAAAGGCAAATGCTTATTTCCTGCTGACTTGCCCACAGAAGAAATGCTTTTTGACTATTGATCACAAATCTGAAGGGTGTCGGAGAGTACATCTGCATCAACTTAAACAAAAGGCAATAGGTAGAAAATGTTGGCTCCAAAAAAAACCAAAAGGACTGCAGCCTTTCAATGAGGGAAGAAAGAACATAGTCTATGTTGTGGCTGCAGCCAACTTTTTCCACTGGGACTTGTAAAGCAGTTTCATGTAATTAAGGGCACTCGAATATCAGTGAAATTGGCTCCTCCATCTTTCTCCCCCATGTTGCTCTGCAGTGAGTACCTAGAAGCAACAAATTCTTATACACGCACACTACTGTGACCACTGCTCTATTTTCTGGTTTGACACTTGTTTTTTTTTTTTTCTTTTTTACCTTTTGTCATCCTTAGAAAAGCCTCTTCCTTAAATTCTTTAAATGAGCATCGCAAAAATATAATGCAAACCAACCCGAAATGCTTCAACAAATATGTTCTTCTAAAGTCAGAAATGCATGAATCGTGTGTGTTGGACTGCTGTCTGGCCCACCTAGCCAAGATGGATAAACTGAGACTAAAATAAAATGCAAGGGGACAGCCTGACAGGGGGACGTACACCTGCTGACAAGAGTCTGATGTCGTGTGTGCTCTTCTACATCTGCTCACCCGGAAATGCTGCACAATAAGATGCAGTATGTGAACCAGCTGTGGTACAGTGTGTCCTTCCTCCACAATTATTTTGCGAGTCCAGTGGGTCAACATCTGGTGGCCATCCTCCATACGAGCAGGTACAGCAGGGGTCAGGATGGCCATGGCCTGGCGAACGATAGCCCGAGCTTCCATTGTGTGGGCCTTCAGCAAGCTATGGAAGACCTGTACAAAGCAGACATACCAAATCATATTCAGTAACATTACTGTTTGTTCTTCGGTCCATTTTATGACTTTCTCAATGCAGCTTCCCCTCCCAGCTACTGTGTCATATATTCAAAGTAGAAAATCAAAGAACATAGAACACACACTCCTTCAAAACCACAAAATATAATAAATTCCACTACATTTTCAGTTTCTTTATGACTACTTAACCAGGTGTAGATGTGGGTTCTGGCAGCTGTTTCTGTATTTCCAAGTCTTATTTAAAAAAAAAAAAAAAAAAAACAGCAAATTTTACCAAAGGCCAAATTAAGGTCTTCTCAGTTTAATGAACAGATTTCTGCTGTAGCTACCAGCCTATTTATTTGGCGTAGTTTATTAAGTCCTTTCTTCTAGGAAAGCTTGTGATTGGTCAAAAACAGGGAGTTTATGGTGAGATAGCCTTACATTAAAGATAGTACAAATTAAAAGATTAATTAATTCAAGCAGTGACATTATTTATAGCCCTCTCTCTCCTGCTAATGGAGACCTCTAGGACAGAAGATGTAGCTCACTGAAGAAAAAGTTTGGAGCCAAAATGTTCATTGTTCTCATCAGCTTCTCGAACTACAATTTCACACACAGCTTTGTACCTGCAAAAGTAATAATCAGTGATCATTTGGAACTATGTTTTCACAGTGATTAAACCTTTAATTATGTTTATGCAAATCATAGAGGTGTGCAACATACCCAACAATTTTTCTGAGAAAAAGACCATTTTATTTTCAGAACCAATGGTGCACAAAATAGCTTGCCTCATTTCACCAACCACTGTTTGCAAGTGTCCCGTTTTCTGTTGTCATTTCATTTGGTGTCATTTAATTTCAATTAAACTCTGATTTTTTGTTTTACTCGTTTTGTCTGATTTGGCATATTCATTCAGTCTGAACCTAATTGTTTGGTTTTAATAACATATCTTTAAATGTAAATCTCTCATCTTTCATTTTGAGTTCCATGATGTGTAACTCTCACGCTCTACTGAACTTGTTTCCTCCCTTTTCTGATCTCCTCACCTGCAGGACAATCTTCTTGTGAATGGCGAATTTTGCAATTATGTGGGCCAGAAGTAAGTGGCCGCTGTATTTACAGGCAGGGTCGACGCAGGCTTTAGGTAAAAGGCATGGCCATGCGAAGGTCATGAGGCGCCGCAATTTGCTGTTGCGGGACTTGTTGTTGTCATGGATATGGTGTGGCGCATGCTCAACCAAAAGGGTGGAGAACTGCAGAAGGCAGATCCGTAGCGAGTCCAGCAGGTCTGCCTGCTTCTCCGGGTCCAGAACCTTAGAGAGAGGAGAAAAGGACAAGCATTAAAAACCGGTAGTAGAAGGAGCAAAAGCAGATCTTTTGGGAGTTTTTGATCACCAAAAACAAAAACAGCTTTTAGTTGGTGGGAAAACAGATAAAAATATGTTCTTTAGTCAAAGAAAAATACCCAAAACTTGACAATAAAATATTTTATACAAACAAATTGTTGCCTATCTGAAAAGCCAAAGTTCCCAAGATGTATTTTATATATATACACATATATATATATATATATATACACACATATATACATATATATACACATCTCATTAAAACCCTCTGACATCACCCTAATGAAATCCAGTCATATTCTGAATTCTCTGGAGAGTAGGGACAGAAGAGAGGACAGCATACAGTGAGAGGCAGAGATGGAAGTAAGGGAGGAAATGAGTTTTAACCAGACCATAGAGGAGCCATTAGCAACCATTAGGACTGGTGTTAGTCAGTGATGAGACCTGCTACAGCACAAACAAACATGCTGACCTTTAGCACAGTCACACAGTGACATTTACACCAGAAATTATAGTCTGGCCTGATGGATGAACTGTAATGATAGAACGACCAATGGGATGTGGCGTGAGGAAGAGAGACAAACAAAGACAGATAAAGGACAAAGTAAAGAAGGAGAAAAAGATAACATGACAACAATTACATGATTGCATATTATGTGCAGGACATGAGAGAAGAAGGACCCGTCTAAGTGGGATGTAATTGTTGATGACTGGGTCTAGAATATGAAATGATCATGAGAAGAAAGGCAGCAGGCAATGACAGAAAGACACAAAATCATCATGTAATTGAAAAGGAAGAGAGAATAAGCTCTCTGAGAGTAAAGAAGATGCTTAGAACAAAGGCAGAATGCCTGGATATGCGAGTACATGTGTGCATATGTACCTTTGTGATGAAGACACTGGTAATGCTCTCAGGATTGTCTCCTTCAGGATTGGGTGGTCCAAGCAGCTGCTCGCCTTCTCCTTTCTCAAAGCTGTACAAGAAGGCAGGGTTCAAGATGTGCTGCAGTACCTGGGAGACAAGGAGGAAAAAAGGTTTCACTGATAAGAAACCAACCCTGGTTTAGTTATTTTCCACTGTTCAAAGAGGGATTTACAATCCTGATTCTTCTTAACCAATATTATAATGGATGACTTCCCAGATAGCAAACCATCGACAAAAGATAATCTCATTAGTGGAAAGACTGGTTTGGTCTTACAAAAGCTACAAAAAGAAAGATCTGAACATCCCCTGCTCTGCATGGCACATCAGTGAAAGTATTTTAAATTCTTATATAAGGATACTATAATAAATAATCTTTATCTGTAAGCATTTCTGGCAAAATACACACTATCATAGAAAAAACACATATGTTGAACTCTGCAAGGACTGCAAACGAAGCCCTGATTAGCTTATAAAATGGAGAATAACCCGACCACAACACAGCTAACGACTGCATTTATTAAAGAAGCTGCTATCTATTAATGAACACCCTCATTCAATCCATCAACAAGGCGCTGCATTGTTCAGTGGAAAATGAGCTCTAGTTGCATATGCTCAAAGTTCTCTATTAGCACATCATACACACACACACACACACACACACACACACACGCACGCACGCACGCACGCACGCACGCACGCACGCACACACCGAGCAAAAGAAAAAACATAAATGATGGACTCAGACACACTTCCAAAATGAAGACACAAATAAAAGCAATAAGCGCTACTCTTCTGTTTGCTACTATTCCCATAAATTCTCCGCCATCAGTCACTGAAAGATAATGATGTATAATTCAAATGCCATTAATGACGGCTCTGACAGCAACTCATCTGTGAGTTATCTCATCTGTGCTGCTGAGATCTGCTTCTGCTGGTTCCCATTCATAAATTTCAACAAAATTTTAAATTTGAGAAAATGCATCTTATTCCTGTGAAATTCACACAAAAAAGATACATGGCTGTAAGTGTATAGAAAGCACATCAGGTTGGTATGGAAATTACTATTAGCAACAAAACTCTAAATGCTAACTACAAGTTAAAAAGTTACTATTATAGTCACAACAATGTTCATTGTACATTTTTGTATCTTTAGCTCCTGCTACTGGCTTTTCCTGAAATATTGTTACAGTTAACCCCATAGTCAGAGTAAAAATTATTTTTCAGCAAATACATTTAAAGCACACAATCAAAAACATACATTTGTTGTTTCAACTTTACAATGCAGGTTGATTTTCATCTGTACTGAGGAAAGATCAGTTCATTGTTTTGTCATGAAGGAACCAGAAGGAGAAACCATACTGAAATGGGCTGTGACGATACGCTTTTGTCCCGATTCAATTTGCTCCGATTTTTTGGGTGCCGATTTGATTTAAATTGTGATTCTCGCGATTCCTCGATAATGCTGATTTTTGTAGATTTTTAAAAAAAAAAAAAAATGTACAAAAGGTTTTTTGTGAGTCATTTTTCTTGATTTTAATGAAGAAAAAAAACAACACAGTAGCCAGACTATCACTCTGCTGCTATAATGCCCAAGTAAAAAAAAAAAAAAAAAAAAAAAAAAATTTCATCATGGATCATCTTTATTTATTTGAGAGAGAGAAAAAAAACATTTTTTTTTTAACAAAAGAAATTTTTTTTTTAAATCGTGAAGCGAAAAAAATCAAATATTTAATTTCCAATATGATTTCCTGACTGAAGACTGAACCTGTTGGAAGTGTGATCAGGATTTGTCAAAAATGGTTTGTTTACATACTCAAGAGAAAAAAAGTCCAGCCTGACACAGATGACTCATTTCTGCCATTTCTTTCCTTCCTTCTTCTCACATACACTTCTCTGTGCTCACCAAAGTGAAATGTCCTCCAAGACCTTTGTGATGGTAAATAAAAAGCTGGTTTTCTATCCATCTTCCCAGCAAACCTCAAATGTGCCTACACACAAGCACACACACTTTCCTGTGATATTATGCTTCCAGAGAATGCTTCCGGGAAAATGATACAGGCAATTAATGTCAATGGAGGCAACACCCACACTCATTCTCATGTGTATGACTCATACACCAATCAACACAAACACATCCTCACAAAAACACATATTCTGTCTATTAATCTGTGTCACAGCTAACATCTGCTGCACACCAGCAGAGGATAACTAAGGGGAACGAAAAACAAGAGGGACAAAGTTCTGATAGGGGGGGGTGGGCACACTAAACTAATACTTATTTCAGGATTTTGTTCATGAAATATACACTGAAATGAGTTGGCTATACTCTCATTTGTCTTTATATCTGCAGTCCATATGTCACTGAAAGCAAGACAAACTAAATAAACAAGCAAAAAAGATTTGTGGAAGGAGCAGAGTGGAAAAACACAGCAATATGTCCTTGGATTTGGGAGGTCTGGGTGAATGTGTCAGCTTTTTGTGTGTGCGGTCAAGTGTTTTCACCACGCAGCCATTTGGCAGTGTGCCATTGTGTGTCAGGCCAGGCCTTCCCCACTGACCCGTTTTGTGCTTAACAGCACTGCTGTTGCTCTTCTGAGCCAGGTTATGCGGCTGTTACAGCTGTGCAAAATGCGTGCGCGAGTACCCCCCTGTCTGTGTTTGCCTGTGTGCGGGAGACTGAGCTTAATTAAAAAGCAACCCCATTGACTGCAATTCTTGCAGCAGCAGGTCAGCTAGAGAGGACAGAGGCAGTCATCTGTGAGCCTTTGAGGATCCGAACAGACAAAACGACCTTCCAGACTCCATCACAGTTGTTCTGGTGCAAAACACGCCAACCATAAATGTCACATAGATCAGGTCCCTGAATGCAGCATTCCCACAATAGGGGGGAGAAAAGTAAGTAAGGTGAGGAAAGGCTGAAAAGAACAATCCAGTGTGAGGTTGAACAAGTTTATGGATGATCTACTTTTTATAAGGCTGCAAAAACAGCAGAGTATCCACAGCAGCACTGTCATTTTGGTTTTGCTTTAATTTGTTTGAAATTAAAATATTCATCTAAGTATTGTCTTATTTTAAGGGGCTTTACAAGACGTAAATGCACAGCAGTGCATGGTGCTAGTTTGAAACAGCTCACCCTGGCAAGATGCTTTCTTGGCTTGACACATCCTTTCAAATTTACTAAACATTAGGGCTCTGTCGATATGCTTTCGTCCTGATTCGATTCCCATTTTTTGGGTGCTGATTCGATTTAAATGCAGTTCTCACAATTCTTCTATATTGCTGATTTTTTTTTTAGTAATTTTTTATTTTTATTATAACAAAATATGTACAAAATTTATTTTACTAGTCATTTTTCTTGATTTAAAAAATCAACACAGCAGCCAGACCATCATTCTGCTTATAAAATGCCCAAGAAGACAAGTAAAATTATTAATAAAAACAATTTTAAAAAAATGACAAAAAAATTTTTTTTGTTTGATTTTTTTTCTTTTTTTTTTTTTTACAAAAAATTAGATTATAAATTGTCATGCAAAAAAATCCCTAAATTTGTTTTTTTTGTTTTGTTTTTTTTTTTTAATCGATTTCCCACCCCTACTAAACATTATTTCTTTACAAAAAACCTCTCTTGTACCAAGGTTTAACTTGGTTCTGGTATATACAAAAAAACCCTGAAAGTTTCACAAAAAACAGTGGATCTCAGAGAAAAAAAGGTTTTGTCATATGATTTGATAAACCAAAGAACTGTTATATGAAATAAAACAGACCAAGCTCACCTGTGGAAAGGCTGTGGATACAACCATCATATTGGAAAGTTTTGGAATCATGGTTGTGGACTTAGCTTGTGTGTCTGTGTGGTAATTTTCTTGTCATTCGTGGCTTTCTACCTAATCTACTCGCAGTTGATGCAGTAACTGATAATCATTTGTGCAGCACTCAAGCAATTTCCTCTGATACAAGGTCGCATCTCACTTCCCGCTTTTATCTGCCGATTCCTTCTGAATTGTTACATTTTCTGTTCTGCTCATGATACACGTAACATTCGCACAGCCTGCCAAGCCATAACCTTACGAGCGTACTTCATAATATTTTATATAAGCATTCTGTATAATACTTTGAACAAAGGCTCCTCACTTGCAAATTGCAGTCTTGTTGCAAAACCCTGGTTGTGGCAGGACACAGGATTATACAGAAAGAGGTCCTGACATGGATGCATATTTAAGTGCCTAATTATCCACTAATGTCACATGCATTAACATCTGCATTACAACATACTAACACTGCACTGAACAACAAGAGTTGTTGCTCAGTAAGTGAAATCAGAAAATTGTTCTTGCTTACAGTCTCGCCCGCATGCAGCTGGTGAACGTTTTCTTTATATAAACTTTAAATGTCATGATTACATCTGTAGACATGCCTTTAATATTTTCAAAACAATAGTTGGCTTTTGCAAAACATACTGGGAAAATGTAAGTTTCTACAGCATTTAGTCAAACTTTCCTGCTTAGACTGGCACCATGGGTAACATACCTTTGCTTTAAGCTCATCATTGAAGTGGGGGTCATTGAACTCAACAAAGCGGAAGAACAGGGCACGCTTCTGGGCAATGGAGTAATTCCTTGGAATATCTTCTTCCATGTACTCTTTCAAAAAGGTCATGTTGCAAAGGAAGCGACCCGTGAAAGCACGTAGAAGCTGGAACAGCAGCTCGATCTCAGAGTAGTTGCGCCTGTTGAAAACACACGTTGTGTCACAAGGTGTTTAAATGCACAGTGAAAACTATATCCATATCAATTATCATAAAAAAATAGTCAAAATAATTCTTAGATGCGCACAAATGTTACTTTGGTAATAAGTTCTGTACTTGTTTCTGCTCATCAATAGGGAGCGTTGACTTAACACATACTCAAATTACTGGCTGGAGTGTCGCAGGGTTAATTGCAAGGTCTGCAGTAAACATCTGCTGAGTGCTTAGTGTATCCAGTGTGTTCTCAGTGCTCAGTGCAGAGAAAGGTTGGCTGGAAAGGTTATTTATGATTGGAAAGTTATTAAAGTAAAGATAAAAATGATACCAACTTTAAACAATGTTTTATGACCATATGGGGCCAAGGCCAGAGTTTCTTATTAGGCCCCGTACAACATTTTTAATGTCTAATGTCAACTTTAGACTTTAAGAAGACGTAATGATTTGATCAGATCAACATACTTGCAGTAACTCAGCAAACAGTAGGCCAGCAGTTTGGGCTCCTTCCAGTTGGTGGCAGCCATGTTGTCTTTGCGATGTCTTTCCTGAAAAGCCTCACTGACCCAAACTCGTCGAAGCTGGCTGACCAGGGAGTGCTGCCCTGCTAGCCAACCCTCATCATTCTTCACTATGATGCTAATAATCTAAACAGATAAAGTTAAAAAAAAATAAATAAATAAATTTAAAAAAAAATAAATAAATAAATAAAAAAGAGTTGAGATAATCAATCAAATTTCAGAGCATTTTTTAACATTTTGAATGACAGTAAGTTTTTATGTTTTTGTCATACTTCCAACTACAAAGACATTCTTATATATAGAAGCTTCGGTGTTCTATAATTGTAATACACTTGTGCATACTTTGATGGCTTGAAACTGCAGGTCCAGTCTGGCTGTGGTGGTGGAAGGAGATCCAGGTCGAACTGTTGCTGCAGTGCCAGCAGGAACAAGCAGGGGGACAAAGCGATTGGGATTTGAGGCCAGTACATCTCGGAGTGGCTTGGCATCTTTGTGCTTTAGAAAACTCTGTGTGGAACATATACAGAAACTGTAATTATCCCGCAAAATACTTGCATAATAAAACTAGAGAGAAGTACTTTTATTGAATTAAGCATAAGCTCTACACGACACATTTAAATGAGTAATTGGGGAATTAATAGGTGTGATCCATCTCAATTTAGCTTCAATACAATGACTGAGCCTCAGAACGATGAATACATCCATGATGATAGACCATTACAGTGGCAGACAGAAAACAAAATGCTTTTTAATGGCAAATTCATCAACAAAAACACTAAAAGAGACGACTATTTAGAGTTGTTATTGTCCGACCATGAACATTCGGCTCCATTGGGGGTCGTTGAGTGTGGCCTCCATCATGAACAGCTCCACCGTTTGAGATGGGTGACGTGTCAGGAACTTGATCAAAGGCTCTCTGAATGGACTGCCAGCCTGGTTCCCGGCAAATTGAGTGAGGAAGGAGAAAGAAAAGTTATAAAAGAAACAACCAGATAAATAAAACGTGATAACAGCTGTAACAGTGTTTAAAATAAAACAGTGTATTTTTATCATCAAGCCACTGGCTTGTCTCTTCTAGTGTGAGAGTTAATTAATGCCAACTTCTTTATTTATGCCCCATTCACCTTAATACACACAACTTAAAAAAGCCAAACTAACACAAACTCTGGGTCACCAGAACAGCTTATTCCTGTCATTCCTGAAGCATGACATTAAAACCTAACAGCCTTTCATTGCTCTTAGGTTGTTGCACTTCTGTGGTCTTTTCTTATCCTAAAAGAAACCGCCTTGAATGTAAAACCACCAATAAAAATCCATCTTAAGGTGAAGTGGAGGTCCTACCTCAATGAGCATTGCTCTTTCTGTCTTCATGACCACCTCCAGAAGAGGTTTGACAAGAGTCTGGGGTGCAGCCGGGATCAGGTGGAAAAGGTTAATGATGGCAGAACATATCTTCATCTCCTGTGGAAAAGAAAAGAAAAATCAAAGGAAACACAACAAGGGACACAAAGGAATGGATGAAACTCTTGGTCAGGTGTGACAAAAATGTAAATATTAAAGTTTTGATGAAAAGCCACTGCGGAAACGCAAGGATGTAAATTTGATCCTAATAGGGTTGGTAAATACTTGCTATCAATGTTCTGCATGGTCTTGCTGCAGCACAATGCACCAAAACACTCAGGTCAACGTAAGGAGAAATACACAGGACTTGGACTGTCACATTCTTTTTTTTTTTTTTTTTTTTTTCTCCATAAACAATAGTTTACTAATTTGTTACCCATTGTTAGAGCACAAGTTTGTCACAAATCCCAGGAGGTGCTCTTAAAATCTATTCACCATTGACTTTACCTCTGACCTCATGTTCACGCTCTTGTTTGCAGGAACGCCTCATTTCCACACAAGCCTCCAGACGCGATACCACGCGAACTTGTGTCAAATGTATATTAGGAAAACATGGCAGCCATGATATTCATGGACACTAATAGCAAGTATATCCCAGCCCACGACCACAGCGCAAAGCACCGTGCTCACATGAGCTATAGGCTTTAATTCTAACATGGTACAAACAAATATAGGACAATGTACATGGTCATTGTTATAAACTTTGTGTTATCAATATTTTGGGTGTGCAGAAGTCAAAAGAAAAAGCTGGAGAATTAGACAATACTTAACAGCCAAAGTGTCAGAAGAGAGTTAGCCTGAAGTTACAATAACATTCTTGAAAAAGACCACAGACACATGGACACAGAAATACATGGCAAGTCCACCAATACCACAACAAAGGTTTAATTCACCAGCACAACATTGGTTCAAAGTTTAAATCACTGACAGAAAGTCACTAACAAGAGGGCGCAACACCAGGTCACATCTCACCTCAACACCCTCCAACGCAGGCTGTACCAGAACGGGAGACAATGATCAGAGTCAGCAGTACAGTATGTGTGTGTGTGTGTGTATGAAGTGTGAGCAGATAAGACAGGGTGACCAAAGACAAACAGACAGAAATGACCTCCAAGTGACCATACAGACAACTTTTCTAAGCACTGTGTGAATAAGAAGGCAGAATTCATATTGGAAAGTTAGCAGAACCACTTGTCTGACTGGAGTTAAGACAAGACTACAAAACGTGACTGTGGGTAAACCTTTATGCTCAAATTAAAATAACTTCCTTTTCTTCCAGCCAAAACTCCTTTGTCTTCCTATTGATACCACCCCTCCGTGTTCCTCTCATTATTGTCACAACACCTTGATGTCAACGTACACAATCCTCACCTCCACCCTGCACCAGTCCTTCGTCCCTAGTTTTGTCTTCATCAGGATAAGCTAATTGACTCCCTGACCCTGCCTTTACTGTCACTGCCAGCCTTCCTGTCAACGGGCACAAAGACCACAAATCGAAGGGCAGGAAAGACAAAAGGCCAATTTGCATCTAATTAAACACACAATTTTGAGATGAGTCAGGATGAACCCTCATAAAGAGACAGGAGCAAAGAAATTGCCAATGAGGGAGCGGCAGCTGTATTTTCCTCTCTCTGTCACCTTTTCTTTGCCATTACAAGGTTATCTGTCGGAGAGATAATGAGGAGGCGCAGTGCTGGACCCACCACTGCCTGTCTGGCGCCTAATTAATCATTGATTGAAATATGGGCACTCACAACTCATGTGGGAGGAGGCCACACAAAGAGGGTGTATATATCCAAGTCTAGCTTTCTAAGTATAAGGAGCAGTTTCTCTCATTTTTCATTGAGTCTTATTTGGTTTGGTTATGGCAGATCAGCTGAACAAAAGCTGCATCAGCAGACAGGCTGACTGATGGGTACCAGCTAGCCATGAATGTCTGCGCAATAATGAGAAAACGTAAGACTGAATAAATACAAAACAGAAGACATGGGACACGTTATGTAGATGTGAGTGATAAAACGTTTGAATTTGCATTAAATTAAACCAGTGTTGGGACCAAATGAACAAATGTGTTTACTTACGCTGCCATCACTGCGCTGGCCTCCTTTGTGCGTTATCACAACAACCTCCATCCATTTCCGCAAGTGTTGCTGATGGAAGACAGACAGAAAAGTAACATTGACATTATCTCAATGCGTGTTTTTCGCATGTCTTTTTAGTTCACAAGACAGAGCAGTAAACTGATGGGGAACAATATTTTCCCAAAGACATTCAAGTAATACATTTAAAAAAATTTCACCCTGTGATCCAAAACCTAGTCACAAAACTTTGCTTGATTGGGAATCATTATTAGCATGGGAGGCGCTACCACTAAACAGTCGGTAAATGGCAAGCCATGCTGGTACTGTGATTAATAAGTGCTGTAAAAAAGAAAAAGTTGGTGCAAACAGTAAGTTTGCAAGTTTCTCACCATCATCTGATCACAGAATTTGTCGTTGAAGGAGTTGGGGAAAAGACGCGTGACGGATGTCAGACGGTTCACAACGTTGAGTGTCAGGCTGCGGTAGTCGCCGAGCATCATCAGCAATGGCCGCATGTGAGTGTGGATCTGGTCCACCTCAATAGTAGCTCCCTCTAGGAACTGCAAGAAAGCACATTTATATCACAACGGAGGAAAGCTTATGTAGGCAGATTATAGTTTCCAAAATAAAGACTGTAGAAATAACTAAATTCTTTGTTGATAAAAGTTTAGCTTGTTCTGAGACATCTGAGCTGTAATTATATGCATATTCAAATCAGACATTCAATTTATCTACAGCATGCCAAAATTAAGATCAGTGATCAAAGTTTTTTTTCCCCCAAAATTAGAAGGAAATAAATCTTTTCATTTCTTTCATTTTATTTTCCAACATGCTATCCAGTCAGTGAGCTGCTTATTGCCCTTTGTGTCTTTATTAAAACAACTATGGTCACTCGAATAAGGACACTGAGTGCCGAAACACAGGCCAACCAAACAGTGATGACGCACACCCTCACACAGACAGAGGGGAATGATGCATGGCAGCCACATTCATTTTCCTCTCAGCACTGAGAACAAACACTCCATCCTGTATCGATCTAACCATGGCAACGCTCATTAGTGCTAGCAGGGCAGAGATGAAAGAACGGAGGGAACAAAAAATGGAAAGAAAAATAGAGGAAAAAATATTACAGGATCGTGAAGAGGAGTGACAGTGGTTGGGGGGAAAAAATGGAAAAAAGGACGAAGGTTGGAGTCGATGGATAGGATCTAAGATTATATGGATACTTTGATGAATAGAAGAAGAGTTTGTTTGGGTACAGAGAGATAAAGCTGAGGAAAGTTTGTATGAAGATAAGTGGTACACACATATGGTAAGGGGAGGACTAACATAGATGTTTGTTAATGTTAAATGTTAAAACAACTATAAACAAGATAATGAACTGCACCAGTACCTAGAAAAATTAAAAGGCTGCAAGCCGAAGAGTGAAAAAGTAGATGGATAAGTCACAGGGGAAAAAGGAAAAAGTCATTCTGAAAAAGATTTAAAAGCTTTAACCAGATATTTGTGTACGTTACTAAATAGCTTGATACTACAGACCAATTCATATTTACAACAGTTACTGTTCGATCCAGTGATCTAACAAGGTAATGAGCTTTCTACGAGATGGAAATCAAACTTGAATCAATTCAACTAAATGGAAAAACAAAACAATTGTTAATAAAAAGGAACCATAAAGATTGTGTCATGAAGAAACAAACATGAAAAGCTGGTTAAAAACTGTATTTGTATTAAATACATCTAAATTTCAAAGCACAATCTCTCTTAAGACAAACCCATGGTACCGGTGTGTTGAAATTTAACAAAAATATTGTCTGATAGTCTTTTGTATAGCCCCATTTGACAATCACATTTTAGAAACTCATTCATTTATTATATGAACGGCTTAATCTGATCAAGGGTGGCGGGGAAGCTGGAGACTATCCCAGCAGCCTTTGGGCGAGAGGCAGGGTACACCCTGGACAAGTCGCCAGTCCATCGCAGGGCCAACACAAAGAGACAACTAGTCACGCTCACATTCTCTCCAAGGGACAATTTAGAGTAACTAATTAACCTAACCTTTTAGAAAATCTGTAGCAAAAACAAACCCTTCACATTTCTTCAAACTTACTATTTTAGGGCATTGAAACAAATTTCAAGTGTAAAATGAATTAATTTGCATTATGATTAAATTACTTCAAAAAACAAGACATAAAAAGTATGCAAGGTATCACACTGACCTTTCTCATGCAAGCCTCGCCTGCTTCTTGCAACTCATTGTTGGTGGAGTTGAGTGCTTTGAACAAAGCAGCAATGATCTTCTCCCTGGACTGTGGCAAGTAGTTACAGGCTGCCAGAGCATCTGGTCGGGTAGATGAAAATTAAAATTCAACACTTTTGCTCTGTTCGTGCAAAAGAAATGAAGCTCACAGTCAGAAATAATCTGCAGCGCTTCTTCTAACATGTTAGCTTTCAGTGTTACTAAATAGGTCTAGTAACTGACTCAAAAGAAGAGTAACTTGCATGTTTTAAACTTTTGCAATCAGAACAAAGCCTACTTACTGAGAGCAGCAATCCGCAAGGGAACCAGAGAAGGAAGACTCTTGTAACAGGGGAGCTTCTTCAAAGCAGCATCCTCTGCCTCACACAGATTTAGCAGCTTGACAGGGAGAAAGACAAATGAGCAAGAGGGAATTTAAATAACACAAAAGTCAAATATGAATAAGTCCAAAGTAGATTCTAAGCTTATGCACTATATAACTGTTTAAATGAAACATGATTATCATTTACCGTGTCATTACTCAAGAGAATAAGAATCCATTTAAAGATAATGTCTCTGCATTGCATACCTCTGTGTAGAACACCTTATGCTCCATGACATTGAGGTCCATTGTGAAGAGACGGGGCTGCAGGGTGGTGCAGAAGGTGTTTCCCTCCATTAGGCCGATTTGAGCATTGGCAGGCTGATGACGCAGCAAGTGTTTCTTGGGAGGAACCATATCTTGCAAAACCTAAATAAAGAAAAAAAAAAAAAAGTCATCAACAGGGGGCTTCAGGAAGTGTCATTACATTAAAAAACAACATTGCACTGGTAAAGTGAGCCAGTCTACTAGAAAACATTTATTATTATAATAAATCTTATAATAAATATTATTTCCTAATGCATCCGTCTGGGCCAGGAAATGACTTTCTATTTGAAGTACCTCTGACCAAACTGTATTCAATATTAACTCTAAAAAGTTTTTGGTTTCACCTCTTTATGTGGCTCCATGATGACCGTAACGCTTTTGCCGGTTACTTGGGCAAGCACCTGCAGGGAGTGCATGGCCTGCTTTCTGACAGTGGAGTTCGGGGAGGTGACTTCTCGGACTAAGTCATGGGTGACCATGTGAAAAGATTTGTCCTGGGCAGCCAGCAGCTCTTCAGCCTTTTCTTCATCTTTCAGTGGAGTGGCACAGCGTACCAGCAACTGCTCCAGGGTAGTCTTAGCCATGGCCACAGCCCCATTTGACACCTTTGTGAAAAGTTAATACACTCATAAATACACTGCCTTTACAGCAAGTAGGTACAGTAGGTAAATCCTAATCTGAGAGGTAAAGAAAACCCTAAATTATTACACGACATTTGCTTCAGAGATTGACAAAAGTTGTCTAAAGGAACAAAAATGGGAATGTCTCTGTGAAGCCAGAGCGTCTGCATATTCTCACCTCTCCTGTGAGGTCCATCATGACAAAGAGCAAGGCTTTAAGAAAAGTCAGCTGGTTCTGTAGCACCCAGATCAGAGGCAATCGCTCCATCAGGAATTTAATGGACACCACACCCCCGAGCTTGGCGTACCACGCCTGCTCGTAGCAGCAGGCACACAGACGCTCAACTATGTAGGAGAACAGGGGCAACTGGCAAGCCTGGGGATGCAAAAGCACAGAAGACTGAGTGTTTCCCAGGAGCATACCAAACACATAACAGTAGAGATTAAGAAATATCTTCTTCCCCAATGTAACTAAACAATATTTTCTGCCCTCCTCCATGTGAATTACCCTCTCTTTGGAGCCAAGGATGATGCTGGCCACATCAAAAATGACAGCCAGAGCCACTTCTCCAATCTTACAAAGCTCCTTCTCCTCGTAGGCCATGCAGATAGCTATGGCATCAATGAGGACCAGTGGATCCATGCCCTTAGAGCCATTCTCTTCACTGTGGAACATGGCAGTGCTTGGTTGGCTGCCAAGCTGGTAGCATGGCAGCAGGAAAGGGCCTTAAATAAAATAGGAAGACAAAAAAATATATCAAACCAATTGATTTATTGCCACTTTGATTTCCAGGACAGTCGTTTTGATATTTTCTGTTTATTTAAATTAAATCATTGCACACCAAAAATATGATCACTAACTGATTTCTGGAGTTACGAGATAAATAAAGGCATCACATAAACAGCTAATCTCTTTCAGGTCTCGGATTACGCCGTTATGGGAATTATGAGAAATCAGATTTACACACAAAGATTTCCTGCCTAATACCACAGACTGTATATAAAGAGATGGACGGAGCCTCTGTGACGTCACCCATAGGTTTCTGAAGAGCTGAATTGAAGCTCGGTGGGCGGTTCCTACCGTCGCTATGTTGGTAGCGTCATGCGCATCGTCTCGCCCGGAAAATAAAAATATGAGCAAAGAGGTGGAGCTGAGAGGGGAGCCATGAGCGTCATGGTGGATGATTGACATCGAGCGAACTCTGCGCTTTCTGAAGCTAAAAGCTAACCAAGCTAACCCCGAGATAACGGGAGCTAACCAGCTAACGAAGGTAAGCAGGCTGAAGCTAAGTCACGTTATTAACCGGCTAAAAACCGTGGTTCTTCTACGTTCTTCTTACTTGAAGCCGGAGATCAGTACCTGTCAATCAAGAGGACACGCCCCTAAATATGCCGAAGTCAGAGATTAAATTACTTTTAAACAGGCGAGTTAGAAAGAAATTCACTCCCCCCACAGTTGTCATGAAGGTAAACCTGACCTATTAAACCGAAAATGGATTTTTGAACCAGACTGTAAACATGTTTATTTCTGCTGTGAAGTTGGTCTTTTTAACGTGGGAGTTTATGGGGATTTGCTCTGTTTTGGAGTCAGCCCCTAGTGGATGAAGGGGGAACTGCAGTTTTATGCACTTCCGCATAGGCTTCACTTTTAACCACCGGAGGTTGCCGCTTGCCTAATACACTAAGATCTTTGTGTATGTAAATCTGTACATTTGATTTCTTTTGTGTTGTTACATCTGCACATATGCAAAAGAATCCTTTAACAGAGGTGGAATAAAAGCAAAACAAACAGTGAAAGCAAGCAGCAAAAGGAATCAAATGTAAAAAGGAGGTGACAACTTGCATGCTCAAAGAAATGACAACCAGTCCTTACTTTCAACATAAATCTAGCAAGCACAGTTTTTACAATGAGTTTGTGTAAAAACACTTAATCCAAGACTATAGACGGATGCTTGTTGTAAGCAAAGCATCCATCGTGTCCTCCTCTTGAATTATAAAGTAAAACTTCTGCACGTAGCCTGTTTGGCAGGCTTATTGTTGCAAGTAAATGTACAATTTATACAGATTTTTAAAATATTAATTTAATATTTTTACAACTTTCTGATCCCTTCCAGATATCAGACTTTGATGATATGTTAACAGGCACATTGAGAATTAAAATTTAAAAAGTACCTTGGGACATAAGGAAAAAGAAAGAACTGTAAAAAGGAAGATTAGATACAGAGAGCACAAAGAATATTAATTTTCTCACCACACTGCTGAGCCACAGCGACCATGGTATAGTGGCGAATCAGACTGGCCACGAAGGGCAGCGCACTTGGCCTCAGGTCCTTTATGACTGCAGACATGAACGCCCCAGTCAGGGCCTGTTCAAAGGTTCTGCGGGCAGGTGTGTCTTGTGCTTTGTAGCGATGTGAGATGATGACATTGGGAATCCACTTTTCAGTAAAGCTAAAGAAACCACATAGAACAAGGTAATTACATATTAATAACAACAACATGCAGCAGCAGCCGTCACATTTTCTGGAAGTCTATGTACAATTTCTTGTGCACTCAAAGAATAATTAACAAATAAGAAAAAGGAAAATACACATCTATATTGATGTAGTTTTGTCTTTACATTTTCTGCTTTCCTCATGTTCCCTCTGCATTTTCATTCTCTACCTTCTTTTTTCCCTGTTTTTTTTTTATTTACAGCAGCTGAAGGCAACTGAGCCGTGGTGTGATTGAGCAGCTGTTTTCTCCATGCTTGAGCTTGTGTTTTATAATGCCACACGGCAGGGGCAGACCTGATGGATCGCTTCATTTTATTAGTGTCATTTAAAAAACTGCTCTTTGGAGAAAGAGAGAGAAGAAGTGGTGGCAAAGGGAGGCCTGGGAGGGGGTGTGTTGGGTGGAGAAAGTGAGAGGCGGCATAGTCGACAAACCATCAGATCAACTGCCAACCTCATTCAGGGGCATGTCATTCCAACATTACTCTGTTCAGCCAACTTGGCATTTCATAAAAACAGCTCTATGCATCTTATTTCTTTTTCATATTTTCTGTGTGAAAGAATTTTGAGGCAAAGACAGATGCTTACAAGATGATGTCTGAGAATGTGGCAGCTACACTGCCCCCTTGATCATAACTAACACACCTCAGTATTCCCATGTGCACAAAAATGTATTACTGTGCATGTGCAACACTACATAAAAATACCAGGAGAATGTGAGGGTAGAGTGTCGCATAAACAGACAGAGGAAAGTCAATTAGCCTCTGCCTGGCGATCAATGATGGTAATGTGACAAACCCAACCAACATGGGGGGGTTCCTGTTTGTATGTTCGTGTGTGCATTTGTGCCTTGCAGTGAAGCCTGACAGTGGTTGGGTTGGGGGTTGGGTGGCCTGTGCATAATTAGCAAAGCCTGCTCAAGAGGTAGTTAATAACACACACAAAGCATGGTATAGACATGACATAGGAGAAAGAAAGTAGAGCATGTCTGCAGGTAGCGAGACAGTTGGGGGTAATGGGGATGTATACAGGCATGGCATGACTGGAGATGGCAGACAAAAAAGGTCAGTGGACAAGGACAAATTCCAGTATAAATTGAATATATGAAAGGAAATGCTTTGCTAAAATGCATGTTTCTCTTGGAAAATGTAGAGCACCTTATCAATCAATAATACAGAATAATTGCTGTACTTTATTATTACTGTATGGAACAGGTGGGACTGTTTTTTTTTTTTTAAATACACAACTATTTCTGCCAGTTATTACTGATACTACTTCAATCAATATCCCAACACTGCAAAACTGCTGGATGTGAAGTTGTCGCAATGACAAATCTAAATAAATTAATGCACGAGCAACATTTTATATCCAATATGTGAAAATGGCCTCTACAACCCCTAACATACTATAACATGCATTGTAATATTTATTAAGTCACCCCCAAATCTGAGGCTAACAAACCAGCATACCGTTTAAATGTCAGCACACCCTTTAATGCATTATTTCTGAAAACAATTCTCTCATTAGCTGTGATTAGGAATTCTGGGCTCCAAAACTTTTCTTTTCTAAAAGCAACATTTTGTTCATGTTTTTGACCACATGCTAACAATAGAACATACAGCAGAGCTTTTTGTCTACAGCTCTGATTGTTGTTATTTATGTTCATCAACAAAACGTCAAAAGTTGCAGGTGCTGCATTTGTGGCGGGTCATAAAAACAGCTACATATGTCGGAATTGCACTGGTTGTACTGGAAAACATAATACCTATCTATACACCCTACAAAACCGCCCTCTTCGCAAAACTCCCATCCTGCAAGTGGAAATGTTACAGTGTTTTTCTGGTCTTAATGAAGACTATTGGTTAGTAACATGACAGCATGTATGACAGCATTTACTCTTTGAGCTGTCGCATAAGCCCCTCTCCCATCAGGAAGAGAATCCTAGAAGCTCAGTCCTCACGCAGCATCCAGCAATCACCTCTTCCAAATGACCAGACCGAAGCCACAACATAGTCTGCTTACTGTCAGATATTAATATCTATAAGTGAAAAAGTTAAAAGTACTGTAACTGGAGCTGTTAGTGAAATTACATTTTAATTTTAGGTCTATTCAATTTTGGGCATGATATTTTTTATCTTATTCTAATGTTTTGAAAAGAAATTCATTAAAATTTAGTTTTCAAGACATTAATAAAGCTTGGGTTAACAACAAGATCTTTGTCATTTGATTTAGCCATCTACCAAAATCCATTGAAATTAATATTGAAAACATTGTTACATTTACGCGTTTAAATTGTGATTAACAAAATTAATATTTAAAAAGGCTGTAGGTAATATGTTTAATTCTTTATAATCCAGCCCCATCCTTAATATTTATATATCTTGATCTTACTTATTGTATTGTTATTCTAATATATTCCTGCTATATTAGTGAATGACAAAACAAGAGAATTTCTGTTTTTCCTGTCACTTAAACAAGTACCTGTCTGTGAAGTTCAATGTCTGTTTTGTTATCGAATACCAAATGCTAGTTTTGTTTCTGCAAAACAAATCCACTCATTGATAGTAATAGTCACTTTGAACCTAAAAGACATACCAAATGCTGAAAAATCAATAATAATTAGGTGCCAACAACAACCACAATATAGATCTATATACTACAGTCAAATCAAAACCAGGATGTACTCACTTGGGATGAGACAGAAGCTGGTACAGTGCATGTTTATTGTCATCCAAACTCGTCATTGCAACCAGGAAGCATTTAATGACCTCCCAGGCCTGCCGCCTGTAGTAAGGTTCTGTGTTGGCACTCTTCAGGCAGTCAAGTGCTGTTTCTATTGCCTTGGGAGAAGCAGAGCATGCAGAGTTTACTACATCTATACTATTTCAGTCTGAAAGAGCAAGCATCTATGAGGCAAAATGCCAACATTGCTTAATTATCAATCTGGGAAAGAAACTGTATATTCTCTTTATGTGATTCATTGCAAGGAGGAACTGAGCACCATCTGGCAGAGCAAAGGTCATTATCATCTCTACATTATGGGCTGTCAGGCTACAGCGGCCAGGCACTTAAAAGGGAGAAAATGAACTAATTAATGCCACTCAGAACAGAGAGGAAGGATGAGGAAAAATCCCTAAATTAAGAGGGGATGAGAGGAGATGAGGGCATGGTATAATTGAATTGTAAACTTCTCAGTTAGTCAGGACATTTCTGTCAGGATTTGGAGTCTGGAAAACACCATAATACTAATATTTAAACATTAAGTGTAGCATAAAAATATTTGGAGAGTAGATTCCTTTTGAAATACAGCTCGATCCTTGAGCTTTTGTCCTTTAAGTGTATAAATTATGTCAAAATGCTGATTAAAAATAGAACTTAAAAAGGCAATGTGAAAGGATGAATTTCAAAGGAGTGCAATTTAAACAAGACAAGTGTTTTCCAGACTTTAAGACTCGTGCCTTTTGCCCGTGTAACATGTGAGGGTTTGGATGTATGCTGCTTACGCCCACAATGACGGCAAGCACACAGACTGATAGCCAAGAAGAGGCAGCAGCCATTAGTGAGAGTAAATAATGCCGTCATGGTGGCCCACACTAGATTGATGATTACTGAGTGGGGATGAGGAGGAGAAACAAGAGATGAATTTAATTACCTGGAGGACACACACATCTCTTCACTCACTTTGTCTAATACACACACAAACCTGTGACAAAGACATACTGCTCTCTGTGGAGAACTATAATGAGGAATATCAAGCCCTTTTAGGTTTAATTCTTTCTTTCTCTGGTCCAAATACAACAGCAAAGCAGGGGAAAAGGCCTTCTAGCTAACTTCAGACAGCATTTGAGAAATTGCTGCATAACTTTCCTTTAGCGACCAGCTGGAAAGCAGACGGTGTCATATCTCTGTTATCTCACCTTTTCCATGGGTAGTTGTATGGATGCTTTGCAATCAGTGAATTCAACTTTGATGCTCGGCCCCTGGACCTCAGTCACCACATAATGTAGTCTCTGGGACTCTTTCAGCATCTTTCTGTTGCTGCCTCCAAACTTTCCCAGCACCCGGTAAGCTACATGGGAGATGCTTTCAGCTGGATTACGGAGGGTCCGCCATAAGGCCTGGAACACAGAGTGGAAACAATGTCAACTTGAAGTTATCATGATAGAATCAAATAAAAGCGTAAAAGAAAAACGGCACTAACAACTTACTGTCAAGATTATGAGAGTTAAGATCATTAACTGATGGCTCACAATAAAAACATAAAATAAAATTTAAAAAAAAACGTGATTTGGCTGATAAATCACAAAATATTGACTAAGCTGCAATTATACTGTACAGCAAAGTTAAAAAAAAATTGTTTTGTGAGAAAAGATGGCCCCTTGCAATACAACAGCATTGTGAAAAGGCAGCTAGCCAATTAGCCGAGTTTAGTGAGTAACCAGGTTTACTGCTAGAGGGGTACTGAGTGCATGTTTTCACTGAATCTGTGGGGGGTTTTGTTGTTTCTGTTAAAGCAAAAAGGAAACTTCAGTGACTCTTCTATTAAAATGAGTGTTTCTCAAATCCAGTCCTCAGGCCTCCAGGCCTTGTTTTAAAACTGCCTTATCAAGGTCTTTGCAGCCTGTTAACAAGCCCTTTATTTCATTCAGGTTTGTTAAGGTAAGGTTGCCTATAAAACATGCAGGGCAGGTGGTCCTAAGGACCGGAAGTGAGAAACACTGTATTAAGTGATTAAATGATTTCCCACCTGCATGAGCTCAGCCCTGACAGGCTGGATGTGGTCATACAGGAAGTCTGGTTGTAGGTTGTCCACACACAGCTCCAGAGTTCGAAGGCCCTGGCTGACTAAAGTCTGAGAACCATTGAGCGCAGACACCAGTGGATCCATCAGCATGGGTAAATAAGGCAGCAAGGAGCTCAGACGCACAGGCACCGTCAGACACAACTCAACAAACAGGTCCTTCATGTGTTGCTTGTGAAGACCACTCTGCAACATGTTGAGACCTGATAGAATAATAACAGGGAGACAGTAAGTTTAAAGCAAATTAATAGCCTGGCATAAACCTAACATAAGTAAACATAAACTGTTAAATAAGAGGAATTTTCAACTAAAAAGTTATGGTATGTGAGCAGGGCCGGATTAAAAGTGCACAGGCCCCTGGGCCCAGAGTGTTCCAGGGGCCCCCTTCCCCACCACATTGTGAAAATTGTGAACGATACACTGTGAAACGACATTTCTAACATCTTTCAGCCAATGGTACCAATAGCAATACATTGGACACTGTGGTGTAACTGGTTTTTATATATTTTGTTTTATGTCCAAACTGCTGGTGTTTTCCTGACATGGGAGTGGGCCCCTGGGCCTGTGCCCATAATGCCCATTGGATAATCCGGCCTGTATGTGAGGATTTACCTTGCAGCAGGTTGGGTAGGAGGGGTAGGAACTCTTGGTAAAGAAGATCGTGACTTCCTCCACCAATGGAGCGGAAGAGAGCGCGGAGAAGCAGGAAGTAGTTGTAGGGTTCCTTAGCAGACTGAGCCAGCTCCATAGAGCTGTTCACTATTTTGTGGAGGTGTGGCTGAATAAAGAATGACAGACCTGGTGTCAGACTTAATTTTAAAAAAAACAATTTTTTTACAACTATTTTCAAGAGGATTATTTTCTGTGCCACTGCAAGACAAAGAACACTCCATTACCTTGAGCATCTGCTCATTCTCAGCAGCGAATAATGATACGGAGCCAAAGACAAGTTTGAAGAGCTTGAGATAGAGGTTTGAGAGCTCAACATTAGAGCCCATCTCTGGCAGCCGCTCAAGAAGATATTCGACTAGGATGGTTGCAAAAAGAGCCGACGTTGACAAGTTGGCCAGGAAGGAATTTGCCACAATCTAAAAAGCAATAAAAGAAGAATAAATTAATTAAGTGGATGAACACAGAAAGTCCATCTTAACTGTTCACTATTTATACGGATTGGCCAAGAAAACAATATAATCTCACATGCACAACTGACACATTTCTATTTTATGTACGAGACATCACATACCTGCAGTGCATAGTTCTTGGAAATCCTTTCCACCATGTATGGCACGGTGGTCTGAAAAATCTCTTTGAATGTGAGGGGGTTCATCATGGTAAAGACTCCCGCAAAGTGCTCCAGAACCTCTTTCTCCTCCTTCATGCGAACAGTCTGGCAGTTTGCCACTCTTATGTACGTTTGCTGATTATTGGCAACCTGCACCTGTTCGGTTGAGAGGACAGAAATAGGTTTTATTTCATCTTTAATAAGGAGGCTTGTCAAATCTGCATGAAATATGGTCTAAGTTAAAACACAATATTAAAAAGAGCACAATTTTAAAGCAAAACTATAACCTCGTTGGGTCGTACCTGGTAGATATCCAAGGCTTGCATGGCATACTTGACAAGTTTAATGTAGATTTGGGTCTCCTTTGGCTGGAGCTGCTTGTTAGGAATGAATTGGGCTTCTGCAAAAAAAAACCCAAAAAGACAGAAAATTACACAACGCAGTTTGAGAAATAATCAAAAATATGACACACAAATGTATAAAATAACATTTTACTTGTTATTCTTAAAATGACCTCATAGAAAAGTTTTACATTAGCTGAAAGAATAAATTTCCCCTATGCAACACATGTGGAACAAAAATGCCAGCCCTTTTGTTTACCTCCGGGGGCCTTGCAAGAGGTGATGCCCCAAGTAATCGTCTTTACTCCGCACACCAAGGTCTTGACTAAACTGCGACAGTCTGACACTTGAAATGTCTGTTTGTCTTCTTTCTCTCCTGGCCGGTCAAAAGGGGTTGCTGGTGCTGGAGGTGCAGCAGCAACAGGTGTCGGAGGAGCGGGTGGTGGAATGGCGGGAGTAGTAGAAGGTGTGGGTGTTGCTGGTACCCCAGGTAAAGCCCCTGGATCAACCACACCCAATTCGGACTGAGGCTTGCACTTCTTGAAAATGGAAACAAGCTGGTAGCGTGCAATGGTGTGAAACTTCAGCACAAACACCTGTTTAAAAAAAATAAAAATAAATAAAAAATGAGCATTTCTTCATCTCATATCGGTACAAAACTGAGTCTCATCCCAGATGGTGTCAATTACCTCCAGCATCCTCATCAATATGTCTCGTCCGTTCCCATTCTCCTGCTCCGACTTTGAGCGGATACAGTCCACCAGGTTGAGGAGCAGTTTGCAGGACATGGTCTGGATATTGCTAGGAAGTGACTCATCATCAATGTTCTTTGCAAAGAGCTGCACAGCCAGGGATAAATCAGTCAGAGGCAAGTTCTGTCGAACATGGTGCACCAGGTCTGCTAATGTGCTGTAGGCCAAGGGTCTGAAAAGAAAAGCAGACATGTAATTGGGAAACTTGGAGCAGAATTGTAATTATACATCACTAATAGCAGTGAGAAATGCAATAAACTTCTTTGGAGAACTGACAGTTTTTAAAAGACAGAAAAGGTAGCAATCAAGGAAGCTGACGTTTTAGCTATCAGAAAATCTACGGGATGAGAGAGAAAGGGAGAAGCGAGCTGTACTAATGAGCGCTTCTGATAGTCCTGCCAGATCTCGTCTAAATACCTCATTTCCTGTGTGGTACTAATGTGAAATGACAGCCATTTTGTTGATGAGATGAGTTACTCTGGCAACTGGGAGGGGTCAAAGAAGTTTTGAAAATGAACTACGGGAGGACATGCAGGCAGTCTGCCCTCTGGAGATGCGAGTGTACATGACAACTTGACAGTGTGGTCTGTGCTGCATTGTTGCAGTCAGCCTCCCTGAGAATTTCTACAATACTAAGACATTCCTAATTAATGTGATAGGACACTTAACAATTTTTACACCTGGTTGAGAACTCTGCCATGACAGTGAACCTGTTCCAACACCACAGAGTTGCAATGACTGTGCACAAATACAGAGAACTTACCTAAGAGTCTCCCGAGCAGTATAACCAGAGCCAATCAGGATGGCCTCGTCAAAAAGTTTGTCCATACAAGGGATAAACTCTGAAACACAGCAAAGATTCATGGTGTGACTCCAACATGTTTGGGATGGAAAGAGAGGAGAGGTTGTTGGATGTTGGGAACAATGTAAAGGAAAGGAATTTGATAGTGGTGGACATCATTAGAACTGATCACAATTCAGAGGACTGCAATCACACTGTACAACAATTATCAGTGCATATTGATAAATCATCTCAGGATGGACCTGACAGACAGCTACCAGGTGTTTTCTTTTCTTAACTTTGTAATGTGGTTTCCCCTTGTTTGTTAAAATTCTATGTCAACTTTACACAAGTCAAATTTTTTCAAGAGTGAGTTTTATTAATGTGTTGGTTGGATTTTGTTTGCTTCACCAACTTACTGACCCATCTTGTCCATGCTCTAGACGTTGTCGGTGCTTCTCTACCATTTCTACACAATCCTTCTTTTGCATTTCATCAATATGTTTGAAAAAAAATTTTTTGTTTTTGTTTTTCTTTACTTGATAATCAGTTAAGAATCATCCCTCCTGTTCCACTTTATAAGAAAGTATAAAAGAGTTTAGGATGATTTTGGAATAATTGTTCTTGATTATCTTTGGTTTGACAAGCAAGAGCAAGAGTCAAACGCCTAACTGTGCAGAGCATTATCGGCTCTCTGCAACTGCAAATCCTTTAGCAAAACATAATAATAAAATAATCAGTATCCTTATAAGTGGTTTGAGTCACAGAAGCTGAAATAACTTTATCCATTCGTTTAATCCCACCTCTCAAGTCACCATGTGACGGTAAAGTTACACGGCCACAGTCTGACAGCTAATACAACTTATTTCACAAGTGCAAAATGTGAAATTTCTAGCATGACTCAGCAAGAGTCAGTCTGATAATATTACGACCTATAATAGAACATTAAACGAGTTCCTTCAGGATTTAGTGGTATGAAAGAAAAATGGTCACTTTTCCTGTGAAAAATTTTAAGCAGTATAAAAGAAAACCTAATCAGCCTGTGCCAAATTAGTTTGTACACGCTCATATGTGTGAGTGTATACATACGGCTGCGCAGGTCAGTAGTGAGGATGTGCTTTGCTGCAATGAGCAGCTCCTTGCGGAGGTGAGCCGTCTCGGGGGGGCAGTTGGACAGCAGCTGCAGCATGCCCTTTACCATCTGCTGAGAGTACTTCCCTACCAGATCCTGACAAGGTGAAGAAACTCACAAATTATGATTGGGAATTTCTTTAAATTATTCTTCAGTGAATGTACAAATGATCCTGCCACGTTAGGGAAGTATCTACAGGAAATCTAAAATGTGTTTTGTTTTTTTTTGTTTACTAAAGCACAAAAGAATGTGGAGCAATTTTTCTGCAAATGACATGACTCTTTAAACTCATGCACTGACAGCATCAAACAGAGGTACCTGGTAGATTCGGATGATGTAGGCCAGAAACGATAGTGTCTTAATTTGGGCTGCAATGAAGTCTGCATAGAGCTCCTTGTTATAAAGTTTGTGTTGCCTACAAAGAAAACAATTCAGACATGTAATAAACCTCAGTTCCAAGAAAATGATCAGTGTTGCTTATCATGCTGTATTGTGCATTATTGGAAATTAAAAGAAGTCCCAATAAAGGGTCATTTTACCAGATGACCAGTCCATTTATGTCACAGTTATCACTAAATATAGAAGAATATATATATATATATATATATAGAATTTTAACCTCCTGTTAAAATTCTTGACACAACCCCTTCTTACCATGAGTGATTTCACCTCCTGCTAGGTTAATGCTTAGAATTTTTTGCAATGCAAATGAATTTTCACTTTGGTTTTAGATTAAAAAGGTACCATCACCATCAACAAACTGAGCGCAAAAAAAACAAAACAAAGAAAAACGTGGAGATGGAAAGTCTTTTTTTCCCCAGCAAACTCAGACCCATTTTAAATCTGTGAGGTAAAAAGGATTTTTTTTCTGACATGGTCACACACCTCCTGAACCTGAACAGAGGTTGATTTTACCTAGCCTGAGAAGACACCTGGAGCATGATGGTGTTCATGATGAGGGGTACAAACTCTGACACCACACTGTGAATATTCAACTTGTATAGCTGAAAACAGAGCAAATAAATAAATTTAATTAACCAGAATAATAATTGAAATTTTGTGTTTATCAAAAACCAAGTATATTCTACATCAACTCATTCTTTTAAATTTTCTGTGGAGCAGGTTTGATTGTTTAAAAGCAAAGACAAAAATCCAATTTTTTAAAATAAAAATAATACATTTTATCTACCTCAGTTGAGTTGCATTTACATGCAAAAAGAGGAGTATATTTAGAGAAGTATAAAAGCATTTCACTCACTTGATACATGAGCACCACTATAATGGGCAGCTCAGCCAGCACCTTGAGAGACAACGACCCCCGAGGGATGATGGTGTGCTTTGAGGCAGAAAGAAAAAGGAGAAACCTAATGAGAAGTGGCATGACTACTGAACTTAAAAACTAATTACAGTAAATATAAAAGTACAAAACAAAAATGGCTCAAAAGAGTCATGTTCGCTCTAAGCCCTTGAATAAATTAAATAGCATCTTTTTTCAAACAATTTCCTTCCTGTGAAAATTTTTACTTGATGCAAAACAGATGGTTCTTATCTATTATAATAATTTTCAATACCAGATCTTCCACTGCTCAGTGGTTATTATGACAAAGGACATGGCAAGTTTTCAAGTATTTTTATATCTGAATGCATGTAGATTCATCATCTTTCCAGTTATTCATCAGAAACGATGCACTGCTACCATCCAGTGGAAACATGCAGTACTGTAAGCTGCACTCAGTACAGAAAAAACAACACAGAAGTGACAACTACAGAGCTGATCGGTAGCTTACTGTTCGTGTTTCACTGTCTTCCCTCTCAGGTGCAGTTTTAACCAACACTGAAGTGATCATCCCCACCATGTCAGGAGAGGGCACAGTGTTTTCTGCTATCACTTGTGGATTCTCAAAGTACCTGGCCTGGAGAAAAAGAACATAAATGACACTTTCATTTTCATTTCAGACAGGTAGGAAAAAAGCCAGATAAAACTGTCAACGGGGTTGTGAGGAAAGGATGATGTGGCAAGTTAAAATTAACAACAAATTTTCACTGTGTGAAAAGCCACATGTTCTGGAGCTGTACTCACAACAACTTTAGGAAGATCTTTGTAAATCTGCTTTACAAAATCCAGAAAGTGGTGAATCTGAGGAGCGAAAGTGATGAATAACAATGTTATGAACTGAGTGATTCACCCGCATTCATCAGTACAGGGACAAATTCAGTCAATAAATGAGACTGGAGACACCAATGTCATTACTTTTTAAACTTTTAAAACTCAAAGAAACATCTGGACAAAGGAGATGCTTACCTCTTGAGAGATTGGAGGACGGAACTGCTTGTGCAGTTCAATTATGATGCGTAGACAAATCAACACATTTTCCTCACTTTCGATCTAATAAATTAAATTATGAGAAAACATGATTATGAAGTAAATATTAAATAAATAATGTAGGCAAGAGATCACTTACTGAAGAAGTAATACCACATTCCTTTTAAAATTTTCTGGATATATAGATGGCTGGCTGGAGTTGTAAGTATCTAATGTTGACATTCAATAACATATGTGCATCATATTAATGATGTCTGCCTTTTATTTTTCATAACTGTGCTTCGAGAACAAAGCCAACGGATGTAAAACTTTAAAAAAAAATAAAAAAAAAATCCATACCTCCAGGAAGCGAAACATCACCGATAAGATGTTCTTGGTGTGAGTACGAAGGTGCTCATTTGCTGGGATGCGGTGGATGATTTCCAGCACCAGCTTTCTCAATTGCTGTAAAAACAATATATAATGTAAAAGTGAATGTTCCAGTCTTTTAAGCACTTTTATCATTTAGCATCATTTAACCAGATTCACTCATTTCTGTGTATGTGCATAGAAAACTTTCTGTGACAGTAATGAAACATCCTTATGTAATGAAAGTCTAAAGGCTGCAGTGTGCTGTGGGCAAAAGCGTGCTGTTAACAGAGAGGTTTTTTTAAAATAGTAATCAAACATTGATTACTAAAACAAATCTTGCTCATGGCAAAAAGAAGTTTATGTGCTTTTCTTTAACCACGCACCTGTGTAGGTTTTTCTTGAAGAAACTGCACCTCTCCATCCTGAAGAAACGTGAGGAAGCGAGGGATGATGTGCTCCAAAAATGTAGAGTACTGAGGTGAAGATGTTACATTCTGAAATGCACAAGTTCAAAGTCTGTCATGCTATGAAGAAACTCAGCAGATCCAACAGAAACATGGTCATGTTAAACTATTTAATCAGCATTTTACTTAGCTTCTGCATGCATACATAAAAAAATCCAATTAAAATCCAATTAAAATGCCAAACAAAATTGTTTTAAATTTTAAAAAAAAATCTAATATAACACATATAGAGACAAAAAAAAAGGAATCTACACCATCATCTCCCTAAAACATTCATCAAACTCACCTCAAAGTTCTCGCTGACCTCCTGCATCATCTTCAGCTTAGTTTCATCAGCTGGAAGTTGAAGGACACAGTGGGGCTATTAATCAAATTACTGAAAGGTTTAACCTTTCATGGCCAAAGCCATGTGCTTAGCAGGGGCACTCAGATCTTATCAGTTTTACTTTCAGCGTCCAGTTTAATCAAAAGGTACATGAACAAGCACACCAACACATTCACGCAAACAACCACTCTGTCACACACTCGTACCTTTGACTGGACTAAAGCATATCGCTCTCATCACATTACCCATGCTAAGCACAAGTGTTTCATTTAGTTTATTGCCAGCACGCTGAAAATTTTGACTGCAACAGAACGGAGTGTCTTAAAAACTAAGGATGAAAACTCAAACCCTTTAATGTTTTAAGTTGTTATGAGTTCACATGTTGATGGAGGGGAAAAAACCTGGCTCAACAAAACTGTAGCTGCTTTATTTATAACTCATTATGTTTACATAACAAAAAATATATTCACATTTATCTTCTGAAAAACATTTTGAGATGCAACTCTTAATTAAACAATTACCAGCAAAATGGTTTCCACAAACTAAAAAGTCAACTGGAAGATTACTTGTAAAACAAAAGTGTAAATATCGCCACCCATTATAGAAGTAATTTCAGTCAATATTTTCATTTACCTCAAACTCCGGTACAATAGAGTAATGGTAGTGGCCAAATAAACACCTGACTTAAGCAGCATTTTAACATTTTAAACAGCAACCTCTTTGTAATATTGTTTTATTTTTGTGTGTAGTTAATGATCTACGTTTTGCTTAGCTGTTCTGAATGGAAAAGCAGGATTTTCTTGCTTGAGTTTCAGACATATGACAGTCCCAACATATATGACTTCTGCTAACTTACGTGTGTTAGTATCTGTAAGGGCTGCCACAAACTGCAGATACTTTTTCATGAGTGTGGTCTGGTCGACCACAGTGGGGCTGGGCGCGGGTACAAACGCCATGGTGACAGCAGGGACAGACTGGCCACCAGTCTTTATGTGGATCACTGTAATTTCATGTGCTGTCGAAAGAGATAAGACCATTAGAACATTGATCATTGAAATAATATTGTACTTTAATATTAAATAAAGACATATCTCTACTGTGAAAATCGCAATATACAGATTTGCGGGGAAAAAATGCAATTTTTCAAACAAAATGTAAGGAATTCACGAACATATTAATAATGGGCGCATAGTGATGACATCATTGCAAGCGTAAGCTAGCACAATTTTTGTAGTCTCCGAGAGTATTTAAACATTCAAAACAACATTTTCGGGATAGAAATAAAAACTGTTTCATTGCTGAGAGGACTTATGCGTACATTCATCCATTCAACAGAGCAGCATGAGTTATACGTATTAATTTAGCAGAATATACTTTCAAGGGCTAGCAAATAAGCTAGCTTCCCTGAAGAAAGAAATCGTGCACCCCTCAATGTTTAAATATGTTTAATATGTAAATATACCCTTGCTAAATGGAGAAATTACAGAATGTCTGCAGAGAACATTGTTGAAAACACTAACAAATCTGAATCTGCTGCAAACAGCACATAAATAACCTAAGTTAAAAAGACTAAATGAACCCTGTGTACTTACCAAAGCTGCCGACAGGAAACCCTCAGTCCCCGACCGCCGCGCTCGCGCTGTTGCTTTCGCCCAAGCAATGATGTGGGATATACCTCCGCGTATTCCTGATCATATATAACATAAATAAGTACATATCGAAATGAAAATATGTGTTTGTCATTGCTGGATGCGTGGAAGTGAAATAGTAGACGGTCCAAGATATGAGAAATGTTTTAGTAGGAAAAATGTTTTTATCCTAGTACCAGCGGAAGCACACCAAGTAATATAAGTTGTTCTAAGACCATCGTTTTTGATGGTGTTAGGACTCTTTGGGTAAAGCTCAGTGTTGCCAGGTCTGGTTATTATAAGCTTGATATTTGTAAATTCGCTTGGAATTATCGTGAGTTGCGGGTTTTTTGGGCTTGTTTTCAAAACACTTGTTGCTTATTTGGGCTTAATTTATTCCCAGTATAAACCATTTTTTAATGTTTTTTTTTTTTAAAAGAAAATGTTTTTAATGTATACATACATACACACACACACTCTCTCTCTATGTATTAATTCATTCATTTTCCGAACCGCTTATTCCAATTCAGGGTCGCGGGGAAGCTGGAGCCTATCCCAGCCGGCTTTGGGCGACAGGCAGGGTACACCCTGGACAGCTCGCCAGTCCATCGCAGGGCCACACACAGAGAGACGAACAACCACTCACGCTCACTCCTAGGGGCAATTTAGAGTGACCAGTTAACCTATCATGCATGTCTTTGGATGGTGGGAGGAAGCCGGAGTACCCGGAGAGAACCCACGCATACACAGGGAGAACATGCAAACTCCACACAGAAAGGCCACTGACCAAACCAGCCAAGGATTGAACCAGCGACCTTCTTGCTGTGAGGCCACAGTGCTAAACACTGCGCCACCATGCAGCCTCTCTATATATATGTATATATATATATATATGTATATATATATATATATATATATATATATATATATATATATATATATATATATATATATATATATATATATATATATATATATATATGTATGTATATATATATATATATATATATATATATATATATATATATATATATATATATATATATATATATATATATATATATGTATATATATATATATATATATATATATGTATATGTATATATATATATATGTATGTATATATATATATATATATATATATATATATATATGTATGTATATATATATATATATATATATATATATATATATATATATATATATATATATATATATATATATATATATATATATATATATATATATATATATATATATATATATGACATCAAGCTTAGGATTGGTGTAACAATCTTCTTTTGGTCTTGTTTTCATCCAGCTGGTTGCTTGTTTTTCTCACACAATCTGGCAACACTGGTTGCGCTCTCTAAAAGCGAGGGAAGTCGACATCATGGGTTGGTGTGAATAGTGCCAACTGTTGGGAGGTATATTTAAGTTAAACAGTGGATAAAGTTTTAAGACGGTGAACACAGGCTCCGGGTTTAAGAAAACCTATCAGGTTTTCCACAACAACAGGCAACTTGTTCAACTTTGAGGTATATTTGCAAAATTATATTTGAAAAATGCTCATTTCTAAGGCACCCTCCATCAATAGTTTATAGGTTAAAGATTTAGCTAATATTTCTCTTACTTTAGTTTATTTGTTTATTTTTACACAAAATAAAAAAATCATAAAGGTACGAATTATGCATAATAGCCTATTTCCATTTGCAATGCAGCATAGTGATAATTCTGGGAAAGTGTATATGATCATTTAGTAAATATCACATCAAAGTTGCAATGTCATCAAACGTCTTTTTATTTGATGGTCTGTTATCTGTTATCTGTGGACTGTTAAACCACTAGATGGCAGAGCTTTATGCAGTCCAGTTCTCAGTCAGGAACAAACTGCCTGTTGTCTCATTTGCTGTGTAATGTTAGGGAAAATCACAAAATATGCTTATAGTTTGCTTAATGTGCTTAAAATACAGAGATGGAGCAGTAGCCATCATATAGCTGAGTGGCTTGTATGTTATATACATATATATATTTATATGTATTTTTAAGACTGTATATTTATATACAGTCCATGGTTGTGAGCTTACATGTAACTGTTAAGTTTGTTTTGCTTGGAGAAAATACCAGAAAAAAGTAAATCCAAACTCCAGATAATTATCTGTATTTTTTATATCATCTCTCATATGTGGTTCTTCCTATTGCACAGAGCAGCGTCTAATTTTGACTTATGGGCTTTCATGTTGGACGCAGATCTTTAGATGATATTATCAGCTGTAGATTGTAGGGTCTTCAGAGTTTTTGCAGTTTTACACTGAGGAAAATTTTATAAAACTTTCATTAGATGCTGTTTGCTGCAGATTGATGAACCCCTACCCATCTTTACATCTGAGAGAATAATTTATTCTGTATTGCTTCTTTTATATCCAGTCATGTTACTGACCTGTTGTCAAATAACCTAGTTGTGAAATGGATGGACTTCCGGTTGTTTATTGATTTGTGCAAATTAATTCTCTGTTGTAGATGTTAGATGAGTTGCTGCCATCAAATTCAAAACTAGCTTGAATTCACAAGAGATGCTAAAATATCTTTCTCAACATATAATATGCTGCTTATGTTCTATTGGGAATAAAATGTGGGTTTGTGACATTAGCAAACAATTGTAATCTGTTTTATTTTACGTTTTACATCCACCCGACCCCACCAACCTGCCCACCAGATTTTTGGAATTAGGATTGCAAAACTAGTGTTGGTTTTTTATTTCTTCTTTTGCTTTTGCCTGTAAAATATTATTTATTTATCTATTTATTTATTTGTTTGTTGTTTGTTTAAATAATGGGAAACTGTCCATGAAAAAATAAACAGTTGTGGGATTTTTCATTGCTTTTGTGAATTTTAACATTTACTTTTTGACATTGTTTTATGAAATTGTTGTGTATTTTTTATTTAGTTCTCTCTGTTATGTTTGATAAACTACAATATTAATAAAGTTATGCATCAGAAAATATTACAATAAGTAATAGGTACACCTTTCTCTCTCTAATACACAATTCTGTTTTTATTCATTTAGTATTTTTGTTTTTATTCATCTTTTAAAATGTATATAAGAAGAAAGTTGTGGTGATGGATATGTTATTGATTTTGCTGTTTGTGATTAATATTGTTCACAGTGTTTTTGTTTCTTTCCATCATGTTAGTCAGTCCTGTGAGTCCAACAGACGAGAGCAAAACCTTTCACAACTCGTCTCTCAGGTTTCATTGTGATCATATTCAGCTGCTTTCATAAACGTCTGTCATTTACAAATGAAACTACATATAGCAACAGAAGTTGGGTTTTTTTTTTTTTGTTTTTTTTAATAGTTTTGCAAATAATAAAGCTGGGTTGAAAGATTTACTTTTTTTTGTACCTAATCAAAAAAAGCTCATCTCCTACCCACATGCTCTGCTAATGGGTTTTCATTCACAATTCATCCCCTCACAGCCTTCCGTAGAGCAAGCCCACTGGCAATAAATGACTGCAAAATGAGATTTTCCTTTCACTTAATGTCACATATAATGCAAAGGAAAATTTCACATATGATGTGACTTTCCTATTCCATTTTCCACCTCTGCTCCATGAGTAATAATGATCTGCTAAGAGCTGTTTGTCTCTGGCTTATTGCACTGTTGTCTTTGTTTCATTAGGTATCTTTTTTTTTTTTTTTTATCCTGAGAGGACAAGGTGGATGACACACTGGTTCTGTAGATTTCCAAAACCACTCATCTGTCCATTAGACTTGCATTTTCTCAGCGCACTGCAGCACCTGCTGATGCCCCTGTGACAAAGCTGTATCACCCCTGAGTTATATCTTCCACAGAAAGAGCTGCACTTCACTCAAGACCGAGTCTGAATCATCAACAATACCGTGTAATCTATTAATGCACCTAGGGCCCCATCCACATTCACAGTTTTGTTTTGTTTTTTTTACTCCTATTCACTACAGAAGTCTTCAGAAGAAGAGTGGGCTCTGTTGCTCTGTGTTTCAGGTAAACATTTACAGAAAAGATTCAGACCACACATGCCTCCATTTTAGTGAAATGTCTGATAATCACAAACTATTATTTTCTGATGGCAGAGTTGTCCCTCACCTAATCAGTGTGGAATTTTTCCATTTCCTCCTGCAGTTGCCAACATGCAGCTTTGGTCTGTGTCCTGCAGTGACTAGAAAATAGGTGTGATGTCATGCTATAATATTCTGTATTAAATCAAAGGAGGAAGGCTGTCAAGCTCCCAAATTCTGTAAAGTCAACTGAAGGCATTGGTGATCAATCTCTTCGGCCTCCTTCCATTTGATATTTTTATTTATTATTATCATCTAAGTTTAAATTTGATGGCAGGAATACATCTAAAAACAATTTGCAACCAGAGAAAACATACAGAATAAGCTGGCACAAATGAAAAACAACTGGAGGAGGATTTGACAGTTTAATTATTAACATCTCAGTAAGATGACAAGGTGTAAAAGCAACATTTCAAACAAGCAGTACCTTAGATATATACTGATGTACAGGGTTTTCACCAATCTGCTACAAACTGTAAAACATGTAAAAAAAAAAAAAAAAAAAAAGTCTTCAGAAAAATTATCCACTATGTATAAATATTGTAACATAAAACTGCGAAGACAAATATGATCCCACCATCTTCTGTTTTTATTTAGTATTATTTTGCACAGCATCCAAACCATTTTGGAGTTGGAGTTTGTAAATTATTTGGAATTATTCTCTATTTTAATAATGTGAGAACCCCAGAGTGGTGAACCTTTGACTTGAGTTCGAAACAGATAAGCCAAACAAATATTTCTCCTTCTTCCTTTGCTTAAATCGACACCAACCCCACATTTAAATGTCTTTTATGTCGAGATTTATGGTTTATTCTGTAGAAAAGCTTGAGAACAATCATTAAACTTCTAAAGAAAGGCTTTCCAAATGACCTGATCGCGATTTATTGAAAACATTTTCCATTCTACAAAGTGTCACAACAATGTCTGAGACATGCATTGACAACAATAAAACTGTAATTACGATTTTAAAAGTAGACTTTTGAATATATTGGAGGATTTTTATTGCTGCATTACAATGAGGACACATCCCTGACCGACATATTTCTGATTTAGTCCATGACACTCCATGCGCAAAGCACAGTGGTGCGTCCTCTAGGCTGCACACCAGGTTTTATTGACCTTTACAGCGAGGCAGGCAACTGTTGCTAATTGTTTACCACCACATCCTGTTACCTCATTGCTTGCTTTAATGAAGAGGATTGCCTACATTTGAAAACCGTCATGTTTCACACGGTTCAGGCCTTGAATTGCTTTATTATCTGGGTTCACATTTTGTAAATGTTTCAGAGCGCACAGCAATTACACTTACTTGCTCTTGGTAAATAAATCCTGCGCCGCTGGACTTATAAATGTTGTGTTACTGATTTAGCTCATACACTTTAACATAAGGACAAGATTCACCTGCATTCCACATGGATACGTGCTGAAACCAGATGGGAGTGATCAGTTGTGAGAATAGCTAAAAATATTGAGTTTGTGTTGCTTCATTAGATGATTACAAGTAATCAAACCCGCGGCTGTGACGTCAGCCAGCTTTAACCAATCAATGCGCTTTCACAGACACCTTTTTTGGTAATCCGCTTTCGTGCAAGGAGCTGTCCGTTCAGCACCACACCGTGCGCGCACTCTGCGCCAGAAATAGTCCTGTTAGCACAAGCAGCATTAACGGGCTTAAGGTGACAGACTCACACTTGATTGGATTGTCTTGATTATGATGCTTGGTCATGGCGCCACTTTGGAGAAATAATTAGGTCTGCGTCTTTTTGGTGCGCTTTTTACGCGCAACACTGGAGAGTTTAAACGGAGAGGATTGCAAGCTTAAAGTTCAGTTTTCTGTTCATTTTCCGTCACAATAAAAATCAAACAGGATGTTGTCGTTTTTGCGCGGCGTGTTGTGCGTTTTCGCCCTGGGTTGTGGCCACATAACCAGCGCTCAGGTGGACGATGGGAAGCGCTACATCTGCCGGGCAATACCCATCAGCGGAGATGCCAGTTGCCCCGTAACGTTGTTACCAGAGCTTTCCGTCGGGGATCAAGAAGAGGAACTCAGAAACACAGTCATGCAGCTGCGGGAGACGATTTTACAACAGAAAGAAACTATTTCCAAGCAGCTGGGCACCATCAACGAGTTAACCACAAAGCTGTCCCTGTGCGCCTCAGCCACTGCCGATAGGAAGTACGGCAAAGGAGGTTCATGGGGGAAAGACAAGCAGAATACAATGGGCGATGTTCCCAGAGATCCAAACGACTCTATTGATAATCTTGGGAAAACCATGCAGGGTCTCAAGGATCGACTGGAGAACCTGGAGGTAAGGTGACATTGGCTGCGCAAAGGAGAACCAGCGTGCAACACCTTGAAAGCACAGCTTGAGAAGGGATTTATATAGAAGCAACTGGTAGAGTTGCCTTTCAGGTCTTTCTAGAATCATTACAGAATTTGCCAGTGAGAGCCGAAGGAAGTATCAGTGCACAGATTAAGTGTGTCCAGCATGTGTCTGTCTTAAAATGGAGCCCTAACTGGGTGATTTTATTTTGCTTTTGCCTTCAAAAGATGAAATAGTATCCTCCTTACTGCTTGAAAAACTGCTTTAATAATGTAAATAATGCGACAATAATTTGTTTCCAGCTCAAGTTTAATATGGTTTAATCATCCAAACTGCTAAAACTATAACAAAGATGTTCCAGTTTTTATTTATAACGTGTTTAAAATTGCATTGATAGCTGTCTTGGGATACTGTACAAAAGGATCAAAGCTTGTTTCATAGTGATGTAAGGAATCACTTGCATGCTGAGTTCTCCTGATTACCTCGGTGCACTTCCTCCTCATGATCTCTCACTCATCCATTCGTAGCAACAGCAAATGAGGGCCAACATATCTGGCGCCTCATTTCCCAGTGAGCTTCGCGACCTGCTGCAGCGTAGGCTGGGAGAACTGGAGAAACAGCTCCTGAAAAAAGTCAGCAACTTGGAGGAGGAAAAGAGCTTGCTCTCCAATGCCACAGCTGCCTACAGATTGAAAACAGAGAGCACTCTGAATGCTCTGGTGGAGCGGATCACTGAACTGGAGAAAGGTACTTTAAAACACTGCTTGTTCCCTTTATCCAGCAGATGTTCATTAATAGCTATGCAAATAAAGTCAAGATAAGGCTTTTTTTTCATATTAAGATAGGTGTGAAATGAAATCAGGAATTCTGCTTGCCTATACAGCACCAATGCAGATGCTAAAATTTTGCACTCAGACACTGACGATTTTAGAATTCATTCACACCACGCTGTGCTGGACATTACATTAGAAAAGATCTGCAGGTCTTTTTGTGTGCACTGAGCATGAAATGAAATTAACGGATCACCTCTTTCTCCTTGCACTCGCATCCTCTCTGTCTTTTCTACCTTTTCATGCATTAGGAGGGGGAGACTTCAAGTCTCCAGAGCAGTTTAAGCTGTCCCTCCCCCAGCGGACCAACTATCTGTATGGCCGTTTTACTAAGAGCCTGCCAGAAATGTATGCCTTCACACTCTGCATGTGGATCAAGTCTGGTGCCAGCCCTGGTATTGGGACACCTTTCTCGTATGGCGTTCCAGGGCAAGCAAATGAGATTGTGCTGATCGAGTGGGGCAATAACCCAATAGAGCTTCTCATTAATGACAAGGCAAGTCCAGACAGTTGTGGTTGTTTGAGAAGAACGATTTGAGAAGCAAAATATGCAAATCCAAAAATGCAATCTGCTTTTACTGTAGGTTGCCCAGCTGCCTCTAGAGGTACGTGATGGAAAGTGGCACCATATCTGCATCTCCTGGACAACACGGGATGGCCAGTGGGAGGCTTACCAAGATGGGGAGAAGCTGGGAACTGGTGAGAATCTCGCTGCCTGGCATCCCATCAAACCAGGAGGAGTCATTATCCTGGGGCAGGAGCAGGTAAGAACATGCAATAGAACACTTGGTGTTATTGGGTTCCTATTATGCGTCATTATTCTTCCTCTTTTGTCATGATCAAATGAGGCAGCCACTTGAAAGGAAATCACACTCCCAGTGACTTGTGGGTCTTACAAATTAACAAAGTCAAATCAACTGTTTGAAGTAACTTGTTAATGTTATGTAAAGGAAAAGTCTTAAGGGTGTGATGTCAAATTGTTTTACTAATAAGCAATCCTGCATAAGAGGAGCTTCTGCAAACTGTAGGTGGAAATGAGAAAATCAGCCCTAGGGAAAGCAGCAGAAATGAGGCAGAGGCTTACTGCTGTGGCAAAATAGCAAAAAATAAAAAACATCTGCTGATGTTGCTACAGGAAATGAGTGTGTTTAGCTGAAAAAAGGAAACATTTCTGATCAGATATTTGGAAAAAGGCAGTGCAAATGCAGCACAAAGCTCATTTATATGAAAAATAAGCATTTTGATTGATAAGCACAGTATGGCATAGTGGTTGGTTCAGACTGAAATGTCTCTCCAGCCATCAGTTGGATTGCAGTGATTTTTGACACAAGCAGTTATGGTCCCACCAGAATAAACACGTTGATCTAACAAAAGTTTGACATGCGAAAACAAACAAATAAATAAATGTCTACTAATGTCTTTCCTATCCTGTTACACTGTAAGTTAGAAATGTTAGCATGTGAACTGGCTCAACTAATCCATGACAAGCGAGGCCAACATCAGCCTTGTAAGCATGCCTGCAGATTAATGATAGCATTTAGCTCCCAGAACCACTGACTCAAGCTGAAGCCACAACAATAGCAACCAGAGCTACCGCGTTATCCTAAAAGGCTGTTTGTGTTGGAAATGAGCAAACTTTCAAGTTTTGGAAGTCCAGATGTCCAGCTACAGTAGAATGGTCGCCTGCATCCATGTGTATTAATTATGAACCCATTAATTCATCAAGACGTACAAAAGTCATTAATAATGGATTGCAAAATGCCAGCAGTGTTAAAAATGTCATAAACCTTAGAATTTTTTTTTTTAAAACAAGAAGAATTTCTATGTTTGCAAAATTTTTACAGCTTCTGGATCAGATTAAAACATGATAAACAAAGCAAGCAAGATTTTAAACTCAAGTTTTATTGTAAATTGTTGATGTTTTCCTCATGTCTTGCAAACAATGGCATAATATCATGTTAGGTCAGGCTTGAAAGGAAGGAGAGGGCAAACGTGCTGGTCTGCAGGGGATGCACATGCATGTGCTGTGTACATCTTAGTGGGTTAAATGTGGCCACAGGTCAAGTGTGACACAATCTCTTCAGGTTTCTTTTAAAGGCCTAGTGATGGAAAAACATCTGCTTTAATTAGGTTACTTCCGTCTGTTGCTTTTCATTTCTAGATCCAAATAGGCAACAGGCCTACTTTTCTTCCATTTTTCAAATTTAGCCAACAAGCGTTTGTGTCTTAGTGGTCAATTGAATTTTTAATCCCACTCCATACTGGGAAGATAGGCTACTAGGGTTTACATGAAACAACTGATGACAAACTATAAGATGGATCTGCTAAGATCCCAATTTGCGTGTAAAATCTCAAATTTTTGCTAAGTTATTGTTAGATCGTGGCAGGAGCAAACTGGTTGCAGACACCGTATTAAAACTGCGTTTCATGGTTAGTAGCATGGCGAGTTTAGAGATAAAACGGCAACAAAAACTTAAATAACCTTTAGCAGCAAAGAAAAAAGACGGTGTCAAAAAAGAAAAAGAAAAATGTGCACATAATAAATGTCTGAAAATTTTTTAAAAACATGTGAGGGTATGAATAGAAAAATTATACACATGAGGGTGAAAATGGGTTCTGTGTGTCCCTTTGCTTGGTTTGTCTCTTTGTGACAGTCACATGCACGCAATTACGCACACAGTTTGTAGGTCCGTTTAAAATGTGTTAAAGACAGGCGCAGTTTTTATGAGCAGAATTGCTCTCAGGTTCAAAAAATTACTTTGCTGGTGCTAAATTATTTTTCTTTATATTTTCTTCTCCCATCACAAGCAAACTTGCCTCGATTTAGCAATTCATGCAGACATACTAAGTGATGCATGAATAACCCTGCGCACTGTTAGCAAATCAGTTTTGTTTGCTTTTTTGTTTGTTTGTTTTGGTATTTTTTTCTTTTTTTGTGTGTGCAGTGGCTTCGTATATGTTTTTGTTAACGTAAAACTCCCTTCCATGTCTCTTAAAATCTAAATACTCACAGAACAAAAAGTAATACACAGTGATTCTTTAAATCTATAGTCTCATTGTATATCATGAAATACTAATGAAATAAAAAAAAAAAAGTCTTTTTTGCACAGAAGTACAGAGAATCGCACTATTACTTTCAAAGTAATTCAGTACACTGTTTCTCTATAGGCCTACCATATGTGTGTGTTTTGTAAGAGAAGGTGGGAATTGTAACCTGGTACATGCAAATACTGACCATACAGTTAACATTGTGAAAAGGTCTCTTCCATGAAGTTTTAAAGGCCTAATCCTAAACAGACAAAAAGCAAAAGTGGAAATAATAAGAGAGAAAACAAAAATTAAGAATAATAAGACAGCAAACATAGACTTTCAGCCGCTAAACTGGGTCAACTTTCCCAATGTGACCGTTACATACAATACTTGAACATGTATTAAAACTATTTATTTAGTTAGATATTATATGTGCACACATAAACACACACACACACAGAGGCACAAAAGAAAAAGTAATATTTCAGGACACTAGTCAATGTGTGACTGCTTCACACCTGCCATGATGCTGTGTTGGATGATGATCAAACAGCTGAGACCAGAAAAAGGTCATAACACATCAGAAGAAAGTTGAAGTTTAATTCCCTTTTTCCCAGTGACCGCCTCCTCTGCTTTGGAAAGATGATTACCTCTGATAATGTTGTTGATGCTGTGTGAATGCACCTCTGACGGTTTACTGCCCTCACAGGATGTGGTAGGTGGGCGCTTTGATGCTGGACAGGCCTTCGTGGGCGAGATGAGTCAGGTGAACATCTGGGACCGTATTCTAAAGCCAGTTGAGATCCAGTCGATGGCAAACTGCAGTTCTTACATCCCTGGGAATGTGATCTCCTGGCTAGCAAGCAACGTTGAAGTTTTTGGAAGGGGAGCATCCAAGCGGCCCTTGGAGATGTGTCTGGAGCGACTGCCCAACGCTTAAAACCTAAAGACATATGTGTAACATTCCAGCGAGCATATTATCATTCCATCTTTTTGAAATGTTTTCTGCAAAGGTTACTGCAAGGCCTTTAACATCTTCAGCTTATGAAGAGATGTGTGACAAAGCTTTTATTCTCTGTTGTTTGTTAACCAGGTGGAATCTGTAGCACCAAATATTGAAACAAACCTGATTTCATGACATCACCTGAAATTGCCACATGGTGCACAAGGCACAATCAAAAGTTAAACGAAACTACAATTTTCCTACCGAGATCCCTGCACAGACACAGCTGAAAGAGGCTCTATTATGCTATTTCTTTTTCTGAGCTTTCTACAGTGTTATATTGTTGAATACTCATCAGACATGTGGGCGAAACTTCGAAACTTTAGTGACGTCTCGAGGGTGGGACTCTGTGATTGGTCATCTTCTCTAAGTTGTGCACATTCACGATTAGAAAGCCACACCCACCTTCACTGCTCAGTATAACTTCCTTTAGAAAACTCAGAGAAAAACCTGAAATACCTTGAGAAACATAGGTGCAGTTTGATAAATAGTTTGCCTCAATTGACCAATCAGATGCAGTCCGCAGGCAGGAAATAGGGTGGAACTTTCTCTGTTCGCTTGTTTCTGGCAGAGGCTGATCTGGGAGGATCAAAACAAAACAAATGAAGGGGTTTGTGAAAAATGCTTGATTATTTCTTGCACTTCTGGATTTGAATAGTAAAATAAATTGGACTGAAATGTTCATAATAGAGCCACTTTCATTTTCCATTTGTCAACACACCACAGTTCTACATCAGCACAAATGTTCCTACATCACTACTTTCCATTGGGTTGTGTAAACTTTGCAACTTTTCTCCTTTGCTTCTGATTCCTTGCTTTTCTCTCAGCCACTAATGGTTTGGGTTTGCTATCAAAAAGTGCATGATGAGGAGTAGTATGAATGGTTAAGTCGATATGTTACAAATCACATGCATGAAAAGCTTAATGGTAATGGCTGACACATTTTGGTACTCATATATCCCAATTTCTGTCATGTCACATGACCTAGAGACATTAGAGCAGAGGCAAAGGCAGGAAGTCCGGTCCTGGAGATCTACTATTCTGTAACTTTTAGATGCAACCCTTCTCCATCACACCTGAATCCAACAGCTGAATTTCCTCTTCTGTATACCATTCAGCTCTGCAGATGCCTGGTAATGAGACATTCATTTGATTATTTTTGTTGGGCAGAGGATGCATTTGCAGGATGTTACATGCTGAGGAACAAACATGGGCACCCCTGGTCTAGACATATCCTATGACTTGGAATCATGGATGTAAGAGAGAAAATGGACATTTTGTATGTTTTTTGTTATTTTGTTTTTCGTGAAGCTGGGCTGGTTGTAACACACCAAAGTGCAAATTGCTGAAGTGGGAGTATAACTTCATTAGACCAGTCATGGTGTCTCTGCAGGGATTAGCTGTAAGACAAACCCCCTTCTCCATGATTCGCCTTTTCACACTCTGATGTAGTGACCTGGTCTTGCACAAACGTACACAAATTACCTTTCACTGTTCAAATGCATTAGGCTTTTTCATGAGAATTTGTTCTATCCTTTATAAATGTATCATTCTAGGGGGATTATAATAGCAAATAAAATATTTGGTATTGCAGCGGTGGATCACTGTGGGCCCATCACAGTGTTTTCTACCTGGCTGATTGAATTAAAAACTGTTTAGATAATGAATCATGTTGAAAATATATTCATAGCTACAGTGTTGTGAAATATTTTTATTCGTGGTTTGTGATATTGCTGCTGTGCAAAGTCTCATCAAGTAAATAGACAACAGAACAAAGCAGTCCCATAAGATCCATCAAATGTGTATTTTGAATTACTTGTATGTTTTTCTTTGTTTTTTGTTACTCACTGTGCATGTCCAGCGGAATTTGACATATGGTTACTGTGTTTTTAAATGTAACATGTTTTTAAGCTCGCGTGTGATTCATAGACCTTGTTATGTGGCCTTCTTTCAAGATTCAAGTGCCATTAAAAGCTTTTTTCTAACTGTTGGAAATGATTTGCTTTGCCCATGTATGATAAATAAGAAAATAAAGAAAACATCTGTTGCAAAAATTTGTTGAAGAGTGATTAATCTCCCAGTTAAATTTTCCTGATTGCATGTCTTATCTTAGTCTGTGTTGGGCAATAAGAGTCCTGTTTGGGATCTCAGGGTCACATGGGATCATTAGAGCTAAATCGGGTAGACTTTGTTTAAGGATAAAGCCAGTTTTACACCAGTTTAAAATCACCTTGTTTCTTGTATCTATTAAGCTGGTCAGGCAGTAGTGACATGAGTAGATATTAACACAGGCTGAGCAGGATCTTTACACTCTGTTGACTGAGGTCAACCCACAACATGTGTGGCCTGTGGCATTAACCAGGCTTAGCAGATGAGAGGCCAAAAGGTCAGAGGCAGCGTCACGCTCTCCTTTAAATGCTCTATCCAACCACTGACTGCCTGGAAAAAATGTTAAAAAGGGGCATAAAATTCCATTCTTTTTGGAGTTATTTATTTATTTATTTATGGACTTATTTCTTTTTTTTGATATAATAACGTGGACATTCAGCTCTGTTTCAAACTGCAGAAATAAAACCCTGAAGGCACAAAAAGAACTAGAATATTTTTTGGCTGATGTTTGCCATTGCATTTTTCTCACTGATCTCTTTGGTGAATAGCTGTTTCAAATCACACTTTTTTAAAGAGAAAATGTATCCCATTTATACTTTGATGCTTTTCCATACAGGTACGCGTTTTCCCCTCTTTTTCAAAACATGTCATTTCCTGTCATGTTTGCCCCTCCTCTGATTCGCTCAGCCTCACCTGCCTACTGATCACTGGCCAAGACTACATTTCCCAGGATTCTCCTGCCCCTCCCATTATGGAGATCACCTGTGTTCCCCTCATTATCCTCATGTGTTGCACCTGTGTTTCTTTGTATTTAATCCCTAGTGTTTGGGAAGCTTTCCTGTGTAGTCTTGTCTTTCCTGTACCAGACTTTTACCCTGATTCTCCTTATGTAGTGTTCCTTGCTACCTGTCTGAGATTAACTACAAACATATATACATTGATCCTGCATTTGTGTCTATCAAACTCAGGCTGACATTTTCTGCAAATGTCAGACTTTAATCGGATCTATTTAGAGCCAGTATCTGAAAATTAAATTAAGAAAGCCAGTCTGTCGTCATTTCTTATTGCCATTAAGCTGAATATGTGAGTCACAAAGATGCACATTTGGGGAAGAAAAAAATGGCACATTGCTGTGCTTTAAAAAAAAAAAAGGTATATCTGCATATGCTTGATGTTTATGCAATCGTTTAATATTTTAACAACATGAGGTAAATGCAGAGAGAAAAAAAACGAAAAACTCATAGAGCTTTAGTGAATGTGACCTAAATCAATTGAGGCTGTACGTAACTGTGAAAAACTGCGCTCTGGAAGTCTTTGCTCAAGGTTCACTCTCTGATAGGAGTGGTGTCAGCTGTTAGCATCTGCAGCTCCCCACAGCTTCTTTGACACCTAAGATTCATCAGGAAGCTCACAATTAACAATTCTGTGACATCTCTAGCAGAAGACAAAAGATCATCAAGCACAACCCAAGCTGCCAAATCGCTATTAATACATGAACTGATCACATTCTGTCAGGAAAGTTTAAGAAATTTAGTTTGGTTGAGGCACTTGTTTCCAGTTTTCAGCATCTTTTATTTATTTTTAAATGTGTTATTTCTAAATATTCATCTCAGTCTTTTGTTCGTCTGACCTTTGACTACACATTCTGCTAGAATGGCTTGAATCCATCAATTTATGTCAATTTTGTAATTGTACTTACATCAAAATGATCAGAATTCTTATAAATTTGCCATGGTATAGATTTCCAATATAAAATGCCCTGTTGAATCATGGATCCATGGATCATAATTTACAACAAGAGTGTTATGATCAATGAAGTGGTGACACCTCTAGTGCCCCAACTTTAAAGTGCATTTCAAAGCAGTTTTTAGATTGATTGCTTGGTGAGATTTTTACAATTTAGTTATTCATTGGATAAGAACAAATAAAAGTATGCCAATTTGGCTGAATATGTACATGTCTTGGGATGGACTGGCAACCTGTCGAGGGTGTACTGTGCCTCTCACCCAATAATTGTTGGGATAGCCTCCAGCTTCCCGCGACCCTTAACTGGACTAAGTGGTTCAGAAAATGAATGAATGAATGAATGAAAATGTACACAAGTTTTTGTTGAAAATGTTAGCATGCTAAAATGCTAACATGCTAGTAACAGTGCTTTGGATAGATTAGAATCTAATAAATAATGTTTACAGCATAATTAGTTATTCAAAGATAGTTTGAATATACATCCTTATGCCAATGTTAACCCGACTTCAATCTACAGACAAAATTCTGTTGAAAACAAACTTTTGTACAAAAGTTAAGTCACGTGTTATGTAGACTTGCTTGCTTGTGTCAGCACATGTTGAACCGTAAGCATAAGGAGTCTCTGTTTGAAAAATGGCCCCTCAAAATATCCAGCCTGGAAACCTTTTGAGCCCAACATCTGTTTAAGTCTTCTGTTTTTTCCATCCCAGAAATAGCATCAATGACATACACTAATTGTGTGGGTGTGTTGCAAAGCAGCTTGTGGAGGAAGCAGTGCAGGTAGGCAGGCTAAACAAGTTTAAATAGAGCATCCTGTACAACAATTAAGATTAGCTGATGATTGCATTGCCTGTCTGAAATGTCTCTCATCAAACAAAGTCGAGAACTGGGAAAACCAAAAATGGCAAAAAAGACATGATTGCAATTTTCTAACTAATTAGAAAGCAAGTTTTCATTTATCCATGTAAGGTTTCCTTTTTCAGGTTTATATATATAACAAGGCAGGGGATAGTTTGTTATATCTTATATATCTTTCTTCCCTGATAGAGCTCATTTTGAATGATTGTAGTGAATCAGTTCAGATGGTTACTACACAAATGTGATGATGTGCAGGTATTTACATTTAAAATAATTTATAGATCTTGACAAGTGTCTCTAATAATATATGAAATGCTGTCATTTAGACTCCAGATCCCTGTGATTTTTTGGGATTTCGTTGATCCATTGTGATCTGGAAGTTGTAATGTTAGTGTAAATCATGAACTGAGGCAAAATATTTATCAAACTGCATTTATTTTTATCAAGAAATTTCAGGTTTTTCCTGAGTTTTCTAAAGGACATGTCATTAAATACAAACATCTTGATAAGGTAATGCTCTAAGGTAAACATTTGTTGCTTTTATTATCTATTCTATTCTATTCTATTCTATTCTGGATCATCTGCAGAGGTTTAATAGAGCATGCAGGCAGACCTGCCAGGAGGGAATTGCAGTAATCGATGCATGAGATGACCAGAGCCTGAACCAAAAGCTGAGTCGTGTGTTCTGTCAGGTACGGTCTGATTCTCTTGATGTTGTAGAGAGCATATCGGCAAGTACGGGCAACATGGGTCTTAAAGATCTATAGTTTTTTGTGTTATTTCATTTGTCAAGTCAACTTAAGATCAGATTTTAAGTTTGGCACCAAAAGGTTTTTAGCTTAGAAAAAGAAAAGATAACTAAATAAAAAGAACTTGGCAAAGAGACATAAGATGAGTCTGGTTTAGCAATCAGTGGAACATATAATCAGGAATGCAACAGAACAGAGTGTTGATAGGAAGGAGGTGGCAGCCTGACACCTCTGCACCTCATCCAGCACTTTTTGTTACGCACAAGAGAAATAAAGGTTAAGAGCAGCACATATACAACCTGCTGATATACAGTAGTTTGGTCATGACCACTGTTATCCATTGTTCAGGCATCCTACATCAAGACATGTGGAAAGTTAGGGGAATCTCACCAACCATCACCTCACATTTCAACATAACTGTTCATGGATAAACCGTGGAGACAGTTGGAGTGACTGATACAGAAGAAAGGAAATCTAATCTTCTGACTCTGTCCCCAGTTTATCAATGATCCAGAATCTCTTCTTTTCTTACAGTAAACACTCTTCTTTGGTCCAACAGCCTAAAAATCAGCCTCACTTCTTTGTATCAATCATTCCAAAAAACCTCCTTCAACAACTCTACAGAAGATTTAATGTTGGCGTTACTCCTTTGTTATCTAAATGATCCTTCTTAAATTTCTGCTTCAGACTTAAACTTTTCTGCAAATAGTTGTTTTCATAATAAATCATGGCTTGTTCCCTCCACCATCACATTTTCCTACTTGTAAGCCTTTACATCCGAATGAAAGGCTCCAAATGTGACAAACACCACCTGGAACATGGATGTGATGACATTCACACATTAGTTTCACTACAATTCTCTGTGTCGTGTCACTCCTGCTGCTCGTCTCACTACTAGATGTCATGGAGTGTGACATATTGAGATGATGAATACTGAAAGAGGGACACGCTGTAAAAACAGTGTACGATAAACATAGTCATTGTAGAACTATTGAATATTTATTGAAGACACATAATGTTTTCATCAACCTCTGAGATCAGGTTGGTTAATCTTTCCAGGAATGGCAAAGAGCAAAGCAAACCTCAAATCTCCTGCATTTATCTAAAAAAAAAAAAGGCATATATAGATGAGATGTGAGATTCATAGCATAAATAAATCAATGCTCATTGTTGAAACATGACCTTCACTTCACCTATTAATTTATTATGAGTCCATTTGAATGTCAGCCTCAGCTCTGCAACCCATTAATGGATCAATATCATCATTATTAAGGATTAAATACAATGTGTCATCTTTTAGCTCAACATTGGTACAAAGACAAGACACACAGAGGCACTGATGTTGCGTTGTTTATGTAAATGACTTAACAAGTTATACACAAGCACAGATTAGCTACAAGCAATGTCTAAAGTAAGATAAGAGATACATGCTATTAAAACATTATTATTACTTGTACATTTCCCTCTGCCAAATACACACCCATACATTTATTCCCAGTTTGGCACAAAGAGAGAGAAGATACAGAGGTGCAGTGTGAGGGTTAGGAACTGTACTGCGTCTCGTGCTGCATGATGAGAGGCTCCAGTTCTCCACTCTCCCCACTGGAGAACTTAAAAAGGATTTTGCTTTGACCCCCTGACTCCTGGTCCTTCAGAAATATGGCGTTACTGGACATTGCAATCTGTAATTTGACATGTACCAGACAAATATCAGTAAGTTCCACTTTTTCATGTTTCACATACACTTGTGAAAAAAACGCTGCTTTACTAACAAAAATGAGTCTGTTATCTAGGAAACACTCAGATTGTGGGAATGTCTGCACCACTGAAGTTGTTTCATCAGGTATTGATTTATTAATTACCACAGATAGCCTTCTGTGGACTGACATAATTCCCAGTCAGTGAGTTACTGAAAACAAATAAAGAATCCTAATGAGTAGACCTTATCAGTAGGACATAGCTTGTGGTGATTATATACTGTTACTATCACCTGTCTCCTGTCAATGCAGCTTTTCACTAATACTAAAATACAGAAAAAATATATTTTACCATCCTAAACTATAGTGTATGTTTTTCATCAAGTCTCTTTATTTCTTTATTGTTTATACCCATATTTTAAGTGAAACAAATGCAATTGTTAAACTTCAGTCTGATTTGAATTCACTTTTTCTTCAGTCTTATTTAACTGCTTTGCTAACTTCCATATTTGTATAAAAAAAAAATGTTATCCTCAAAAATAAGTTTTATAACCTAATCATCTGCAAATTCTATCCAATTCCAGAATTGTTGCTTTGATACTCCTTAGCCTTGTTTATGTTAGTCAGTTGGATTTGTATTCAGTTTTGTATGAAATGTGCTATACATATAAAATCTGTTGGATTGATAGGTATATTCATGCCTCTTTGTTTTTACATCCAAGTTACATGAAAAAATCATTTGGCAGAATAAAAAGAATATTTCACATTCATAACGTTACACCTGATTCATTAGAAGCTTTACCAAAATGCTCAGCTCTTTATATACATTACCTGTGACCTGCTGTGACGAGGACGGCACGCGATGACTATGATAAAGGAGAAAGTGGCTACAAGAACTGCAGCACATGACAGGATGAAGAACAGATGGATATTATCTGCAGATGACACACACAAAACATGCCACAGAGTGAGTGTAACCTGAGATTAGTGTTGTATAGACAACAATGTGAGCCATTTAGTATCTGGGTGACATGATGAAAGAAACAATGTGATTCACACAGATCAGGATCTTGGGAACAAAGCGGAAACTCCTCAGCCACAGTATATTTCTCAGGAAGAAAGATTAAAAGAAATTTTAAAAAAAGGTTGTTTACTTTCAGTGTCAGTTGCATCAAAACTTCAAATGAATCACAGCAAAAGCAAATCAATTGAGCATGGTAGACATGTGAGGATCAGTCTGATCGGCGTCCTCTGATTTGCTTGGGTTCCTTGGTTTTCCATGTTCCCTCTGTCTCTGTGGAACTAATGCAGCTAGATGGCACATGGTATGTTTTATGTGGAAAACCGCATGACACAGCACAACATATCTTGGTTCAAACAAAAAATTTTTTGATTGGTGAAAATCAACAAAAGCTGAGTGTGTACTTGGCCTCATTTTAGATACTTCTTGGTTTCAATGCATTTACTCACAGCTTCTCCTGACATAGAGGCTGAAAGAGGTCTGTAGCTTGCTGATGTCATTGCGAACACTGATATCCAGGCAGTGGACGCCAGCGGAGGTGAAGGTGTGGTTCAGCCGAAGTGTGTTTTCATACAACATGGTCAGCGTGCATCCGCCCATCATGTCAGGCACACAGTTTGTGAGGAAACGCCAGCACACCCACATGGGAGGACTGAAGACAACGTCACAGAAAAAACATTGATTTCAGATCTTATTTTTCTTTGCTGAGCTGGTCAGTTACGAACAAGATATTAAAAGTGTTTTTTGCGTACTTATTTGTCATACTGCTTTTATCAAGTAAATACAATTGTACTTTGTAAATTTTTCTCTTCTTTGGTCATTTTATATTAACCTTACCTTCCATCAACATGAAAAGCCAAACTGGTGTCCTGAGACACTTCGTAGTCTGCTGGCCCCTTTAGTTCGATATTTTTTATGGCATCTGCAAATTAAATCTCATTATTGGTGAATTCATCCTTTACCAACAACAAGCACAACATCTACCACATGTGCTTATACTCATATCCGAAGATTAGGCTAAAACAAATTAAACAAAGAAACCAAATAAACTTTTTTTTATTGAGAAAAACTGAATATTATTCACTACCAGTCAAAAGTCTGGACTCACCTTTCCATCAAATCCAAAGGGAAAGTGTACCCAAACTTTTGACTGGTAGTGCATGTCTGTGATTGGTATGGTACTGATCTACACAAATGTTTTTAAAATGCAAAGATGTCTGGGAACATTAAAGCTGTTAAGGCTCACCAGACTGGGAAAAAAAACCCTGTCTCCACACTTTGGACTGTACAGATCCAGAGTTAAGACAGATTGTGTTCAAAATGGATGACCAACAAAGATTACTCCGAGAGAAAAACCTGCAATACTCTGTCACCTATAACTGACTAAAGACCTGTCTTGCAGTGGAAAATGTTAGGATATGACAATACCATCATGGTAATAACAACAACTATGTGCACTGCAGGAATGCAAGAGGAAAGCCATTGCTCTCCAGAAAGGTCACCCAGGCCCATCTAGCCATCTTCTCTTCCCTTACACCAGAGCTGTACAACAGAGTCCCATGAGGCCTGCAGCTCTACAGGTTTTCAATGTATTCCTGCTTCAGCAACAGACCCAAATTATATAGATTTAACAGCCAGTGAAAGTCCTCACGATGACTTATTAATTTGAGTCAACTGTGTGTTGTTGCAGGGTGTGTTGAAACCTGCAGGGCTCTCATGGGACCGAGCTGAATAGCCTCACGTTTCACAGATGGAACAATGAATTATCAGTCAATCCCGAAAGTTTTTGAGGGAAATAACAGATCATCTGTGATCTCAACAACAAAGAGAAAGTAGATCATGTGGCCAGACAACAACTCTGAGCACAGAACTTATTCTGAGGAAATTTTCAGTTCAAATAAAATGAAAAAAGTTTTGAAACTCCTAGGTCGAAATCCTGATCTTAATCTAAACGTGGTGAGAGGACTTGAGTGAGAAGTTTTTATAAAAAAATTCCATCAGTTTAAGAGTTAAAGCTTTGGGAAGCCAACCAGGCAAACATTATTCACATTTTCACACTTTTGCCACTCAAACATAAATGCTTAATTTCCAACAATGCATAAATAACTAAGTGTGAGATACACTTTTAACTTTCGGTTGTTATGAGATAATCTGGTGATGTTTTAAGCCACATTTATGCAGAAATATAGACAACTGTTGGATTCAAAACTATAAAATGGGGCTCAACTTTAACATTTCACATCAAGTGCCTCAGAAAATGACTTTATATCATTGAGCACAAAGACTAACATTTACCGTAGACTTTCTTAGATTATTTTCTAATATCAAATAAATTCAAGCAGGGAAGACTAGCAGCAACTGTATTTGAAACAAGTGTCATTCCTGAAAATTGTATGTGATAAATTGTATGTTAGCAAAATAAATTACACATTTAGCTGCCACAAGTTGCGGCTGTATATGCTGAAACTACAAACCAAGCACTTGAACTTCTGTAGCGTAGACCCCGGTGATTGGAGGTGCAGATTTGGCCACATTGACTTTCAACTTCAGAGTGTAGTTTCCTGACTCTGAGTAATGATATCGAACAACTGGTTCAGTCCCTTGGATCACTTCTCTGTATCGAAGAAAAAATTAGAATAAAAAAGCCATAAAAGAAAGAGACATAAAACCTTCAAAGCCTCCCTGAATACTTAAAACATGATAAATCCTCCTACCCATTCCCTAGATCCCAGGTATACGTAAACTTGGCTGTGCTGAAATTCTTTTGCGGATCGAAGAGTTCAAACATTGTCTCCGTGGGAACATCTGATGCCAACTCTCCCATATCTCTCACATAGGTGGCATTTCCCTCCATTTGATAGAAAACAAGCTTCCCAGCAATATTTTCTAGTGAAAAGATGAAACCAAAAATAAATGTCTTGTAATAAAGCCAAGATGACCATTAAGAAGCATGATGGACGACATACCCAACTCTGTCAAAGGACCTGCAGTCTCAACCACGGCCGAGAAAAGAGGGAGGAGATGGATCAATATCCAGACTGGATGTTTTCTGTAAACACACATTCATATATTTAAAAAATGGATTGCTAAATGTCAGATGTTTGAGAAATGTCACACTTGCCTTTCCATATCTGCTGGACCTCTCCTTCTGAAGTTGCTCTGAAGTTCGAGTGGATAAAGTGGATGGAGGATCTTTCTGGCCTGGGAGATTCAGAGCATGCAAAAATGTGAACTGTAAAGAGTGTGAAATTGTCACCATTCGTTTCAGTCATGTGATTTAGGAAAAACAGTCAGCTTCTAAGTTTTCTGTCCGTGGTGTGAGATGACCCCTCAGATATGGAGGCATTTACAGTATCTAAATTTGTCTCAAATCAGACTTAAATGCTAATATAATGCGGTGAGGTGGAATGAATTAATAAAGCTAACAACCTGGAAAATGACTCATAATTATGGAGTCTAATAAATTTTTTTCTAGTTTTCATTCATTTATTCATTCATTTTCTGAAACTGCTTTATCCGAGTAAGGGTTGCGGGGGAGCTGGAGCCTATCCCAGAAGCCTTCGGGTGAGAAGCAGGGTTTTTTTGTAGTTTTATTTTCATATAAATAATATTGATAAGAACTTTGACATGACCTAACAAAATTCAATGAAACACAACTGTTTTTATATATTTCCTGCACAGTACATCTGCTACACATCAGCATCTTACCCACTGATTATGTAAAAAGAACATAATAATGTCATTTCTTTGTCATTTCCTCCAGAATATCTAAAAATATTAGGGATTCATCCTTGTTTTTGGTTTTGTTTTGTTTTTTATGTGAGTATTGTAAATAAGTCGTTAAAAATTTCTATCCATCCCATATGATGATTAAATCAAATGACGACACCAGCAGAGCTGATGTGAAATAGAAAGTAAAAGTTCAGAGTTGTTTGTTTTGGTTCTCCTGCTGCTTCACTGAGTCAAAAAAGACGGAGAATTCCACTAACTTTTCTGCTTTGTTTAAATTTTCTGCCTCATGCCTTGTGACTGTTCTGTGTTCTTGTGGTAGTATCTATACCAGGGGTGTCCAAAGTTGGTCCATGGGGCCGCTGTCCTGCAGGTTTTCCATGTATCCCAGTTCCAACACATTTGATTTACATTAAATGGATCCAACAACCAATGACATTCTGCACAATGTCTCATATATTTCAGTTTGTTGGAGCAGGGATACATGGAAAACCTACCTGACAGTGATTATCAAGGACTGGACCTGGACGCCCCTAAGCTATATGCTCTAAGGCAGCATCTTTCCCTACTAGGATAATTTTGTGGGCGAATTCATACACATACATGCAGTGGAGATGTGGAAAGTACTTGTTTGTGTCAAAATGAAAACTCTCTTTTGGAAAAATGCAGCCATTCCTGCATATATATCTCCACATGGTGCATACAGCACATGAGCTGTTGCTGTCTTGCAAAGTGTACAGCAGGAGCTCAAATTCATTTTAGAAGTTGGATACTGTATTTACCACCTCGTCTCTCTCTCCAATCAACATGAAGCATATAAAAAACATAAAGAATATATTTTTTAAAAAAAACACAAAGAGCACATATGAACAACAGAAGTAAGTTGAGACCGCTCAAGCCAATTGCTGGACTAGATTGCCCCCATTAGGCCATATCATATTACAACCAATACTGAATGACATTGTTAAAATGACCCATCTAAACTGAAAATGTTACAATAAATAAAGCTGGGACATGTCTTTTCAAAAAAGATTCTTAAGCTTTATTTACTTTAGTTACACTGATTCTATAGTACCTGTACACAGGCACAAACAAGATGTGCCATGTATTTTCTCCACTGCAAAGTAGAAGTGATCAAGTTCTCTACAGCAACTAGGGTGCTGTTTCTTTGTGTATTGTCTTTAAGCAAAGCCCAGACACACTGAGGCCTCATTGTAACAAAAGAAAATATTTTTTTACATAAATTGTCCCGACCATCTTACATGAGGCTATCCAATGCTGTACATAATCAAAAGAAACTGACAGGAGAACACAAACAGTTTCCTATGAAACAAATGACGAGAGATACGTCATCATGTCTAGAATTATGTCTTAATGTCTTAATTAACAATTGTTACATCTTTTTAAAACTGAGGCCCAATTTAAACTAATTAAAGTTTGGAACAGAGTTTGGGTTTTCTTGCAATCTGTGCCAGATGTCAGAATAACATACAAATAAATTGTATCAGTAATCTGCAGTGAGTAGATTTATCTTAACTACCTGCAGAGTTTAAATGCAGCTAATCCCTTCATAAAAACTCTTGTAAAGGCTTTACTGCTTTACATCTGGTGTGCATGCAATAATGACTTTTCATTTATAAACGTTGTTTGTTTGTTCGTTTGTTTTTTGTTCAGTGTAATTTCGTTCATTACACAGGCTTCGTAACTGTGGAAATAGTTGTGCTGTACCGCCCCCTCCTGGCAAGTTGGAATATTGCAGAACATTAAAAGCACGTGCGTGAAAATGCGTCATCTCTGGCTTACTATTGATTTGTTTGTTTGTATGTTTGTTGAATTCATTTTTAAGAGTTGAAGTCCTTGAAACTTTTTTTTATATTATTATTATTTCAAAGAAGTGACAGATTGTGTTCTCTGAATCACACCTCTCGTGACGCAGCTGCACCCTCCCACCCTCGCGCGCTCCCGTCGACCCTAAACGCGATGGGGCTTCTGTCGGCGTGTCAGTGAGGGAATCTGCTGCCGCTGCCTGCTGAGCGTCTCTCCGCCCACATGCACGGAGTCAAGGTGCGGACTGGGAGCAGAACCGACTCTGGATTTGTTAGTCGGAGCGAAAACAACACCGGGATTACCTGCAACAGTTTTAACATAAAACACAATATCTAGTCATTTTTTCTTTTTATTTTCTTTTTTTTTTTAAATAAAGCCAGCCATCATGTCTCGGGCTCCTGATGGCGTGAGCAAGCTGACTGAAAGCACATACAAGGTGAGTGAAATATGTGGAAAATAAAAAAAAACAAAAAAAAAAAAAACCAAAAGAAACTTTAAGTTGCTATTTTGATTTTAATTATAGACTCAAGAAGGGACATATTTGTAGCCAAGTCAGCTTAAAATCAACACCACAGAAATTATGCTGTGTAATTTGAATTGTCAGACTTTATTGAAGTGTTATACTCTTTTGTTCAGAGCACTTCAAAATATTAAATATAGAGAGCTTCAACTTACAAGGTAAAAAAAACAAAAACAAAAAAACACCGCATCAAGCCAACACCCTGTTATTATTTGTGTATAAATCATATCTAACCATGTCGCTGCACCTCAGTACATGTGATGAAGTGAAAGACCTACTTTTTTTTATCAGCACATTTAAAGTGATTGAATCAGTACTTTAATCATGACTGCAGCTGTCGCTTAATTACATAAATTTACCTAATAAAGTTTACATTTCAAATGATCACGTATGATAAGCTTCATGCGTGTGGTTGTCATGTCTACTAGAGGACCATAATTTAAAACATTGGTGTAAAATGATAACACAGACTGGGGAGGTTATTTTGTAAATTGGATGATATAATCCAGGTTCAGCTTTCAGTTGAAATATGTCCTCACAGGTGTGGAAATAGAAAGTCAGAGAGAGACAAGTCATACCTGCAATTTACAGCCTGACAGTTTCAGCTGAGAGAAAGAGAAACGGAAATCAAGGAACCTGTTTGCCTCTCCTGAGTTATTTCTTTTTCCCAACCTCCATGTAAAGTCATACCTGCCCCCCCCCCTGCTCATTGTTCTATTGAGGTTGTGCCAGGGGAATAGAAACAAGAGGGGAGTGAGCAGCACTGGATTGTTAAAGACCTTTCAATAAACTGAGAAGGGGGTGGCGGAGGAGCGATGAGGTTCATGCTGCAAATAGCTACCACTTTGTGTGGGACTTCGCTCTTTTCAGGGAGTTGTACAGCATACATGAGAGGTCAAGTTAAAGATTGAACGTTTTTATTGTTCTCACGTGCTGATATTTATAGAGCAACAGCAGAGACCCTTGCTCTTATTTCCACAATTTTCTACTTGCATGGCAGAGAGATTGTGTGTTTGTGACAAGGCATGCTTTTTAGAGACCAATAAAAAGTCATGTTTGTGAGTGAGCTAAAGACAAAACAATTTGGAGATTCATAGGAGGACATGTATTTGTTGCTTCCTTCTTCAACAATGTGTCTCTGCTTTTTATCTCAGAATGTGATGGAACAGTTCAACCCAGGTCTCAGGAACCTGGTCAACCTTGGGAAGAACTACGAGAAATCTGTCACAGGTAAACATAGCTTCATCTCCACCCAACCAATAGAGGGTGCTACCTCAAGTTACCTGTGCACCACTTCACTGCTGAAGTTATTCTTATATGAAGAATGAAAGTACAAGGCTACTTCTTAAAATACTCATACCACCCCAAATGATCCTGGAACTCTTCCTCAGTGATGTTTGTGTCTTTTTGCCACGCAGCGATGACTCTGGCTGGAAAAGTCTACTTTGAGGCAGTGTCAAAGATTGGAGAGAATGCTATCGTGTCTCCAGTTTCCAGAGAGCTTGGTGAGTTTCATGCAAGTCCAGCTTTAGTTTACCTGCTGTGAACTGTGGAGGTTTGCCTGATATCTGTGCCTGAATGTGTCTGCTTTAAGACTGTAGAGGTGCACAGGCCGCAATAACTTCTCATTTCCACTTATATTTATATGTGTAAAAATTAATAATGTGACATAATCTGAAATGTCCCTATTCATTTCCCCTGTGGTCATGTCTCTATACAATGCAAGTGTTGAGCAAGACTCTATATAAGTTTAGCATCCTCTGGGTCTGACAAGCAAAGCTACTATTTAAAGGCCATGTACCTGCATTCCCTTGAATGGCCAGCAGGACGTCAGCCCTGTGGTTGCTTAAAAGAATGATTGGATTGAAGACTAAAAGAAAATTTAGTCTCTGAACACACTCCTAGCACACACCCAACACATTTAGAATGCGCTCCGAGTGTGCACGCCAAAGATGCCCCGATGCACACACCCAGCCAAATCATACCTCCACGCCTGCTGTCCCAAAAATAAATATTCTGTAGTCCTGCGACAGCAATGGCAGGCAGCCAATGATGCAGCATCTGTCTTGCATCTAACCTGTATATGAGCTCGCTCCAGACAGTAAAAGACAGTAATATCTTGTCATCTTCTTTTCCTCTCTTCATCCAGTAATGTCTTCTTGTGTTTCTTTGCTGAATCAACCACAGTGCGCCTTCAGAACAGCCAGTTTGTTGATATTGGTTTGCTAGCAAGTGACACATGCATTAAGAGAAACTCCTGGAAGCAGAAGTTGTGAAGTGCAGTTTCCCAACCTCGACATGGTGCTGGGAAGCGACAGCTCCATAAAGCTGCACACAAAATGTTATCGGGTTATCAAAAGAGTCACAAACACAGAGTTTTAAGAATGTAAAGTTACGTAGAGCAAATTTAAGTTCACTGAGGACGTTATTGTTCTATATAGACTAAGATACCGAAACATCACAGCATCTGGTTTTGAAAGACCAAAGAGCCAAAATACTAAACTTGAGGCTAAAAAAAGTCACTACACCTATCAGTGGATGACCTCAGGCAGACTCTGGTTCTTAACTAACTAACTATTATATCACAGACATTATTAGCAAATCCTACATGGGTATTTTCATATCATCACACCTTTAGAATAGTTATAACTCTAACTTTTGGTCTCTCATGCATGTTGTATGCTTATTTTGCATTTATATATAAAAGTTTTTGACAGTCATTTGCATTCTTCACACTGGCAGCACCTTTGTTTATAGCATTTTACATGAAACATTGGATGTGTTGGCATTACATTTTTGTGCACATTTAGATTAAAAAAAACTGTTTCTCTCTTTCTTTCTTTATATCCTTGACTGATCAAAAAATCAACATGGCTGACTTAAGCTGTCATGCTGGTTTCATAACCACAGCTGGGAAAAGCTGAACTAAAACGTATCTACTCATTACTCCTACAAAGCTAACTAGTCAATTAAATTACATCCCAAAATGTCTAATTGAATCAAATATTTTTTGTGAAATCAAATTAACTTCTACTGAAATCTGCAGCTATGCTTCAGACAAATGTCCTGTGATAATGGAAGCTGGGTACCATTAAAGTGCTGCTTTTATTCAGCCTCGATGCAGTGACGTATTTTCGTTCTAAAAAGCAAATCAATTATGCAGGCATCTGGAAAATACAATAATTAAATGCTCAGGGCACAGCAGCAGTAAAAATTAATCAACATTATGCACTGTCTCCCTCTCTGATTGAAGTGGCTGCCATTGAGTGTGAAAAGATTGTTTTGATCCACCCCGTGAATCAATTTGTCTGTCTGCGCTACATTTCAGATCTGACCTACTGTGTTTAGGGCTTATTAAAACAAACTATCCTAATTCATCCTGCATCTTCTGGATTCTGCTGTGTCACTCCTAACTTGTGGGGTATATGAACTGATCTATCAGGAAGGAAAGCAGATCAGTTCAGTTAAATTGAAAAAGAAAACTCAAAAACTTTTTTTCTCAGCTTTGAAATGACAGACAAAGCTGTCATTGTGTGAAACACATTGGGCATGTCTGTCACGTTTACTGAAAATCCAAACACAGCAGGGACTGAAGAAGTGAAGTACCTGGACAGCATAAATGACCACAGTATTGTCAATGTTGCAAGGTCAAACCTTAAAGATAATGCCGTTCTTATCATAAAAAGCACAGAGCAAAGCATCACAGACCAGGATTGGCATTTTTGATTTGGTGTTAAAAGAGCTCTTCTTGTTCAAAACAATAATGCTCAACAGCAATACAGAAATGGTTCCCATCTAGTTGCAATGTAGTAGCCTACAACAAATACAGATAGAATGCACGTCAACATTGATTTCACTTCTTCCATTTCTCTTGCATCAACTTGTTTTTAATGTGATGAGAAATTTTATGCACTGCGCTGTTACGAAACCTCAATCAAGTGTGTTAAGCCACACCTGACAGCGAACAATAGCAATGTGTCATAACTCATTGAATAATGTCTTTGCAGTATTTTTGAACATGAGGGAAGTCATGGATGTCATTTTTAACCCTGAGCATTCAGTATACATAAAATTTTAGTCTTTAGAAATTGGGTTGAATTCAACTTTTGGCCTTAGCAGAAAAACTACAAAAGTAGCAGAAATTTTATTTTTAAGAAAATGGGGGGGGGGGGGTATGTAAAATCTGTTTGCTTCAGCATCTGGTGTAGGACCAGTCACCATAGCAACTAGAACAGTAGAAAGGTTTGCTGATTAAATGCATGACAAAGTAAGTCATCGTTTCTTGTACATCTTCTGGACCGGTGCAATGCTCGAACCTGCATTATTTGACCCAACTCATAAACACTTGTTACAATGGCAGAAGGTCTTTTGGGTGGCTTCAAATTAAAAGCCATGGGAAGCCTTGAACTCACTGCTGCATAGTTATTCCTCATCTGCCTGGAACAGACCACAAGACAGTGTGAATTCTCTCACCCAGTGCTGCGTGCAAAATAGCAACCCCTCTGAACAAACAGATAGACAGACGAGACTGTCTTCCAACTGAGCCACCCATCCCCTGTTTAGCTGTCAACCCATTTATTCTCGACCAAACCTGAACAACTTTGACTTCACACAGGTTTTGGTACTTTATCATAACCTCAAGTGAACCATCTCCAAAAAAAGATTATTTCATTCAGCCTCACAGATTGCAATAGCTTTATTAAAACACAGCTGTTGAGAATAACAGTCCAAGTACATTTCTTTCTAATTCTCTGCTTCAGACAGCTGTAAAGATTTTTTTTCTCTACGGTGACAGATTGTTTTTCTTTCCCTCTCGTCCATGAATGGAGTGGTGCAAAAAGCACTTGCGTCACAGAGCTTGGCAGGTAGTCTGTTTGCAGAAAGCTACCTGAGGCGTTTACTTGGGCACTGTTCCTTTTTTTCAGATTGTTGCTATGATTGAAGTTACCTTGTATCTGCAATAAAAAAGGACTCTCAGTCAGTCGCCTGAAGGAAAACTAAGTACAGTATGCACAGATGAGCGAATGCAAATAAGGTGTGTCCATCTTCCTCTGCTCTTTAATCCCTTTTATTGTCTTCACTTAAAGCAGCGCTTTTATCCCCCTGGTAATTCAAATTATCAGATGGATTGATGTTGATATTTTATCATTACGACCAGCCTCACAAGTTATATTTACTCCCATGCAGTATTTGTCCCAATTCACCACCCCCACTTGCAATCACTAATATACTTTTTTCCACCGTTAACTGGTTTAAGCATGTATTGAGTTTGCTTGAGAAATTAGAACTGTACTTTTTATTGCTGAAACAAACTCAAAATCAATGTATCAGGTTAGTAATCACAGAGGTTTTGGCTCTGAAGACTTTAAATATTAGCGAAATGTTAGCATGTAACAGCTAGCATATGCTAGCATAAACAAATGTCCCTTATGAGGTTAAATTTCTGGCTTTAATTGGAAGTAGGTCACTGATAAAAAAAAAAAAAAAAAGTATATATATCATTTTTATTTTTGAAAAGGAAAACAGGAATATGTTTCTTGTATATTTAGAGGTTATTTTCTCTGCTGGGAGTTGCTCTTCCACTCTGCAGTGCAGTAAGAATAGGAGGCCTGAAAATGTTCGTGCAGCATGAATAGCACAAGCCGCACCCCTTCCACCTTTTCTCTGCACTTGTTGTTAAGCTTCAGCTTAAATTGTTGCTGGGAAAAGTAGAGCGTCAGCTCTATAAAAATAATAATGTCGGCCAGCTTTTTTCCATTTCTCTGTAAAGAAGAGAGCATGCTGAGTGTTTCCCACTGATAGCTTTCGAAAGTAGTTTTCCTCTCGATAGAAGCATTTTCATTTGAAGACTTTTTGCTGTTGTGATTTATTAGACTTGTTGCAGTGTTTTCAAACATCTGTCTTACAGCTATCTGACAGGACTGGACATAACTTTTTATACACAATATTCTCTTAATTATCAGCACATGAAGGGCTATCAGTCTTTCCTGACAGGCACATAATCAACAAGTATCAGCAAGCCACATTTATCAAAGTCACAGCCCTGTCGCCAAAAAATGAAATCATGTCAGTTTACATTCCTACTAACCATGGTGAATAATCTGAGCCAAAGGAGCCAATTGTCATTCTAGATATGTTTCCTGGTATTTAGTCTGCTTTTGATCATCATTAGTAAAATAAACAGCTGGTCAATATTCAAAGGTGAAATATCTGATTGACAGCAACTGCAGAGTCTGCTCCAGTGAGCTCAAAGCAATACATATTTAATAATATTAACTATTGGATATGTAAGACAGAAAGGTGCAGACTGATAGTTTTTCGTCAACTGGACGCTCCCTGCCTTTTTGAAAAATTCAGAATATTTTGGAAAGGTCAACTTTTAATTTCATGTTTCAGTTCAGGTAAAAGTTGACTGAACAGTTTGTTGTTTATCTAACATGATTTTTATCAACAAGTGCAGTTTGCAAATGTATAATTCTTTTCTGTTTGAGAATAAAGTTAGACATTTTATAAACTGATTATTTTCAAAATGTCTTTCAAAGCAGCAGTCTTGGGAAATCTACCTATTTTTCTGGGCTCCACGTTGTTTGTGGCCAAAATAGAAATATTTGTTTATACTAAAGACAACAGAAAAATTTTTAGGTGTGAGAACAATCAGCAGTGGTATTCAGTGTTTCCGGCCAGGTCTTGGATAGTTCCCTTAAAAGACTGAAGTTCGTCACTTTAGTAGACACGTCCTTCATCCAGTCACTTTCTAAGTAGCATATTTTTCTAAAGTGTCCTGCTGTTCGTTTTTATCTTAATGTATTATAAGGAAGTTAAGTACTAGTCCTTTTTTAGCTAGGTCTGTCATAAGGAAGTCCAAAGAGATTGGCCTCAGTCACTAGCTTATGTTATCATCACTTCATCAACCACAATCACACTGATTAAACTGTGATTAATTGTGATGACACAAAGGGTGTAGTGCATCCATGGCAACTTCCAACAAGTTTTCCAAATTGCAGTTGTGAGTAGACATTTTATTTGATCTTGACTCATATAGGTGGTGACTATATCTTACCTCAGACACTGCATTACTGTGTGGGTGATCAACAACGCATCACAATAAAAAAAAATAAAAAAAAGTAACAAGATGGTCAATAATTAAGGCTAAGTTCAAAGCTGGTCGATAGATTATGTCATTGTGCACCTGGATAAAAGGTTAATGCACACTTTTATTTTCTAACACCCTCTTAAAACCTCGAGGTTTACTACGGTCATTAACAATTCAGTTCAGTTTAGCTGTTTTCAAATCAAATCAAACTTTATTTATACAGCACTTTTCATATAGATGCATTTCACAGTGCTTTATAACATCAAAACAGTTTCACATTTACACACACACACACACACACACACACACGCAACTACACACGCAGTCCAAACACCCAACCCAACCCTTCTCCTGACCCTCTAATACCAAAGTATGATACCAAATGAGAAAAAACTACCATCAGGATTCTATCTCTGTATCTGGCTTGACACGGCTGCGAGGAAAGAATATCTGGGGGGAATCCAGGAATGACCACTGGAGACACAGTCACAGGAAATGGCCAGGCTGGGGCAGGCCAGGGCCTGCATCACAGCCATATGGCCGCAGTGCAGAACCCCTACCAACAACCCTGGCCAGGACCCCCCCCCCCACACACACACACACACACAAACACACACACACACACACACACACACAACAACCCCACCGCTCAAACAGGTGCACCCCTCAACTTGGAGGATCCCTATGAGGTTTAGTATATTTCTGATACACAATAAACAGTCCTCCAAGAGCAAGTATTTGGCGACAGCGGGAAGGAAAATGTACTTTTAACAGAAACAAGTCTCCCACAGAATCAGACTCTGGAAGGACCACCACCTGTTTCAACCTGCTGTTGTAAGGTGGTAGGAAGAGACAATGCAATCGAGTTACAGTTATCTTCCTGTCCACTGATCTCTATGCTTACACAAGTGAGCAAAAGCGCCTAAAGGTCAAAGTTCATTATAAGTAGGACTGGTTTTAGCAGGGTGCAATTTTTTGGTAATGACCAGAACTGGGAAAGGTTTTGGTGAACTGGACAGTGACAAGAGTGTTCATAATACTGATTCATAGTCTCGTTGTGTTAATCATGGATGTTGTAGTTTTCTATAATGATCTTACCTCTGACTTGTATCAGCCTGCTATGAAAAAAAATGTGTTTGGAGCTGTTTATCTGAAACTGCTGAAGGAAGACTAGATTATCTTGGTACTTAAAATCTTCAAAAGGGAACAAATAACCAGCAGCAGGCAGTGATTAGAGATAAGATAAACTGAGAAAAACTCCCGTGGCTCTTAAAGATGCTAAACTTAAACAGCAGTGCAGTGTATTCAGAGGAAAACAGAACAAAAAGAAAAAGATTTCCTTTGAAAAAAGACATAATGAAGTTTTTTTTACTAATTCAGTACACCTCAGCATGGTCACAGAATCATGCATCTTGTGATGGTTTCTGTGGCCTTTTTTCTCCTTTCGTAAGGTTTTCACACCTTGCTCACTCCAAAGGTGAAACCTTCTGCTATACAATGGCCTCTTTGACACCCCTCCCCAGCCTTTCTCAGTCTCCCCCTTCCACCCCACGCAGTCCGTTGTCGAGGCTTGTACAAACAACTCTACGTCCAGTGCCACCCCCATATTCAAACACAAAGGCAGCATTTACCAGTACGTTCTAGTGACCTTCAGAGGGCAATGTTGTTATAGCTGGGTGCTGCCGGCTGCATCACAGAATTACAGCTCTGTATTAGTAGGTCACTCCGTTCATTTGCTCTTGATGAAGGCGTGGATAGAGGAATGTCAGGTGTCGGGTCAACTGTGCATAAATGCTTTGGCGAAGTGTTCTGACATGAACAACAAACCAAACATGACGTGAGACTGACTGACACCTGTGCTCTTAGCCTTCTTTAGGCTTGTAGCAATCATGTGGGTCTGTAACTCTTTTCCTTTTATAAACACTGACAGTCACATGTGCTCATATGATGTACAGTATGTGTGTTTTGAGGTGTCACCAGAAACATTTTGTCCTATAGTAAACCTCTCTAGATTTTGCCCCATTGTGACAGAGATTCAACTATAAACTGCTTAGCTCTGACTGTCCACTTTTTTTTACAGTATTGACTCACTCCCATTGTTTCATGTCATATGCTGCTCTGCCTATGCTGTACTTTGTGAATGGAGACTGTTCTCTATGTGACTGCACAATACCAGAATGTTTCATAGCGATTACTTATTGACAGCTGTTCAAATATTGAAAGGAGATAAGTCATCTGGAAAATATTGCCTGTAAAAAATGTATGCAAGGTTTGATGAAAAGCTGCTTATGCTGGAAATGCCTCTTACACAGAATAAATTGCATTTCTGAATGTTTTTTCTCCTCACCTAATGCTCATAAAGGAACCTTTTGACTAAGCATGCAAAGAGTTAGATAAGAAGACCATTGAGTCACTATGTGATCTCCCTAAAATAAATATAAAGCAAGCAACTTAATAAGGTTTAAAGAGCAGAAAGGCAACAAATATCACCAACATAGGAAGACATTATAAAATGTACAACCTGTAAGCATGTACAAAATACTTAGAGCTGTCCTTACTATCTTGCAGGTGTTGTTTTGATGGAGATTGCAGAAACTCATCGAAAGGTCCAAAATGAACTGGAAGAGAACGTAAGTAGCCTTAGAAGTCTGTCAGTAAAAGTTTGACCCCACTGATCACCTGGCTAAGCATCTCAAATAAACAACAATCTAACTGCGATTTAGTCACCTGATTGTCAGTAAGGTGTGTATTTCATGTGAAGTTGTGGTTGTGCTTGATGCACTGGTTTTTGCATGGGCAAAATGTGAAACTTCAGCCTTGCTTGTGCCATCGTCACCTAGACTTCAGCTGTCATTACTCTACATTGTGTGCCATTACACAGCTGGACTAGCAGGAGGGAAAGAATTGCAAAGAAAGTAAGCAAGGATGCGAGTTACTTCTGAACTTGTTCTCCTTTTCAAAATCTGCAGTAATCTCTATCACTTAATCCTAATTCTGATGCATGGATTGACTGTACAAATACCTAATGAAATAGATCTACTTATACTTGTCTGCGTCTAGCTCAGAAGCAAAAACTCTGGATCTCCAAGGGTATTGTCTGGCAGGTTTTAGATTTTTTTTCCCTGCTTTAATCGATTCTCCTTTAGCTCAACCATCTTATAGGTGTGCAAGCAGGTAACTAATACTGGGAAGTTAGTTGTGGGGACATACAGTGACATGTTGTTTTACATGTGCAAAACATTCAGAACATGTACAGGATCTTCAGCTGCTGAAGCAGCCAGGCCAGCTTAGAATCATTCCCTCATTTTTTATGCTGAGTTACCATCACTAAAGTCCTTACCTTATTTTACTCTCAATTTTTGATGGATCTATACATGTCAGATAGTTGGCTTTAAAGAACAATAAAGCAATGTTAAAAACTAAAGATTCTGATAAAATACATTACATATATTTTATATGCCTTTTTTCATTTGAATGCAAATAAATCTGCTGTAGATGACAGATTTAGATCAAGTTGATTTCCTGAAACTTCCATGTTGAGGCAACACACCACTCTCTAACAGGAACTTAATAAAGAGCTGAACATATTCACCACATTCGGTTTTATTGGCTTGTGTTGCTCACATACAAGAGAAGCAGACTTTTGGTCTGAGGGTGCAAGGTTCAATTCTCTGTTTGGGCACACTGAAACTGGCTTAAATGTTTCCTTGTTTCAATGGTTATGGTAACACTTGGATTAGGTGTTGGCCAATCATTTCCTGTTTAGTCAGTATTGCCCCCTGTTGTGTCCACTGGGATGTGAATGTGTATAAAAGCATTTAATATGTGCATTAGAGTGTGTCCGAATGTGACATGTGTGTTAAAGTACCTTAAGGGGTCATAGAAACTAAAATGCACTTTACATTCAGTTCATTTACCTTATTTTTCTTGTGCAATCATGTTTAATTTTAAATGTAGTTAGTTTATAGTTGCCTTATCTTATTTTTGAATAATCTCTTGTAAACTTGAAAAAAATAAAAGTTTGAACAAAGAAATCCTGTATTTTTGACTTATCCAATTCTTATCTGTTATTGTAGATAAATAACTAAAGAGGTATTAGTTTGATAATTAAACTGTGTGTATGGGTATCAAAGTAGTTTAGTTGCCATTTATCAAATGGCAACTAAACTAAATAAATGCTAAATTTATTTTCACAAAACAGATTCTTTGCTACTCTCTCTTTTCAGGACCTTTCAACCCCATTTCTTACTTTTTTAGCCTCATGTCATTGTTCCAAGTGAAAGAAAGTTTAACAAAAGTGCTAAAGTCCTATTATCGTTCCTGGCTCTCCGGCTTGGTGAAATGCTTCAGATACCTGGTGACTAAAGCTAAACTGAATTCAAGTGTCAGTATGTAAAACATGCTGACTGTTCAAACATAACATTTGGTTTTATGTTAGAAAAACTGAATGTTGTCATAATAACAAGAAAGACTAAAACTGATAGCTTGTGTGATTGGGTATTATATGTAAAAGGCAACTTTAACAAGGTGACAGGTCAACCCTGACGGGAAGAATTTCTTCACAACAAACACCTTTTAACATCTTTATATCAGACCGCTCCAATCTTCTGTCTCCTTTTGTGTGAATAAAACAATGTGTCTGAGACTAAAAGTAAAGCAACAACTGTCTCTACAGTTCAAGAGATTCCACAGAGAGGTTATCGTAGAGCTGGAGAAGAAGACAGAAATGGATGTGAAGTACATGAATGTAAGTGAAACCGTATTACAGAAATTTAATCTTCCTTCAGCATTTTTCAGTGACTGATATCCTAAACAGCAAGTTATTCATCATCAGCACTTTTGTCTGGTCTCTTTTCCAATGTGTCCAGGCCACCTTCAAGCGCTATCAGACTGAGCACAAACTAAAGCAGGACTCCTTGGAGCGCTCTCAGACAGACCTGAAGAAGCTGAGAAGGAAAAGTCAGGCAAAGCACTCATCCAAGTATGACATAAAAGAGAATGAGGTGAGACCGAAACCAAACTGATTCCTTCAGCTTTCCTTACCTGCAAAAGTATTTTGGCTGGGTTTCCAACAGCTGAATGTTGCGTTCTGTGTCTGTGAAGAGAAAACGACATGCAGAGTTTGTGTGACAGGCTGAACATGGAACGAGTTTAATGATATTCGTTCATCAGCTCATAGAACATGTAAAAAAATGTGTTTTTGTGAAAATGTCTCATGGGACTCAGATTTCAAGTCCGGCTTCCAGTTGTGTTTCAGTATTATGTAAGGGCAGACATATGTTGACAGACATTTGGAAACCCTTTTCAGTGTAAATGCCCTTTCAGTAAAGAGGACTAAAATCATCAGAGGCTAAGATGTCTAAAGCTGTTTGCAGATAGTCATTTTGCACAAAAAACAGTATGAACATTATACAATGACTCACTTTGTCTAGCTACAGATGGTATGTAACTAAAGGCACACACACCCAGATTTGTTCAAACAAAGGCATGCATGCAAAAACACAGTTTCAGACCCGATGAGATGCAGGTTAGTTTGGCTTTAAAATAAAACAAATTTAAAGCAGTAAAGCTTTCCAATTAAGGAAAAGTGGATTAAGGGAAACGCTTAAGTTTTTATTGATTAATCAGTTTATAAGTGCTGTTGTAATGTACAGAAACATGGCAGGACAGGGCTATTGGCATTTCTGTGGTTTGTCTTGACTTTACAATTATTTTGACTTTAGTTTTGGGTTCATGAGAACAAGACATCTCAAAGTAAAGAGGAACAAACCAAGCAAGTTAAACAAAACCAGACTCTCCACAAAAGCTAAAAACTTTCTGAAGAGGTGTGATGATGACGGTTACGTTTCCTAATTAGCCCAGAATTTCCTCTTCTGGCTTTATGGTTTGATGGAGGAGCCTTTTATGTATCATTTGACTCTTTTTTTTCCCCACAAAGCCACCTAATCCTTCATGCGTAAGAGTAGAAGGTGACAAACTAGATAAGTGTAAAAGAATGATCAAATTATTATGAAAATAAATGACACTTCTGCATTTAAGAGAGAAATGCTGTCAGAAAATGATTAATTTAGCTTATTTTTTAATTAATATATACCTGTTATATATGTTATGGCGTGCACATAAAGTTCATAAACTGTTCCCTACCTAAAATATTTAACTGACTATGACACATAATGAAGTGGAAATTACAATAATCGATAAAAAAATAAAAGGACATTTTAACAGATCAATTATTCTCTGCTCGTATAAACCTAGATTACTTAATTTTCTACTGTCTGACTGATATGTGTGGAGAACCAACTTGTTGGCAAATTGATTGAAAATAAAAAGCATATAGGGTTCATACTGCATCATAAACTACATGCATGGTTTCCGTGGAAACCCAGTGCACTGCAAGGTTTATTCAGTGTTGGCCTCAATAAGTTTGGATATTTAAAGTATTCCTTCATTCCTAATTAGACATGTCTGAAAAATCCGGAAAGGAGATAAAGGAGGCATCCTAATCAGGTGCTCGAACCTCTTCAACTGACTCCTGTTTGATGTGAAGGAGCTGCAGCTCTGCTTCCAGATCCCTCAGATGCCTGCGCTCCTAAGCCTATCCCTAAAGCCGAACCCAGATGCCTTCAGCAGGAAAGTCATTTTACGTGCTTGTATCCTTGATGATAACATACTTTCAGTCACTACCCAGATTTTATGGGGATAGGTGAGGGTGGAACAAAGGCAGACCATCAAATTACAAATCTTTTTCTTTCGGCCTATTCCTTCTTCAGAACAACGGACCAGTGCAACAGTGTCATTATTGCCCATCTGTCTGCCTATGAACATCTGCGGTATCATAATACAACTTGGTTTTTATTAGGATACTGGTTTTGTGAATAAATACAGAGTGACCTTTGTTTTGTTTTTGTACCACATTTAACCCCAGGATACATGGAAAATACTGTGGCACATGATATTCTATGAATTATACCGGGTTTTACAGGATGGAAGTTTAACTACACATTATAGGCCGTTCTTCCTTTGAAAAACAATCAAATAACATGATTCGAGCTGATAAAAGAACACTTCCATGATGCTGTTGTGTGACTTGAATGTTCTTCTCTGTTTCTTTCTGATGATTAGCCACAAAAAAAGGTCAAACTATTTACAAGCAGACGCAAATAAACAGCGATGGGATCTCATAAAACATAATCTCAGAAATCATTTTGCAAACAAAGCCGCATCACTGCCCTAAAAAGAAAAGTACACAAACACAACTTTGAAGTTGTAGATTTGCATGTTGACATTACTGCGCATGAGTAGGTGTGTTGTACGTTGTTCAGAGGCCTCACTGTTTGGGTTAAAGTTCGTTCTTCCAGATGTTTCACATGCATTTGTTGTGTACATCCTGCTGTCCACCGCCAACAGGCAGGCTTAACAGAGATCTTCTTTGTGAATCATGTTGCTGAGATGAAAGATGGACTGTAAGCACTAAGGACTAAGTCCTGTCTTAATTTATTGACTGTTTTCACAGCCTGAATCTGATGATGAATGTTGTGTAAGCCTGCTTTGTTTTCAGAGAATTACACAAATCCTTAGCCTAGCTGTCAGAAAGTGTTTGTGGAGAGGATGTAGGTGTTTAGATTCCTCTCAAAGGATCCTGCCTGTGTTTAAAGAGTCAGGCTTTTCTTTATGCTTGAGTTTAAAATGACACCTTTAAAAAAAAATACACACACACACAGACACAATGAGTCGTCTTATCTGGGTGGAGTTTTATCACCTGATCCTGTTTCTCAAGCTAAGCTGAAACTCGGGGCCCCTCCTCCTGCACACTTGACATTTTCATTATCTGATAGAAATGACACCAGTGGACTACAAGCTACCGTCTTTTCTAATAATCATGTGCGGGGCTTGTGTAAGCTGCCAGTAATGAGCTCAACCCTGTCTGTATCGCTTTCCACCTTTTGGTGAAGAGCCTGGGCGATTGTTTGTGTTGAAAATGGAAATTGAAGAGCCTTGATTCAGCGTCTGAGAAAATGAGACCAGCCTGTTGGAGAGGGTCTTTTACAGAGCCCTTAGAGACAGGCTGCTTTTCCATCTCCATGGCAACCTGGGGAAAATGGGAAAGACAGAGGGGTGAACATAGAATAGAAAAAAAAAAACAGATAGAGGGAAGCTTGAGCAGTGATTTTGAATAGTTTGGTACTCCTTATGCCAGAGTCTCCCATCTGCACCATGCAACGGGCAGAATTCGTCTCAATGTGAAAGGTGTTTCCTTCAGCTCACTGATTTGGTTTCCCACTGAGCTACAATTGATCCGGACCCAACAGGAGGCTGAAACAAACTTGCCACTAAGTGTTAAGACGTTGATTACCAAGCTCATCAGTGCCTTGATATGTGAATTTGCCTTGAGAACATAAACATGTAGTTGTTGCCATTGACTTAGCTTTTCTTAAGGGGGCTCAGTTTTTCTTTTCATGTCTGTCAGGATGTAAGAGCTGTACAATCCTAATAAATAGTGTAGTTTTGCCACAGTACCCAGAGAAATCAGAGTTCATAGTTTTAGTTTAGGGTTTTGTTTTAGATTTGTGTGTTTTGGATTTGTTTGTGTGTGTGTGTGTGTGTGTGTGTGTGTGTGTGTGTGTGTGTGTGTGTGTGTGTGTGTGTGTGTGTGTAATGCTAAGCCAGAGCCCTTCAATGATAATACATAAATGTAACAGTTCATGGACCAGTTAGTGACCATAAGGTGTGTACAATAAGGCTTCTCTTAAAACGTAAAAATAACAATTAAAACTTTAAATATTAAATATTAGTCACATGGGAAAAATAGTAAATTAAATGAAAATTATGAACCGAAAGGTAAACATTGGGTAGAAGTCCACAAACTATATAGAAGGACAATTAAAAAGAAATGAAGTCTGTGTACTGTACCTTTAAAAGAGCCTGATAAATCACAGTGGTCATATGAATGGTTGGCATGAACATGTAAGCTTTAACACGCTAGCAGTCATACAAAAGTCTGCCTTGTTAATGGGATGATATGAATCTCATTTTGTGATATCTTTGTTGTCTCCTGATCCAGTATTTGGAGACCATCTCGTCCCGTCAGATGGACATGCAGAAGTTCATCGCTGATGGCTGCAAGGAGGCTTTACTTGAAGAAAAGAGACGCTTTTGTTTCCTGGCAGACAAACTCTGCATGTTCTCCTACCAATTTAGCAACTTCCATGAGAAAGTAAGCAAGGACATCTCCTACTGTAGATTTTTTTTCTTGTCCTCCAGGTATACAGACATTCTTCTGTGTTTTACAGGCCAGAGAGATTCTGGCTGCAAAGCTCCCTAGCTGGCAGGAAAAATGTAGCGATATCACCAAAGTGCCGGACACGATTGCGACCATGATAGAGGGCCTGTCCACTACTCCAGAACAATCCCCGCTGGTTGAACGCTACAACAGAGTGAGTCTTCTATCATCTGATTTGTATTAACAAAGAGTAAATCTCCCTGGGAAATTCTTCAGGTAAAATTGAGATAAAGCGTATTAACCCTTTATGGGGCAAATGACTATTTTTGATCACTTCATTTTCTTTTGTATTCAGCATGAAACTTCCTTTTTTTTGTTAATGTAACAACAGAATGGAGGTCTTGGTACATAGCAGAAGGACAATTTTAGGTTAAAATGTCTAATTTCAAGGTATTTCATTGAGTGCCCTATAAAGGGTTAAACTGCGATTGACTGGTGACCTCTTAAGGGTGTACTCTGCCTCTCGCCTGTTTAGGCTGCAATAGGCTCCAGCTTCCCCGTGAACCTGAACTGGACTAAGTGGTATAGAAAAAGAATGACTGGAAGTATGTTTAAAAGATATTTGTCTGATTATATCTTGTCCTATTGCCACGTGTACTTTAGCTAAAGTGTTGATATCAGTTGTTTCAGATGTGTCAGTTTATTATCAGCTATGGTAAATCTTGCATGTGCAGGTGTTGTTGTTATCCTGGTTTAAAGTCAACTAGTGCTGTTTAAGAGGAAGCTCCATCTACAGTTATGATGACGGATTCAATATTATTAAACTGATGAGGACTTTGTACTTCAACATGATGATATTAAAACCGAAGTAGTTTATAACTTTCACAGACTAGCTCATGTTGTATGAGTGCATCTGTTTACCCATGCTATCTTCCTCAGAACAATGTGGGGTCTGTAGTCCCTCCTCCAGCACCACCACTCAAGGCTCAGATCAGTCCGCTGGCCAATATGTTTAACCCTGAACCCAGATCTCCGCTGACCTCCTCATCAGACCGCAATTCAGGTACTCCTGGCTGCTTGGGTATACGCAAATAAATTACTGATTACCACAAGCTACTTTGGCTTCACACATCCCTTTCTAATGATTCAGAAAAAGTGAATGAGTAGTACAGGCATCTTTCTGCTGTTTTTGTGATTTATTGTGTTTGCTTTGACAAATAATAAATGAATTATACTTAGATAAGATTTTTTTTTCTTTAACTCTTGCTTTGAATCTTGACTAGTAACAGACTCAATCACACTTCCTGTCTCTGTTTTGTGAACCCCTTCTGCCTCCAGACCAGGGCAGTCTTGGCGAGGGCAGTTTGTCCAGATCCACATCCCAGTCATCTGGTCTCAATGTGGGCCGGAAGTCCAGAGTCGTGACCATCTTTCCCCACACCGCAGGCAACAACGACACACTCCTCAGCTTTGATGATGGTGACATCATTACTTTGCTCATCCAGGAAGAGAGGGATGGTTGGTTGTACGGAGAGTTGGAGAAAACACAACAGTAAGTAATCATTTTTTAGGTAACATAGCTTTTTTTTTTTTTTTTAAAGAGTTTGACTCATAATTAATCCATTTTTACCCATTTTGGTTTTTGTAGTCAGTCATGAAGGATTCATTGTTGTGTCTGTTTTATCTTTAGTTGCATAAATGCACCATTGACTGCTCTGAGCTTTTCATCCGTAACACATAAAATCTGTATCGGGTATTTAATTTTTTAACAATAGCATGTTGAAACATGAAAAATAAGTTAAAGTGGAATTCCTCCACCACATGCCTGAGTCTAGCTAAATACAGCTGCAATAAAACATTGAAGTTATAAGTATTTTGGTCTCCTCTTAAAATCTTCTTTATACTATTATACAAAATATCAGTTTAAGACAAACACAATCAGACTTCAATAATGCTTTATTGTTCTTTCTCATTCATTTGTGGAGTGTGTAATCACTTAGTCAAGGCCTTAAAAAAAATAGAATTCACCTAACATCTGTGTGAAGGGACAAAAGACAGCAACTTTAAAAATGTGTTGTGTGACTTGCGAGGCATGGTAGTGGGAGTGTCTTAGATCATAGTCTGGGACTACTTAGCCACTTCAGATTTTATTGCTCTTCAATCACTGGCAAAGCAATGCCACACACAAATACAAAAAGCAAAAAACAAACAATAAAAAAACCTGAAACTCGGTTTCAGAAAGAAGACAGCAGAATAGTTGAAAAAGGCAAGTTATCATGTTTTAGAATATGCAAGGCTGGACCATAGCCATGCTGGGATGTTGTGACATTACCTGAAGAAATCTGCTCAGAAATAATAAAAACTGGAAGACCTTCATTGGTAACAGGTCTGATTATTATTGTGCAAGTCTGCAGGTAAACAGTTTGCAGTTGAAGGAAGTTTTATGAGTTTCTATTCAAACATGCAGTTTTTTTTTCAGACCTGAACCGTTACTGGTTGACTGAAGAGAAAGTGTTTGTTTGTGTATCATCAGTTCATGGTTGCAACTGATGTTGATCAATACTCACTTTTATTGATAACAAATTCATAGATCCAGTTAATTCCAAACTTTTCACAAGCTTTTTCTTATAGCAGCATAAACATTTGCACATCCACTAGGTGGAAATGTACTTTTCATTCCAAGAGGAATGCAGAATGCACTGAAAGGCCATTTTCATAACTCAGGTGGTATTACTAGTTTCTACTTTTTTTTTCTTTTCAATGTTTCACTGTGCTCCTCCATCGTGCCTAGAAACAGAGTATGCTTGGTATGTTCAATACAACCGTCATAACGCTTTGTGCACATGCAGGTGCACGCACATAAACATCTGGTGCTTTGTTTTTCACTCAATGAGAATCAAATTCTTGATTTCCCCTCTTCCTGAAATCTGATATGGTGTGGTGAAATTTAATATGCATCAATTCAGATTGGTCCCTGCCAAGTATTTAGTATTCGTGCCATCAGTTTTGAAAATGTTTATTGTCTTGTTTAAATAAGAAGCTGTAGCAGCTTTCAGAACGTGCAATTAAAAAACTTCCTTACCAGATCATTTAGGACTCTTAATGCAACATTTTTTATGTTACCACTTGGAAAGAAATGAATATAAGGCCTTATCTGCTCACAGTGGCTGTCATTAAGTATTTCTTTGTACAGCATTGATGTTGATGAAGTCAGTGGAGTGTTTTTACAAAAGAGCACATGTTGGAATAAATCCCTGTACATTTAGTTTCCTAGCAACAAATCCACTGCTCTGGTTCAATAAGCCGTCTTTTTCTCAGTACATGACCTGGAGTCATCTTTCCAGTCTGAGCGGACACAATTTCTCTCTCTGGCATGTGCTTTGTATGTAATGTGTGTGTCATGCATGTGCTTTGTTTGCAAAAAGGGATTTTGTGCCATTATGGCACACAAATGGATATGCTGCTGCTTCAAGTTTGCATGCTAAAGGAAGAATAAAAAGTGGCTTGAATCATGTCAGCCGAATTGTTAAATTATTGGAGGGCAAACAGACTGAAAAACACCTTTGTATTATTTATCTCTTTTGGCATTGGAAATATTTAATTATATGGTTTATTCTGGCCCTGTGGTGGACTGGCAACCTGCCTCTCGCCCAATGGTTGCTGCGATAGGCTCCAGCTTTCCCATAACCCTTAATTGGACTAAGCGGTTAAGACGATGGATGGATGGATGGATGGATGGATGGAATGTTCATTTCTGTGTAGTTTGTATGTTTATTTTGTTATGTTAATGTCATGTTATCTTTGTTTTTGGCATATAATTGACAGTGATTTTGACCTATGAGGTGACCTTAACATGTGGGCTGACTCTGTTTAAGACAGGGCGTAGGAGTAGTTGTTATTACTACAGTAACAATACATTAGTGAACAATCATTTATGGAACCCTCTATGTAAATTGGTTTGTGGTTTGTGTTTCTATGAACAGACGGGGCTGGTTTCCTTCGTCCTACTGCCGGCCTTACATCGAGCCAGCAATATCAAATAGGTAAGAAAACATTACAGCATATCAGGAACTGAATCAGAACAGCTGTTGGCTAGCTGACGTTTTCTGTCATACGCAGCAATCTGAGCACACCAGTGCGACGGCTGAGCGTGGCCAGTCTGCCAGAGCAAGAGGAGGAAGAGCCTGTACTGCTCCCACCACCAGACTACAGTGATGATGTCCCATCTAGCCCAGTGGTCCAGTCAACACCTTCACCACAAAACACGGTCAGCACCGGAGAAGTGGTTTTCTAACTTAATTTGTTTTTCTGCTTTTTAAGAGACTAGTGCTTTGCAATTCCTTCAAATAAACATTCAGGTCATTTGACAATTTTACATCACAGTTTAAGCATTAGGACGGTTCTGTTATCTGAACAGAGCATGTGGTTTTTTTTTTTAGCACTTTAGTTTTGTAGCTTTCTGAAAAAGCTTTGCTTTGATATGAACATGAAGACACCTAAAGTCAAACATGGATGTTGTCTTGTGAGTACTCCTTTTCTGTTTTGTTTTTAAGCACAGTAAAAACTTTACTAATGACATTATATACTTTAAGTGCAGCTTGAAGCAGATTCCTAACCAGGACACATTAAAGGATGATGCAAAAACCAAAGCAAGGAACAGTTTAAAACATAAAACCTATTATGACTCTTGATAAACCAGGTGGATTCAGCAGCTTTGATGGTACAGAAACCAGAAATCATGACATGTAGTCCTCATTAGGTTCTGCTGTTATTCAACACAGTCTCTAATATTAAATGATTCCATCAAGCGCAGCAGCACTTACTTCTTGCATCAAGCTGACTTAATTTAGTCTGTAGTCATGCAATTTAGCTATGCTTTAAAGTAATTTGATCATCACCTACCTAAAAGTACATGCACTGTTTCTCTTATTAGACGCATCCAAGCTAACTGCGACCTCTCATTTCACATATGACCTCCTCTGCTTTACTGTCTTAATGTAAATGTGAATCTATATTTCTGTAAACCCTGCAAGTCCTTGTCTAAATGTTTTAAACCATTGCAAAAGCACTGCCCTAAGTGACTGAATGTCTTTGACATTGGATACGATATGCTCTAGACTAGGAAGGCTTACATGTTTCCCAATAAAATAAGCCTTCAAGCTGATTTGTAACATGCAACACACCCATACTACAAAATGCCATCACAGGTTGAACTTTAAGTCAGAGTAATTACGTCTTATCAACAGCTCAGCGATGCATAGTCACTCTTCCACACCCTGAAAGTACAACAGAGCTAGGAACACTCCTCAGGTCCTTTTCAAGAAAACACTGAACATTTAACTTCTTGTTTATTTGCTTCAGGGAAGTGCAAGCTTCAAATGTTTGTATTTTACAGGAGCCTCCATGCTATCATGACTAATCCAGACACAAATACATTAAACAAGACCAAGTGCAAAATAAAGTTTTGAGTCATACAGAATTTAGAAAAATACTCCTAGTGTTTGTTAAAAATTAAGACTGGAGGATGAATAGAGAGTTACAAAGGAAGACATACAGGACAGGAGGGTACAAACATATTTTCACTTTATGACCATGGACTGTCATCTGATTAATCATCAGTCCAGTCGGTAGACAAACCCACCATCACCCTCCCTGCTACTCTGTCTGTACAGCGCTGTCCTCTCTGTCCTCTGTATCTGCTGCCTCAGGGTTTCTCCATACAGTGAGGGATATACCTCCCCAGTATAGCTTACGCCCTGTAAGAAAGCAGCCCAGCATCAGTGAAACTGTGATAAAGAGGAATCTGAACTCTGACCATTTGTTCAGAGAAAAGGCAGGAGGCTGACTTTGCTGCAGTGGCTGTGAGGTAAAGCTGGATCTTTGTACCACTGCTGCGAGGACTTTAGTTCTGCAAATTTCATCTCCAAGGCAGCATTCAGATTTACTGCCTAACTTTAAATATGCCTTTTATTAATTAACAGAATGAAAAGGACTTTCCGTGCAATATAATGAGCTTTATAACAATATTTTTCTGATAATTTCTTTTTGCATTATTGATTCTTCCAGTCACTTTAATCAGCTAACTGATGTAAGACATTTGACAGGGTCATAGAAAAATACTACATTCCTTCTAGGAGGCTTTGAAATACATTCATTTTTGGGATTTTGATGATTTGGTTTGTCATTTGGTAATAAAGGGTTAAGTTTTTACAGAGGGGATCCTCAATCCTGGTCCTTGACAGCCGGTGTCCTGCAGGCTCTCCAAGTGTGCCCTCTGCAACACATCTGATTCTAATCAAAGTGTATTTAGCAGACATGTGCAGAGGATTAGAGATGGCACCTAAGAGAAGCTACTTAGCTTTTAGCAATGTTGCAATGTGCAGTCAAAGAGAGAACAAAGAACTATTGTCACCATATATTTATTTGCTGATCACAGCCTGACATAAGTTCATGCTTTTGTCTGGTAAATCAAAACCAAACAAGCCTAATGTTTGTCTGTTAAAGTTTAAACTAAATATATGATGTTATTGACTAAGTTTTGACATTTTTTTTATCATGGTGAAGTTACTGCATGTGATTTTTTTTTTTGCCAAAGTTGGTGCCAGATTGCATTAACCAGAGGGATGCTCCACTCAGCTGTGACTGATTGCTTGATTGTCAGGCAGCTAAAAAAAAAACAAAAGACAATACGAAAACATTTCTAACCTTGTGAGCTGGAATTTATGTTCCTGATTTAAGGTTTCAGCTCATCTCCACTAATCTCACTTTAAGATTAAATATTGTCCCAACTCAAACACTCAACCATAACATTTGATTGATTGAATGATATTTCTTTATTTGGAAAAAGATTAATCAACAGTTTAAAGAAAACTTAATATTAAGCATAGAGTCTGTAAAGAAGCAAGATAATGCAAAAAACTATTTATTCCTACATCCCTTATAATCAGAATAAATCATTTATATCCTTTAGTTGTTTTGTTAATCCTTTAATTGTCCAAAGTAGTTTGACAAAAAATTTTAAATAAATATAGACATGTATACATACATACTGATGTACATACCTGAATATATAAGTACACATGTACACACCTATGCATACCCACGTACACTCATAGAGACAAAGAATTATATAAATACCTCTTATGCAGCGTCATAATTGCTTCATAAAACCAACAGCCCTTTAAACTAACAAAACTGTTCAAATAAAAAGCAGAAAATTTTTACTTTTTAAAAAAAAAAAACTGCAGTCAAACTATTTAGATATTCTATTTTTAGATCATTTCTACTATTCTTACTACTCCTTACTAGTAGCTGTTTATACCTTTTGTTGTGATGACACAATCTCACAAACAGCAGACAAAATATTTTTCTAAAAACTGACCAGTGTGTGGCGATACGGGTATTTAAATGTGCACTTAAAACCAGATGATTAGAAGAGTTTCCAATTAATACAACATGAGCTTGGACTGAAATCTACCTTTGCTGAAGCTGTTGAAATATCTAATCACAAACTGGTTGAATGACATTAGGACGGTTGATGGGGGGAGGAACCCACCTGTGGCCTCATGGTTGGCGACGTCTGGATGTTGTCTGCTCTCTAGTGGTGAAACAGGATAAGACTTGTTTAATCTATGCAATAACAACAAATGTTCCTAGAATATTTGTGAAATTGATAAATGAGTGTAAAGAGACACAACTGATAATCTACTGTACTCATCTTTTATCACCTTTTGTCACACGTTATATGGTTATAATAAGATTCTAGGCAAAAAGATGAGACGTTTAGTCAGGGATCCACATTATACCCATGCTCAGTGTTATCAGTGTCTACAGGTGAATGAAAGAGATGAGTGTGTGTCTCTCACCAGATTTACTAGACTGACCAGATTCCAGACTGACGCTCCAACTTTAGCCAAACTACGTGTTGAAGCTCAGCTGTAGTGATCAGCAGGGAAGAGGGGGGGGGTGCAGCAAATGAAGATTAGAAATCTTCTCAAACCAGTTTGGCCACTCTAACTTTATGTGTTGGAAGAAGGTTGATATGTATGAAAGAATCTGTGTTATTTCTGTCTTCACGTGTCATTTTTCATGTCTTCGACAGGTGCCTTTAGTGAATGGGACGGGGCAGGCTCCTTTTCTAGGGTGAGTGTCAAAGCAGGAAGAATTTAGTTTTTTCAGATTTGACTGACTAATTAAATTTTGACAAATATGCCTTTTGATTTATTTGACGGATGACACTTTTTTCCCTTTGCCTTTTTTTTTTCTTTTCAATGAATTCCTACAGAGGAGGGAATCCATTTGCCACAGTCAAGCTGAGGCCAACTGTCACAAATGACCGATCAGCACCAATTATCTAAAACAGAGCAACAGGAGTTTCCACTGCTGTTATGCCTTCAGGGAGATTATACAACAGAGGACCCGTGCAACACTCCAGATATCTCCACAACCTGACATCTCAGCAGCCTGCAAGCTCGTCTCCGTCATCATCGCTCGGCTGTATTAAAGGGATCCAGTTTCTTCTCGTGTGTGGTTCTGCTAGTTTGTGTGTTGCAAAAGGAATAATGCAAAACGTTTTCAAAAGTAGAATTTACTCTAAAATGAAGGTTTGGACTTTGCTTAAACATCATGAAGTGACGTCATCAAGATGACAATATGCTATGAAACAGCATAACACATACACATCATTGAACAGGAAGTTATTCAGCTAAAATCCAAACATTTCCAGTAAAACTGTCTTAAAGTTTAAATTAAAATAAGGAGGAAATATGTTAATGGTGGAGTATGTAAGATTTTCAATATTTCCAAAATAAATTAACTAATAAAATAACTGCAATCATAATTAGAAAGTTTTTTTAACATGTAGGTTCCAGTCTGTTCAAATTTGATGCGTTATTAAGTTACAAGTTAAATTAATGACAAATGACAAAAAGCACATTTTTTTACTGGTAGGCAAACATTTAAGAAGGGTCTTTGTCATTAATTAAACTTGTAATTTAATAACACATCAAATATGGACAGACTGGAACCTACATGTTTAAAAAAAAAACTATCTAATTATGATTGTAGTTATTTTATTAGTTAATTTTTTTTAAATATTGAAAATCTTACATACTCCACCTTTAATGGAACATATTATCAAAAATAGGATTTGATTGATTAACCCTTTCATCTAAATTTGAACAATTCATCAGCATATTTAAAGCATATCAGATGCTAAAAACTGATAAAAGTGGTTTGTTTTGCTGCCAAAAACATGCTTTATCATGTGTGAGAAGAAATGTGTGTAAGACTGTGTTGAAGAAGAAACTGTTGAAATGTTGTGACCTTGATTATGCAACTGTGGTTGTACACAAACAAGAAGAAACCCCACATATTTGTGAGCCAATAGTGATGAAACAGACAAGCATCCTGGCTGTCTTCCTGACTTACCAAAAAAGAAAAAAAATAGTATTTTTTATTTTTAGGATAATTATTTTTGTCTTATTAAGACATTGTTATATACAGAAGTGGTGAGAATGAAGGGAATTTGACTCGGGGAAAGGGTTTGTCTTTTGAATGCAGTTTTAACTAAGAAGGCTATTTATATACAATAAGTTTGTATTGATATTTAAATTAATATGGATACAAAAGAGCGTTCTGTGGAAGTGACCCTTTAAATACAGCAGCTGTGCTCCGTTTGAGCCATTGAGCTTAATCTGACTGAGATTAAACTGCTGGGATATATTTTAAATGGGCAAAGAGACATTTTAATGAAACAAGGATTTTACTCCTCGGGGTTTCACTGTTTTATCTAACATTCATGTGCACAGTACACATTTAATGCACAAAATAAATGCGCTTTACTGGTAGACAACTGAATGGTTTGAGAATAATGTGGGCTCGTTATTTGACAATTATGTTTTTGCTCTTTATGAATGCAATTGTATGAGGAACTCTTATTGATCCACATGGACTCACTGATGTACATATGCCCAATCACGCTGTCAGTTACTGCTGAATCCTTTTTTCAAAGTATCTTGCTACATATTGACCAGTGTAGTAATTTTTTTCTGAATTAAAAACAAACAGTCCACACAGTTGATGCAGATTCACTTTCATCCTGTTATGTTATCTCACTAACTTTGTTACTTCCTGTTATGTTTTTCAGCTGGGATTCGCTGTGGTAAAGTTATCATTTTGCATAAAGGTGAACTTTAAGACCACATTGAGTTTAAAACTATGAACATGTAGGGAGAATAGCCGGGCCTGCAGTCATTTACCTGGTTGCTGTGTTCACAAATTGATGATTCTGTTATCTTGAAATTACACTCACCTGAAAGCAATTTGTCTTAGGAGCTTAAGAAAATATTTTTTTTTGTGTATAATGTGATGATCAGAGTAAGTTTAGAGTAAGTTTGTGTGTTAATACCTAATTTCCCTGATTATTTCTCACAGCTAGGAAGAATATGTAACAAGAACTAAAAGTGTGACACTGGCTCCAAATATAGTCATTCAAGCTCTGTATTGCAGTTATTGTAAAGCCTGTGTGTTACTCATTGCAAAATCCAATCCAACTTTATTTATAGAGCATTTTTAAAACAATATTGTTGGCCAAAGTGCTAAACACAACCATGGGCTCAACAACATCATCATAACATGTTCTAGAAAAGCATTGAAATACACTTCCTGAATTTCCCACATGTCATGCAGTGGCATTTTAAGGCAAATGATGCAGGCATCTGTCATAGGCAAGTTGCACCAGGGATGATTGACTTATAGTGCAATAAATCATTTTTTAGCTGAAGGGAGAAGCCAACAAGAGAGATAATACTTGAATATATTGCAGAAAGGTTTTGCCCAGTTTTGATGTTTTCATTTAACAACCTTATGTCCCATTTGGATGAGACAGACTCTGGCATTCCTCCATTAAGGTTACACTGAATTTAGGTTTTATCATAATCAACTGTTCAGGATGAGCATTTTGTTTCAGAGCCATGTAGACTGTAGTAGACATCTCCTTTGACAGAAAAATCTATTTTGAGTTTTGATGTGATCTTGGATGGATTGGTGTCCTGTCCAGGGTGTCCCAATTCTGGTCCCTGTCTCTTAATGCTGCTTAAAATCTAATCAGCTGGTAGATAGATAAAAGTGGTTGCCTGAGTTTTTCTGTCCAAGCATTCATATATAAACATGAGGACTATATATTAGTGAGGATGGCCATACAGCCCACTGTCTGTGGATAGAAGTTCTCTGTTAGTCTGATAAATAGGACACTGCGGCCATTACCTGAGAAGCTGTGAGCATGACACCTTGCGCCACTTTCCTGACTCTGGCTAATACAGATGATAACAATCACACATCTTAGATCTTTCTGAGGCACTTCACCAAAACAAGCTAAATATCTTCAGATCAGCTGTAGACATAAAATGTTCAACTCATGTGTAGTCAGAGTAGATAGTGCAGACAAACACAAAGAAAGGTGTGTTTCTCAATGTCTTTCTCAACAACTGTGTCTTTGATAGTTCAGAGATGGTGATAAATATTGACCTTCCTGAAAAGCAATACCACATTGTTTATATATATGACAATGTAATCAAACTTATACAGCTGCCTAGTTACATTGGCTCAAACGTAAAGTATTATTAATATGAAGTAAACAGATGTAAATAAACAACATAAATGTATTCAGTAAATATGTTTATTATTATTATTATTATTATTCGTATGAAATTAAAATAAATCTGTTGTGATATAAAAAAAAACTACACATTTGTTTTTATAAAAGGTGTTCACATTGATTGAAAACAAGATATTTTTTCATATCGATTTGTTTGTTTCTTTGGGACAGAGGTGTCCAAAGTCAGTCCTCAGAGGTTGCTGTCCATATGTCCCTGTTCCAGCCATGGTTCCAACACATCTTGCTACCATTAAATGGATCCAACAGCCAATTCTGCACAATGTCTGACTCATTTGAGTCAGGTGTGTTGCAGCAGGGATACATCGAAAACCTGCAGGAACGTAGCCTGGAGTTGGACACACCCCATTAAGGGAAAGTGACGTGAACTGAGAAATCTCAGCAGATTTGAAGTCTCAACCTGATGAGCTGATCTGAGAAGGAAACATGAGTGAATAGCGCCATCTGCTGCTGAACTGCGCCACAAACACCTGCTGCCGTGGAAACAGCCAATAGGAATGAAGACAACACAGTATTTCCTGTTTCATGCAGGGGGGCAGAGAATGGATACACATATAAAAATGTCAACAGCCACTCTACACATTATGACTTAGACAGCTATCCATTCCTTTCAGCTGGCTCAATGAAGAGTGGTATCTTACCACTGCTGCCGTCTGACGTTTTATGAGAGGAAAGTCAAGGTTAGTGTTTTCAGCAGGGCTTTTTTTTTTTCTGGTGTTTCTGGAGGGCTAAGCCTGTAAGCCTGCGCCGGGTGCTGTCGCCAAAGACCAAAGCTGGTTTTTAAGCTATAGTTCACGATTGTTTACAGCATTTCGGTTTACATGCCTGCAGTATGATGCTCATTAAATGTTACTTGGCTTGAGTTAACATTCAGCTAGCTTGTTACGTTGTAACAAACGTCACGCACAGTCTCTTTCTATTGTATGATCGATGAGGTTTTGTTACTTTGTTGTTGTTTTTTATTTTTATTTTTTTAATATTTTTTGCAAGCATATAAGATATGTTTAATTTGATTTTAATTATTGTATGACGTAAATATGCAATATATTAGGATACAATCTTTGTAGCAATCACGCCACTGTTGATCATTGAGAAATGGCCTCTAACACGCATGACAGCAAAGATAGTGTTAGATTTAAGTGCTGTCATTTCTCCTGTACATGTTGCCTCACATATTTGGAGATCTGTAAGTCCTGCTTTTATAATGTATGTTAGTTTCTTTGTGGCTTTTATCAAAACTTCAGGTCAAACCAAGGAAGAGGAGTAAAAAGCAGAAACAACAAACTATATAGGTCCCACTTCAACACATGATTCCAATTGAAGAGCTTTGCTCTGAGGAGACCTTTCAGTCCATGAGAGTAGCCTTTATTTGTGTGCTGCTTTTGGGTTATTTAATTGAGATCTTTATCTGACCTGTTCAAATGACAGTTCAAAAGAGTGTGATGCTTTTTAAATTCAAATGAATGATTTATAGTCATTGAGTTAATTGAAAAGAGTGTTGCTGCAACATAAAATGTTGAGTTTGGCTTCACTTCTCCTTTTTTTTCTTTTTCTAAAGACACCAGTTTCCCAGAATGTCTGAAAGCCAGTTTAGCTCATGGACTCTTAAATATGGCTATACTAATGAAAAACAGCATGTGGTTATGATCACCTTGTCAATTTATCAAGGCATTTGCATAAGAAGACAATAACTGTTTGGATAACCACGTATATTGCACTAATTCACCAGCCTTACTGTGCAAAGACTTGCTTTGTAATTGCCTATACAAAACCTATTTTAAACTTTGGCTTATTAGACCATAAATCAGTTTTTCATCTCACTTTCTTTAAATAAGCTCTGGTCCAGACAAATCCACGTTTTTGCGTTTGGGTTTTGATTGTTTCAGTTTTTACATTTTAGAGTTATAAATTGTATTTGTGAATTCCAGTGAAATTGTCTGTTTTTAATAGTCTGCCCTATTCTGCCTTGTTCAGCTATACAGACATTTCTTCAGATAATTGGCATTGTGTAATAATTTCATTTACTAAAGATGATGCTCAAAAGCATTTTTCTAAACATCATTGTTTGCCCTCACTCTTTTTTCAGATTAATGAATCCCTGACCATCTTTCCCTGTGCTAGGCTCAGTCTTGAGTGCCCTATTTAATGTGGAAATAGGTTAGTCAGTCATGTGACTAACATGATTCCTGCTCCTAATAAACTTTTTTCAGTCTTTCATTTCCTTTTTCCAACTTTTGTGGAAGCACTTGGTGCCATTAAAACCAATAATTTGTTTTTTTCAAGATTACTTCATATCAAAATAATATTAGTCTTCCCCGAAATGAACATCCCAGTTATCCCAGTTGTGGGAGTCATCCTATGTCTGGGACATACCTTTATCAGCTGATGGAACTCTGTTGGATTCCTGGAGGCATCAGATAGATTTGCCCGATGGGCCATGCCTCCTGCCGCTCAGTGGGTTTTTGCAGGAGAGTCCCACGTGTGAGACAGCATGAATTCCTCTTAACGCCGTTTACTTTGTCTTTGGCTCAACTCCTGATTTCTACAACCTCCTTAATCCAGAATTTTATTTTGTTGCTCTTCAATCTCATGATTTTTGCGTTGGCCCGCCAGGTTTCCACCTGCTGATAAAGACGCGTCACAAAGGACATTTCTGAGAACACAGTTGAAAAATGACAAAGATAAAACTTACAGCTCCTCTCTTAAAAACTCATTGTTTGACAAGAAAAGAAGCCTCACATCTAAAATCAGAAAAGATACATTTGAATGAAATGCTGTGTTGAAACCTCGGGAGAGCTGCAAACAAGAAAAATGTCCAGAAATTTCAACAAACCTATGTGATGTAAATAAGAACTAAAACTCCAAAATAATGTAAGATACTGATGACATCATACAGAAAAGTTACTTATTACTTATTACCAGTTGCTGCTAAAAGTGGATCTACAAACTATGGAAGCATATAATGTCTTTTGTTTTTCACACACTTCTTCTGCATTTTGGTTTGATATTTGTTGAATAAATAATAAGTGTAATATGTCATGCTGTCTTGCTTATCTGAGGTAATACTTCCTCATTTGAAAGCCTAATAAGGACCATGCATAACACCTTAGAATTAAAGGTGGCTACTTTTTCACTCAACTCACATTTATTATCCTGTTTTGAGTGATCTGTGAACCCTATGCTGGTGGATCATTCCTTTTGAGCTATGAAGCTTGTATAAAGTGCAGATCAGCTGAGCTAAGGAAACTTGACTGTGTGACCCTATTTAAAAAAAAAAAAAAAAAAAAAAATTGCGGTCAACCTATTAGATCTAAAGTGACTCATGTTGGCTTTCAAAAACAAGATTCTCAGTCAGCTTCTTCCTGCAAAGTGGTGAGAGTTGTTGTTTACCCCATTAGCATAATCCTTCTCCTGCTTTTACTCAGGCAACTGTTGCAGCGATGCCTGTCTCCCTGCTGTGGGCGGTGGACGTGTACGGGCAGGTCTACAGCCTGTCCACAGTGGGACAGCAGTGGGAACAGTGCCGCGATGCCCAGATGGAGTTCAAGCGGGTGACGGCAGCTCAGCAGTGCTGCTGGGGCATCGCCTGTGATAACAGCATTTACCTGAATGTCCATGCTTCTGACTTGCCCGTCCGCTACAAAGAGGAGACCTATGAGAATCAAGTGGGTCTATGTTTCTGATGAGATGACATTTTTAAATAGAATAAATCAAAAAGTATCTTAAGTCAGATGAATTATACTTGTTTTATTTATTGTTTTCCCACAACAATTAAAGTTACACTTCTCTCAAGCTATTAGCATCAGTTTAGCACTTGGAAGCGTCTCACCAAAAGATCTCAAAAGAAGTGAAGTAGATGTCTGATTACAGTAAAATTGGGTTTTAAAAAAAAAAAAAAAAAAAAAAAAGCAATCCTGTCGATCAATATTTATAATTGTCAGTTTGGCCGTTTTTTTAGATGACATATGTTCGCCATACCATGTAAAGTGAAGGATTATTGTTTTTTTGGTCAATAGGTTTTGGGGAGTGTTCTATAAAGGTATCAGCTGGTAGCCCTCACATGATGCTACACGTGGGTTCAGTCCAGATTAATTAAAAGTAACATGAACTAATTAGGTTGGTAAACAGTACAAAGCAGAAATCAAACTATTGGGACCCTTCAAATTTCAAAACAAGGCATCTTTAAATGACATATTAAATATTTGTTGACTCTGAAACGTCCTCTCTGCTTTTTTTTTTCTGCTAGCGTTGGAATCCTGTCGATGGCTTCTCAGCACATTTACTGCCAAGTGATCGCTGGCAGTGGAGTGATGTGACAGGTCTGCAACACCAGCCCATGGACAGCTTCCAGCTGCCTTCCAGCAGCTGGGAGTGGGAGGGCGACTGGTACATTGATGAAAACTTTGAGGGTGATCCTACAGAGAAAGGGGTGAGTCTTTCAGTTATTTTTCTTCTCTTGCAGCTTTTAGGCTTGTACTTATTATTCACATATCTGTATGGGCAGGGGTGGACGTATGCTATCGATTTCCCCGCCACTTACACCAAAGACAAGAAGTGGAACTCCTGTGTCCGTCGCAGGCGATGGCTTCGCTACAGGAGGTACAAAGCCATGGACGCCTGGGCTAAGGTGCATTACATTCTTCACATAGGCTGTGCTGAAATGCAAGTGGAGGTTTTTGGTTTGTTGAGCTGCATTCATCTTCTCTGCGTGTTGATAGATTCCCTCACAACAGACGACTCTACCAGATCCCTTCAGTGACATCAGCTGTGGAGGTTGGGAGATCAGCGAGGAGCCCAGAGGACGGCTGTCCCTGTGGGCTGTGTCCCTGCAGGGAAAGGTACAGATCACACAAACCCACGTGTGTGTGTGTGCGCGCGTGTGTGTGTGTGTGTGTGTGTGTGTGAGCATTACCTTGCCTCAGCAATCTGCAGCAGTATACAATATGTCTTACCTCGTTTATTAGCATAAACTTAACAGGAAAAAATATATATTTTGCATGTTTCTTTCTGACATTATGACATATTCTCTGGTCTTCTGTAAAAGAATAGAAATCTTCAGGCGGCTACAGAAATGAATGCAATATAAAATGTGCCAAAACATCTTGGAATCTGAACTAAATACTTGCTGATATGACGTTTATAAAAGTTGTCCTCTCTAATTAAAGTAAAACCTCTAATAATTTCATGTGTGATTTTGTATTGTTTTATTTTTTAATGTGCATAGCAAGATCACAGACACACCTGTCATGTCAAAGTCTGTTTTTGTGATTCTAGATGTGTATTGTTTTGCCTCACATTCTGTTTTTTAATCAATTTTTGTCATTTTAAACTTTGTTTTTCTCTGTTCAGGTTTGGTTCAGAGAGGGAATCTATCACCACAATCCTGAGGGGTCTTCATGGGAGGAGGTCCATCTCCCTGGAGAGGTGGTCCAGATCAGTTGTGGCCCAGGGGACCTGGTCTGGGCTGTGCTGTGGGAGGGACAGCTCATTGTTAGGGAAGGCATAAACCGAGACTGCCCCAAAGGTACAAACAGGCAGACAAGTGGGAGGGGGCTCATGGTGTGTGTGAGATTTGTGTTCATACTATGAGAATAATGTTTCCCCTGATCCAGGTTCTGCCTGGGTCATGGTGGACTCTCCGAGCCCTGAGGTTGGGGCCATACATGTAGCTGTGGGAGTCAACGTTGTTTGGGCTCTGACCAAGGATAACAAAGTAAGAAAAACAGATGCTGGGAATCAGTAATGGAAAACCATAGAACCAGTTGTCTTGCAATAGAAACATAAATTAAGATTAAAAAAGTACACTGACTGTTTCAGTTGCTTAAGACTTGATGGAAAAACATTAGTTTAGGTGATATGTGGAGTTGTAGAGATATGTAGAGGCGACATGGACAATGAGACTGAAAACTCTGTATTCTGATTTTTTATTTTGATGAAGTGATCATTTCGTGTTAAAGTGTGACATAATGAGCATTTTTCCTTAAATGCTTATAAAGTCATATAAGCCCATATGGGCTGGACACTTGTGTGCATAAAACTTTAATAAAATCAATTATTCATTCATTCATTAGTTTATCAAAACTCTTAGATTGGTATTAGTCTGATGTATATTGTTTTGTCTTTTGTATTTCTGACTCAAAGCTGGAGTTGGAAGTAATTTTGAACATAATTGGAAAAACATATAATATCAACTGAGCAGCATATTGAGTTTCTGTTCATCTGACAAAAATCCAATGAAAATTTCAGGGTAAAAAAAACTTCATATTTAGGCTACTTAGATTTAGGAAACATTTAATGTTTCTATTCAGATAGACCATTTTAAAGCATTAAACTATTTAGAGTAGAAAGCTGCTTAACTGTAGTAACCACGGTGTAGTGAAACAGTGACTAAAAGGAATAAGTAAATAAAAATGGAAATACATTCTTTCACTCATTTCTAAGTTGCAGACTCAGGAAAGAAAACAGTTTTGATCAAACTTCTGAAAGGTTTGTAGTTGTGTTGTTACTCGCTGGGTTCCTCGCACTTCTGTCAGGGCCTCAGCACGCTGAAAAAAACAAGAAAACATTTTTTTAAACATAAATTTTTGCATTTGTCTTTCAGGGATTCAGCAGTATATCGCTCCAGAGCTATTTAATACTGTTTTACCTTAAAATGTTCAGAAGTCAGTAAAAGTTTGATTTGATTTTCATTAAGAGATGCCAAATGTCACTGACACCATTTGTCTGAGCAAAAAGGAAGAATCTACCATGCAGACTGCAGCTAAGTTGCTGAAAAGTGTTTGGCCACATGCATTAAAAACTATTAACAGTTTACTGATTAAAGCAAAGGGGCATTACAGAAATGTGATGTTTTGACACATAAGATCCTCTGTCTGGTCTCCTGCTCTACCAGGTGTGGTTCAGGCGTGGTGTGAACTCTCACAACCCCTGCGGTTCTGGCTGGCTCAGCATGATTGGAGAAATGATTATGATCAGTGTAGGACTCAACGACCAGGTGATTTCTGGCTTCTTAATGGAACAGTTATGTTGTTGTTTTTTTTTTTGTTGCACACATTCGTTATCATTAATTTGCATTCTTGCTTTTGTGTTTAGGTGTGGGCCATTAGCTGTGAGGATCGGGCGATGTACTTCAGACAGGGTGTGACCTCCAGTGAACTAAGTGGTAAAACCTGGAAGGCCATCACCGTTCCCAGAGATGGAGACCGTTCCCATTCCAGCGCCAGTGCAACCAGCCTGCAGAGGTGGATGATCCCAGTGGAAACACTCAAAATGACCTTTCTCTGAAAGTGCAAGGGCATCCTTGTCATGATTTATGCGCTGTTAAAAAAATTCTCCTTCTTCTTTCTTCCCTGCTTTTCCACAGTGCTGGATGTTTTTTCTCTGGTGAGGTGCGTGCTCAGTCAGTAATAAGTGATGCAGAATCAGACATCGACAAAGCTTCTGCAGACAGTGCCAGCGGACACATCACATTTGCCTCCCCAGAGTCCTTTGTTGATGCTCCCAAAGACCCCTCTCCTGACGTGCCCAAACCCCGCATCCCCAAGGTCACCAGTGACAGCTTTATCTCCGAACTCGTCTCTGATCGGGAATCGGGGAAGACCTCCAAGCATGTCGGCTCAGCCGCTCCGTCTGTCTTGGAAGAGGAGGCCGTCTCCATAGAAGAAGAGGTCAAAGATCCCTGTGTTGGTGCAGCTCTTTCTCCTAACCAGTCTGGTGGTGCTCCTTGTTCCCAGTGGAGCAATGTAGACCTGGAGGAGGCACAGATCCAGCAGGCTGAGACTGGAGCTGTGCAGGACTCAGCTGACACCTGCAGCCTGTCTTCCGTAGCCACCTACACCCTTGCCATGGAGGACCCGTATGGGGCAGATGAGCATCCTCTGTGGGCGTGGGTCAGCGGAGGAAGTTGCTCTGTGGACAGTCACTCGCAGCTCAGCTGGTTTAACTGCTCTGTGAACACATGTGAGTCCATCGTTAGACACAACATTCAGACACATTAACCGCTATCCATGTACAAAGTGGTGTTCTGCCTGTCTCTTTCCAGCTTTGTTGCAGTCAGTCCAGTCTATGAGTCTGTCAGTCAGCCCGGCCCAGACGGCAGCTTGGCGGAGACAAATCTTTGAGCAGCTCAACGAGAGAACCAAGAGAGAGATGGATAATTTCCGACATTATGAGCAAGCTATAGAACAGGTACAGGCACTATATTCCAATCTATGCTGTACCTCATAACAAAGAGTGTGTCTGTTATTAGTTGTGTTTATTAATATTCACTTATTACTTAAACACTTATTCCCATGGCAGTCTGTCTGGATGAAGAAGGGAACCATGCAGTGGTGGAGAGACTGGAAACCACACAAGTGGATCGATGTTCAATTTGCCTTGGAGCAGTTCTCAGGACCAGAAGGCAACAAGGACGGCATCCTCTTCATTTACTACAATTATTATGAGGAGAAGAAGGTGAAATTAAGTTAATACAACCAATACCTTTACATTGTTAACTCAAGTCTTGTTCTTATGAAATGTTTAAAATCTACTCCCAGCTGAAAAGACAGTTTTAATTGTGTAACTAATCCAATGATTTCAACATGGATTTCTTCAGCTGAGTCAATTATGTTCTCTGTTTATGCAATATTTCCTTTGCTACTAACTCCTTAATGATCTTAAAGCAGAACATTTGCCAAACCATTCCTAACCATTTAACCATTCTCTCTCTGCCCTTTCCTTTGCTTTAACTCTTTCCAGTACCTGCATGCCTTCATCAATGAAGTGACCATTCTGGTTCCCGTACTAAATGACTCCAAACATACTTTTGCAATCTACACTCCAGAGCGTACAAAACAGAGGTGGCCAATCAGACTGGCAGCTGCCACAGAGCTGGAAATGCATGACTGGGTGTGTATTGAAAAAGTGGAAGGTTGTTAGTATCCACCTTGTTCCCAGATTAAATTTGTTTACCACTGGATTTCCAAAACGAAACTTCTGATAGTACCTGCTTTCATTTTGGATGCACAAAACACATGATGAGGCAGCTTCTATACAGTCAATGATCTCTTTAAAAAAAACACAACATTTGATGAATCTGTGCCTTTTATACTAGAAAGCTGGGCTAATTTAGATGTTCAAGATGGTCGTTAGGCTGATATCAGTCATACCAGCTTTAAATGTGACGGAAACAACAGCATATGCATAGTAAAAATATGATTTTAAAGCATTTCGCTTCAGAGTTTTGACTGATAGAGTACAACAACGATGCATTAATGGTGTGGCTGGAGTTTATAATGATTTAAATAGCTGGATGTGAAGAGAAATAAAATGATTTGCTTAAAGGTGGAGTATGTAAGATTTTCAGTATTTTCAAATCAAATTGACTAAAGACATAACTACAATCATAATTAGATGTTTGCCTACCAGTGTCATTTGTCATTAATTAAACTTGTAATTTAATAACGCATCAAATATGGACCGACTGGAACCTACATGTTCAAAAAACTTTCTAATTATGTTTGTAGTTATTTTATTAGTTAATTTATTTGAAAATATTGAAAATCTTACATACTCCTCCTTTAAAATCACATATTATTCGTATCTCACCGTGAATTCTCATTTGTCTTTTCTTTCCTGTCTGTATATCGTCACCACCCACCCAATCTCCAGCTGGCATTGTTGAGTGTGTCATGCTGTGACTCCAGGGAAATCCGGGGTCCTCCCTCCAAACAGGCCATATGGTCAATCACCTGTAAAGGGGACATCTTCGTTAGCGAGCCCTCTCCTGCCCTAGAAGCCATGCCTTACCCCATACCTTGTGACCAGATGTAAGAATAACTGTCACATCAAGGTTTTACTTATAAAGGAGGAAGATGTAACTCTGGTTGATGGAAATGTAAACATATATACATTTCCCAATGCTTAGCCATGAGTCCTCGTTTCCTTTTTCCAGGTTCTGGCGGCAGGTCGGAGGCCACCTGCGTCTGGTAGAGTGTAACAGTGCTGGGATCGTATGGGGGATTGGCTATGACCACACTGCCTGGATCTACACCGGTGGCTACGGAGGAGGCTTCTTTCAGGGACTCGCTAGCAGCACAGACAACATTTACACTCAGACTGATGTCAAGAGTGTTTACATCTTTGAGAATCAGAGGTGGAACCCCGTCACTGGCTACACTAACAGGTACTAAACTCACTGTACAGGTAGAGAGCAGAGTTTTCCCTTTCGCTGTGCATGTGACTTGTCTGGTCGGTGCTCAACAATGAATGCATATTTAATTGAAATCGCAAAGTAACATGGTTAATTTTCTTATCGCATGGAATCAGACCCAGGTGTCATACCCGCAGCATCCACTGCTTCACACATCCACCCGCTTCAGACGTAATTCTCGCATCCTTCTTGTGCGACAGTCATTTAAACATCACGTGACAGCAACACTCGGGTGTGAAGTCGTGTCGCATTTTAAATTTTAAACTAATTTTCCTTAACTGACTGAAACGCTGTAACATAAAAAACCCACCAAACACAGAAAGCAGTCCAACTTCTGAAATGTCTTGGTGAAGCAAAAGACCGTTTTACTGAATAAAGTTCATATAAGTGCTGATGACAATAAAACCTACAAAGAATATGAAATCCATTTTAAGCCGTAAAACGACTCAGAAATGAGTACATTGACAGTAGATTTGGTTTGATAAGCTCTGCGATGGAAAGTGCCAATCATACGCGCACCACCAGCAACAGGAGACCGTCATGCCTCCACCGTGTCGTTTGCTTCCATTTTCACCTCCCTGGGAGATTTTTCAACAGAAATCTTTTCAGGATTTTCTGACGGAAGAAGCAACATGTTGGTCGACACACTCTGTTTGCTGCCGTGCTAATCTGTGTGTGCACACGCACATGTCTCTGTGTTTGAACATCGGTGCAAAACTTATGTTGTGTAATACAAATAATATATTTAGAAATGACTTGCTGTAAATCTGATCAATAACACCAGGCTGTTTAGTTTTTATTACAAAGATGAAGTGGAAACCTGCCATAGAGGAAATGTAACTTCGGGTTTCTGTGTTTTGGCCTCAGGTTGCATCGTGCAGTTTGTCCATCTTAACTCTACGTCCTTGTGTTATAATATAGACTAGTTCGTATTTAGATGTGGTCTCATGTGATTATCCTCATTATTATGTTTGAAATTTATTTCTGTGTGGATATTGAATGGAAACTGGGATTTAAAATATTAATTTGTAAACCGATTCACAGTTGCAATATTGGTAAAAAAAAACAAAAAACAAATCACAATTAGATTGTTTTGTCCGTGTCATTCAGGTCGAATGTTTCTGTTCAGCAGTGCAGAGATTACTTAAATTAAATGCTTTTTTTTTTTTTTTTTTTTTTTTTTTTATAGAGGTCTCCCAACAGACCGCTACATGTGGAGTGATGCGTCAGGATTACATGAGTGCACAAAGACGAGCACCAAACCTCCCTCTCCTCAGTGGACATGGGTAAGCTCTACACACACACACACACACACACACACACACACACACACACACACACACACACACACACACGCGCGCACACACACTGCGGAGGATTTCTCACAGTGAACTGAAACCAGCCATGTGTGTTGTAGGTTAACCGCTATCCTTCCTTTCTGATTATTTCATTTGGGGCTATAATTATTTATTCTTGAAATTTCAGCAGGTTTGTGGCCAAAACTGCAGGTGTGTTAAATCTTTCACTTCTTGTTTCCTGTTGCCAGGTGTCTGACTGGGCGATCGACTACAGCGTGTCTGGAGGGACAGACAGAGAAGGCTGGCAATATGCTGCTGATTTCCCAGCGTTGGTTTCACTTGCTCTTCCTCGTATTTACACAAATTTATGTCTTTTTCCTGTAATTCATTCCCTCACTTCCCCCCATGTTTCCACACAGGTCGTATCATGGCTATAAAACGATTAAGGACTTTGTGCGGCGCAGGCGATGGGCGAGGTACTGTAACAAGCATCAGTAGCTATTAATCAGCGCAGTCTTTCTTCGCTGGGTGCACTGTGGTCTAAAAAAGGCCGTTAGACTTGATGGTTGTTGTGTCATTCCATGAATGTCATACCATATCGTTGTTGTTTCAACTATAGAAGTTTATATAGTAGAATAGAATTACATAGAATGTGAACATGAATGTAGAATGGAGCCGCTGGATTAGTTTGTTGATTTTATCTGAGTTTGGAACAAATCAGAAGCTGCTAAATTTAGGGTTTTATTCTGGTCTTTTACTGCATCTAAAACTTCAGCAGCATCCTGAGGTGCAGCTAATTGTTAATAATGAACATGTCTTTTTTCCTCCTCCTGCACAGGAAGTGTAAATTGACCACGACGGGACCGTGGCAAGAAATCCCACCCATCCCACTGAGTGATGTAACCGTCCTGCCTTGTGCAGCTCAGAGCACTGTAGACACAGTTCCTGTGTGGGCGATCAGCAACAAGGGAGATGTGCTCTGCCGACTGGGAGTCACCGCACTGACGCCTGCTGTGAGTCATTAATAAGCTGTCACCTCATTAATGCATTTAAGACCTTTTGATAAGACAACCTTGAGCACTTTAGTTTAATTTTCCGTTTTAAATTAAAAAAAATAATCACGCAAGATGGATTTAATATGCCCCAGTGATCATGAACGGAAAAAATTAAGAAGCGGGACCCCATGCAGAGTCGCAGCATCTTGCACATTGCAAAGCACACTTTAACCAGCCACTCCCAGGAGCTTTAAGCATAACTGAATTTGGATGAGGTGGTGGAAAAAAATATGGAAATAAAACAATAGGCAGCAAATTTGTCAGTTTATCCACATGAAAAAAATCTATAAACAAGTCCTCAAAACACATAAAGGTAACTCAGTCAGTGAGACAGACATATATTATGTGGCCATTATGTTGTGGCCAATAAATATGATGAAATGTTGTTTATTTGAAACTCGTTAAAGTATGCAAACATCCAGGGCTACCTGTTCATTTCAGCATAAATTATAGTAGGATGTTTTTATTAAATTGGATGAGACTCAAGTTGGAGCTGGCCCCTTGAATTGTTTAATATATAGCAGGGAGATTTCCCAGGAACTCAGAAAAGAAAGTTTCAAGAGTTTGGACTCCAGAATATATTTTTGAACCCTTTCAGGGGGTTGGCTCTCTCATACGGGCTGCTGTGATGAGTTCACAATCAGGAGAACACTGTAGAACAACTATGTTCATGGCTGGAATGAAGGAAAGAAGTTGTGTTTGCAGATTAGAAAACACTGGATTCCAGTGTACAAAGCTTATCATGTATGAGAGGCAATTATTGTAACAGTATCTAGTTTATCTCTCAGGGATCCTCATGGCTCCATGTAGGAACAGACCAACCTTTCAAGTCCATCTCCATCGGAGCTGCCAGTCAGGTTTGGGCCATTGCCAAGGATGGCTCTGCTTTCTACAGGGGCTCTGTGTCACCACAAAGTCCAGCAGGTTAGTGGGAGAAACTGTGAAAGTTTGAAAACCATGGGGCTCCATCAGATGAGAATAATCAAAGACACAAAAACCCAAAAAACCAGAACTGAGTCTTAGGCACTTTTCTCCAACGCACTAAACCTCTAAGATATAATGTGAGCTTTGTCTCCCTCTGCAGGAGACTGTTGGTACCACATCCCTTCTCCTGCCAAACAGAAACTCAAGCAGGTGTCTGTTGGAAGGACATCGGTCTGCACTGTAGACGAAAATGGTAAAAGCACCTTATTCATGTTTCACAGATAAGATTTTCAAGTATCTAAACTTTGATCAGTACTGTAGACGTTTACACGTGTTTCATGGTTAAAAAATCTCTGACCATGCGTCTGGATTCATCCTGTCCAGGTAACCTGTGGTACCGACAGGGCGTGACACCCAGCTATCCTCAGGGCTCCTCCTGGGAACACATCTCTAACAATGTGCGCAAAGTTTCCATAGGCCCCCTGGATCAGGTAAGCACCAGGACATCGGTACTATTGCATGTTAGTAATTTGTTAATGCACTATTTAAGTGTATTTGGCACAACATGAGCATCCCGTTAACAGTTAACAGATTTTTCATCGCATCATTTTTGTGTTTGGAAATTTGCTGTATTTCCACTTAATAAAATTAAACAAGTTTGTCAGTTCTCAAACAGTTCTCACATGGGTGCTTTGGGTTTTGTTGGGGTGGTGTAGGTGTGGGTCATAGCAGACAAGGTTCAGGGCACCCACAGTCTGAGCTGTGGGACAGTATGCCATCGACTCGGAGTCCAACCACTGGAACCAAAGGGACAATCATGGGATTATGGCATTGGGGTGAGGAAACAAAAATTCTGTGTCAGTCTGTTGAAGACAATCCATGTACTGATCATACCTGACCTCATGGTACCTAACCCCTTTCTATTTGGCCAATGACGCACTATGATTAGCTAACACACGTATTTGATTTACAAACTGACTCAGTATATTTAAAAGTTCTTGGTGATTGTTTTGTTAACTTTAAAAATCCACTATGATATGATAAAGACGTTCACCTTATATTAATTCTGTTTATGATAAAGTTTGGTGAACATGTTTGGTGTTTGTAGATCTTTTTCTGATTCATTTTTCCACTTGATGCGGTTGGGCTAATTGTAGATCACAAGTTTCCTAATTAAGACAAAGTACTCCACTTGTCAGATTTGATGTGATTATTATGAGAACTAATTTCTCCTGCGTACTGTAACAACTAAAGGGCGCGTTCCATTGTGAGAACATGAGTTTCTATGTGTTTAAGTGCTTAAAGCCGTGTTGTAAATAAGTCTGTTTCTGAACAAACTTAAGCTCCAACCTTCCCCCTTTCTGTGTCACAACCTTTCAGGGTGGATGGGACCACATCACGGTGAGAGGAAACTCCTTGGAGCCGCCCCGCGTCCGTCTACCCTCTTTAACAGACCCATCCGGCCCAGCCCCTCGCAGCCCCCTTCCAGTCAGAAGCTCAGACGTCAACGGCAGCGCTGTGGGCTGTTAGACACACATTTCTGCACACATACTGTACCAAGCCATCCAAAACCATACTACCTTTCTCATAGTTTCTTAGTTTAAAACCACTTCTACTACTAAGTAGAGAGCAAGCTGCAATTTTTCCATCAGCTGAGCCAGTGCAACACAAGGTTGTGACTTTGGGACAATCTGTGTGGAAGCGTAAAAGCTGAGTTAAATGTGTTTCCTGTTGTATGATGTTTTTGTTTCTCTCTGGATGGGCATTTCTGTGTTATGTTGTTTTGCTAGTGGGGATAATCGTTTATTTATTCGTCAAGATGTGAATTTTCTTTTGTGTGGTTGAAACCATGTCAGGTCAGGTTTAAATGTAGGTGTAAGATATCTTTTATAAGTTTTTTTTTTTCATTTTATTTGATAAGTGTACTTGAATTATAGGCAAATACCTGCTAAACTACCAGGCCAATTACTGGTATACAATATTACAATGATTTTTCTGAAGCGTTACGTCTGTATGCAGACTAATGCTTTAGATCAGAGCGATGGTTTTATCCACGCCACCATGGCTGCTTCTGTTGATGGCTGATCTATGTCTTTGTCAGAGAATATCGAAAACGTGGATCCAACCTTGCAGATCCAGCTCTTAACCATTCATCATTTATAAATACGGTCCTCTGTTGAGTACCATTTAAAAAATAAAAATAAAAAATTCTAGCAGTGATGTGTTTCTGTTGACATATTGGGAGTTTGTTTAACACCTACTTGAGGAAGGCTTCATTACATTCAGCAGGTTCAATCTTTGTGGTGGAAACCTGCATGCAGATAAGTTGGGATGTGCAAGAGGAAGGATCCCTGGGTTTGGCTCAGATGGGTTTAAAAATGCAAGTAACACCAAAACAAGAACATGTAATTTACTAAGCTTGTCCTAAATAGAACAATTCAATCTAAAAATTAGTAAGAATAAGATCGGCAGTCTACGGGAAATGGAAAGATTAATCCATCGACTTTAATGGATTTAGAGGTGTAACAAGAACCACACTGGTCCTCTTCGCTTTCAGCTTCACAGAAAAACACCCAGCCTAAAGTTTTATAAAGTTTCAGGTGTATTTTTCTTTTTAAAAAAAATTGTTATGCCTATGTCATCCTCATGGACCATGTGCAATTCATTCTAAAGGGATGAGGGGGGCGAGGGGATTACTTGTAAAAGTCTTGTGGTTGACATGCTTAGACTGAACCTTCCTCTTTCTCAGGAGTGTTTGTATTTGCATGCTGCTTACTTCCTTTGGCCAGATAGTGATAGAATGACTAAGCAGTCAGAAAATAAAACTATATTTTTGTTATAAATCTAAGATGTTACTATCTCACACTGCTGGTCCTGTGCTTGTTACAGTGATCCTGTATTAAAATGGAGAAGTGTTTGTACTTTAAGATTGAGTGCTGTTAACTCTTCATCTTCACTGATGACTTCGACCATTTCTGACTTTAGTTTGTTTTAATGACTGTTTAATCACACGGGTGATGAATTACTTTCAATTTGCTGAAACATTTGTAAATGTTCAAGGCGTACAGACATCTTTGTATTACCCGTTAATAATGAAAATCATGCTGTCTCATTGTAGTGTCCAACACATTGCTAGTCTATTAACAAAGTGGTCCATTTGTGCATGGTATATATAAAAAAAGTCATTTTCAATAAATAAATGCATTTATTGATAACACTTTACCCAATTTTGCTTCTTTTAATTCTTTAGCTTGGGTTGCAGAAGCAGGAAAGTAAAATAGATCCTCAGTTTTAGGATTAAAATCCTCATCATGAATGACGGCATTTCAATGTTTGGGGCTTCTGCTTTTCTTTCAGTCTTTCTTCATTTTGAAAGATATGATTAGAGGCTACACTCAGCAGGTTTCCCAACAGAAGACACACAATGACAAGATAAGACAAAAGAGAACAAAGGCCTCTCCCTGTTTAAACCATAGCACAAGAAACACACAAAAAAAAAGTTTGCAAAAGATGAGCCCTTCTTTTATACATAAAACAACCATGGTCCCCTTGGCTTTCATTGCAGTCTTTACATCTGCTTCATGAATGGTCCGCAGTCAACATAGGGCATGTTTTAGCCACTTTACACTCATGTTTAAGCCCAGCTGCACTGTCTCTGACCAGCAAACTTCTTTAGGGAACGTCATGGAACAGATCCCACATGCTTCTCCTGGTGGCTCCTCGGGATGATCAACCACCTTACAGTCTCACTGTTAGCTGTCTTGGCTGAAGCTCTGCATGTGGGTGAGGTACTGGGTGAGACCGCCTTCCCCTTCCTCCTCCAGGTGTTGCTGGTAACACTGGAGCAGCTTGGCAGCGCTGGCCTCTGAGGGAACCCCTCCAGCAGGCAGGCACGCCCCCGACATGTCCAAGATGATGCTGGTCAGAGCTTTGATGTAATTCTTAGCCAGGGTCAGAGTCTCGATCTTGGACAACTTCTTGTCCGTCTTCACGTGCGGGATGGCCTCGCGCAGCGCCTGAAAAGCATTGTTGAGATTGTGCATGCGCTGTCGCTCGCGCTCGTTGCTTTCCAGCCGTCGGATGCTGCGCTCCTTGGTGCTGGAGCCGTGCTGTCTGCGCCGCCGGCCCCCACTGCCCACCCCCCCTTGCCTCCTACCGTCCCCGCTCCTCAGAGAGCCCCTCCAGGACCCACCGATCCGGACCGAGGCCTCCGAGCCCTCCTGCTCACTGGACCCTGGTTCTGTATCAGGCTCAACTTCTGGCTCCGGGTCAGACCAGGACCTCCTGGAGGGTTTCACAGCCTTTCCTTTAGACTTCATCCTGTTGCCCAGTTTGGTGGAAATCTCACAACTTCAGCAATCCTGGAGGTGGAGAAGGAAGATATTTAGAAACAGAACATGAGAAGTGTCATTTTGACAGCTTCCTGTCCCAGTAAAGCCCCCCCACTGCAGCCTCCCATCAGATTACATCTATACTGGGCCTATCCCAGTGTGAAAACTCCATAATGTTGCCTCTCTTATCCAGTCACTTTGGAGATAATGTCCAAGTCAAGGTTAAGCTCACAAAAACGAAGAGGGCAGCTACAACTCTGACCACCCAGGCCTCATTTAGTTCCTCCTCATAAGTTCACGAAGAGTTAAAACCTGCATTCAAATATAATGAAATGGAAATTATTTTAAACCATATTATAGAGAATAAGCATTAAAATTGACAAGATAACGTCGTTTTACATAGAAAGCCCAGGGGATTTGTCCATCACCACCCCCTCCTGTTTTCCTGACCTCAGTTTTAATCACCCACGAACGGCAGCGTTGTAACAGATATGAGAGCAACAAGACAATTCAGTTGGTGCAGCAAATGAGACAAAGAAGCCGCGTGAAAAGTGGATTAAAACAGCACGGAGTGGAGTCTGGAGACTTACCGTGGGAGTTAAACAGACTGTCCAGTTCCTGCGTGTTTATAGAAAAATGCATCCGGTCATCATAATGAGCCACAAAAAGAATAATAAGAATAATAATAAAAAAAATTTTTTTAAAAGTCAGTTGCAGAGCAGGGAGAAGATTGAACGTCACTCTGCGCCGGACACGCGCAGATAACTGTCACATGTGCGCTACCTGTTGCTGACTGATGTACACGTTGCGCTGCTCAGCCAATCAGAGAGCAGAACCGGTCGGTCCAGCTCCCCCCCCCCCCCCCCCCCCCCCCCCCTTTTTCAGCAGAGACGTCCCGACAAGCTGCAGCTGCACATGCACTGCAACAATGATTATCTCTGGCTGTTGCAGTGTATCGGCAGAGTTTATGCAAAAATCCCGAAGACATAGAGTATGTTTAGTCCATTTACTTAAAGAGCAGGTAAAAGAAACACCCACTCTGCTAAAAGTGAAAAAAATTGATTAAAAGTTTTCCATGCAAAATTTAATAGGTCTAAATATTCGTGTAATTAATCTATTTATAAGATCAGAATGCGTCATGGCAGGATTAAACTATGAAAATAATACATGCTGTATTGCATTTTAATGAAACATGTAAATGGTGAAGAGGTGCCTCATATTGTGCAAGGATTTAGAAGACAGGCTCTTCTAAATCGCAGTTATACCTAATGGGGATATAAAAAGCTATAAGTACCCCAATATTCTGAATGGCTTCAGAAAGTGAATTTATTACTTCCTAATTATATTCCAGCAATCAAAACAACTGGTATTTGAATGAATAATCAACACAGCTGTAACTCTAATTCTTCATTCTTTTTTCTTTCTACCATAATTATGGAACCTTGTCCCCTCCCTCCCTGACATTAAGCACACACATCACTCTCAAAACATCCTGTATCACATTTTCCAAAATGTAAACTGTTGTTTTTGTCAAATTCATCTGCCTTATATATTAGCCAACCTTCTGCTTCGGTGCAGCAGCAGCAGGGGTGACCTGAACGTTTCCTGCTGTGAGCAGTAAGCCTGCCAAGGTAAAACTGTTAGCATAATTTCCATTGTGGTTTATCACCTTCCACTGTGTTATTTGAATACAGTTAAGCAGGCAACACCTGATGGTACAGAAGCAGATCTTGTTTAACCATGTCACATTATTTGCTTTTTTTTTGCCAAAACAAAAAGTTAATTTTTTTTTTTTTTTTTTGCGCTGCACTGCTGTAATGCAAACTGGTGTACACCCTCAAACCACTAGAGAACTCAACAAATAAGCCAGACAAAGTGGTAACACATCACTAAAATAATTACCCCCTCTGAGCAATCAGCATCACACCCTTTCCCCACATGGAAGTGTGATATGTAGTAATCCTGCTTTGTCTGTTTCACCTGCCTGTTGCTGTTGGCAGTTGGGATTATTACTTCTTTCTACTGTTGTAGTTAATGCACTACTTAAACTGAGAGGTGTCAGTTCACCGAGATGCATTGAGCACACACTACTTAAATAAGGCCCAGCAGTACATTGTCCCATGTCATGTAATGGCAGTCAGAAATATCCAAGCGTCTCTTCACTTTCTTGGGACAGATATTGTACAATACCCTGATATATATGCATATAAACATAGAAAAAATAAGGTGTTTGGTGAATTATTTCTCCCCTTTAATAATATGAGCTGGTGATGTATTATATGTGAGAACTCTACACACATGTACTACACATACACACACAAAGTGCCAAAATCCCCAGCGACATTCTTCTATTGTTGTTCACTCATCTTTTGAGATGCTTGATTGATTTGATGGTTGCAGTCTCCCGAGTAATAAACAAAAATAAAATACATATTGGACATTTTTACACTTTATTAATTTCCCAGTCAGGAGTCTCAGTCATGTGCGGGAAGATCCGTATGTGGCCACAACGGCTTGCAACATCATCCTCATACTGGACACGGTTTCCTGTGGAATGAAATCACATTCCTTAGCCAGGAGTTGCTGAAAGTGAACCAGCTTGGTTGTGTTGGTCACTCTTCAGCAACATTCAGCAACCCAAACTGATCCCAGAAAAGTTTGAATAGGTCTGAACTTGTAACAGATAACTACATCATCTGCACTGCCATTGTTGTGGAATATTCTTTGAAAAGAAAAGAAAAAACAATCAAGAGGCATTTTATGAATGGAGTGGAACGAGTCGAGCCATCGGTATGTTTCTGTGGTAGTAAAAACACAGTATGGCACAGGTGTGTCTCTCCCAGCTCTCAGAAGCAAACGCCTCCAGCTTTAGCTTTTGGTGTCCTTGAACCACCTGTATGTGTGTGTGTGTGTGTGTGAGTGTGTGTGTGGGTGTGATGGTGTGTATCTAGACTACTTGTGCTGTGGAAACACAGTCACATTGCGGTGACCAGCAGCACCCACTGCAAGTTGCCATTTAGTTTCAGCTAGGTCTCAAATAAATTACTGCGAGTCAGAGTCATCTCATCCAAAGAGATGGAAATATGAGCGTATGCTTACTTATGAACACAGACTAGCCCTGCCAGGTTTCCAACTCCCCTCAGGTACACTGTATCTAATCAACCAAAGCTCGCTGGTGCCAGTTGGTGGAAACACTATCTTTTACTTTTAGTTTGCTCAGTTTCTGCCTGCATCGGCTCTGAGGCCTACACTGTTTATTTTGCCACAGCTGCTGATAAATTCTGGGCCAAAAACTCTTCGGTAATGAGCCAAGTAAGCAGGGCCTCTACAAGCGTGCTCTTTTTTAGCAAAACAAACTCTTCATATCACCAAGATCGTCCTGGAAATTGTTGTGCAGCAACTGAGCTGGAATTTCTGAAACAGAGAAAGTCTGTAAATTTGATGGAACCTGGCCTTAAAGGTTTGGTTTACAGCTGGAAAGAAACCAGTACTATTACACAACTAGGTTGTTTGATCACATCTTAGCAGACCATGTCAACACACACACACACACACACACACACACACACACACACAGATCGTGTCATAGCATAGGCTGAATGTGAAAGCTGAATGTACTGTCACACTGCACTGCTTGACTGTGATGTCATGAAAGTGCTCTGAAACCATTTGGAGCAGAGAGAGAAGGGAAAACAGCCGTTAAAATCCCTGACTCATAAAAGAGCAGGGAGGGGGGGAGATGAATTAGAGGTGAAGAGGACAAGATCTGGACGATTAGTCAGTGTTTCCATGAGACCAAGGCTGGCTGTCTGAAAGTGTGGATGTCACTTCAGGCCATGGTGACAGGGAGATGGCCTTTGGCGTAACCAACTGTTGTGATAGAGAGGCTGCTCTGACCACAGCTGTGTCATAAAAATCACCATATTACAGCTCAGCATGTGTGTATGTGTGTGTGTCACTCACCCTTTATCTCACAGTTCAAGGTCTGACTCAGTCACATAGGTGAGGAACAGGCAGGTTTGGGACAGAGAGTAGCGTTCTGGCTTGGAGAGAGCTGTCCAGCTCTGTGTTGGCATTGGAAAGGTGTGAGAGTGTCTCCCAGGGTGCTGAAAATGGCAGCTATTCTCCAAAGCTGAAAAGTCGTCCTCCCACTGCAAGCCTGCAAGCAAAATCCACATCCATGGTTATGACACTGAAATTGTAATAAATTTCTTGTATTAGTTCACACCGGTCTTATAACAGTGTCATACACCTTTTCTAAATGTAAGTTACATCAAAGAGGCTGTTTAATAATTGTCTGCTTCATATTAAACTAATAATAAAAATGACAAAATCAATAGTTTTTGCACATACAGAGTGAAGTTTACAGGGCATATGTAAAAAGCCTGATCTTTTTATAGTATAAAACTTTGCTTTTAAAATAATAAATCAAGATAGCCTGCTATTTATATAGTTGCTATTTACAATTAATTTGTAAATTATTATCATAGTGCAAAGATAACATCATTTTCCATTTAATCTATTATTTCAATTTATATTCCATTCACCAAATTTAATTTAATTTAATTTAATTTAATTTAATTTAATTTAATTTAATTTAATTTAATCACCCCCTGATGTGCTTAGCAGGGTATGTGTGCGTGAATGAGTGAATGTGCCATGCAGTGTAAGTGCTTTGAGTGGTCAGCATGACTAGAAAAGAGGTATATAACTACAAGTCCATTTACTATATAAATTTAATTATCAGATTATACACCACAATTGATGATGAAATCCCCAAATTCTTTACAATTTTATGATGAAAAATTATTTGCCTACAATCCAGTCTTGCAGCTACATCAGTAGTAGTTAACATATGGACATTTAATTCTAAAAGAAGCCTCTTTTGTTAACATGTTTATATTTTGCAATCACAAAAACGTATATTTTACTAATGCAACATGTTCAAAAATGCTTCTTTCATGGAAGGAGGGGTGTTTACACCAAGTCACTTTGTCCAAACATGTTCAAGCCCCATTTCACTCAATGTTATGCAAGTACTTTCCTGTTTCATTGTCAGTCATGGCTTCTTATAGTTAGTCACTAAAACAGTCATACTCTCTATACATTTTCTTGTCAAACTTAACAGAAATTTGTTTTTTAGTGGCGTGTGAGTCAAGCATTACCAGCGTCTTCTGATGTGGCACCTTGCAGGTTGCAGGGACAGCTGTTTGACTGAGAGATGCAGGGCTCAGCTTGCAGATCCAAAGTGGGACTCTCCTAAAAAACAGCAGTTGACAGTGAATGCAACCTAACTTACTAACTAGAAAGAACAGGTCACTTGACTGACTTTGACACAGAAAAGACAAAACAAAAATCACAAACATCTAAAACTCTTTAAGCTCATCAAGAATAAAGAAGAACAGGAGAAAAGTACCTGATCAAACAGGTAGACCATGACAGCTTCATCAAAGGACACGCTCTTCTTCATTTTGATGCTCTTGTGCCTTCCTGATGCCTGTTTTAGATTATTACAGTTTTGATAGGATTTTAGATGACTCCCAAGGCTACGTGCATTTGAGTTTTCCCGCTCAGCATCCTCAGAGTTTGTCGTGTGACTAGAAGGCCTTTGAGCAGCGGTGTGCTCTATTACTGACATACTGGCATTTTTACCGTTGCAACAAGCAGCATGCCTGGTCAATGTCCTCCAGCACTGACGGGAATAAATGTCACTGCACAACTCTGCAGATAAACTGTCATCAAAGGAAACAATGAACTTATTGATCACATCCATTGTGATGCTATCCTGTGGGGTCGCCATATTTAAAATGTTTGTAGCCCAGCAGAAAATGCTCCTTGCATGTAAAAGCAGTTCTGTCCAAGTGTCCTTTCTGGGGAAATCAGGGCAAAAAGGATCTAAAAAAGTACAGACTGATTGTTGGGTGATCCCATTCAGGGAGCAACAGTGCTGAGGTGATGAAGAGAACTATGAAGACCTAGTCATCAGGCTTAATCTGCGGTCAGAGTTCCTCCATGCTGTTAGGGTTGCATTTCCCCGTCCATCAAGGAAGCAGGTGACCAGCTGTTGCTCCTCATCGGCCTGTGTTATCTGAGGGCATGACATCCACAAATGGAGCTCTTCAACCCTGCACAAATGATGAATTGTCATTAACTGAGACTCTTGTATTTAGTTGGTTCTGCTGATCAGTGCTTTAAATGGCGTCTCTCCAGGAACCTGCATGTAATATAATGTCCCAATAGTGTGCTGTAGATGTTTTTCAGCAGAGATTTTTGACTTGTTACAGAATCAAATGTATGCATTTATAATAACTTTCACAAGTGCCTCAAAAACCCCAGAATGCACTTTAGCAAGATCTTCCTCCAAACGGCGAGCACCATCACGGTTTTGCGCTTCCTGCTAAAGGGTCAATAGGAAAATTATTTGTTCTGACTAAGTGTGAAAAAAATCATGTGACAGTTCAGATATTTTGTCATAATCACCAACAGAGTCCAAGCTTGGAGACCCACCCCCTTTTCAGTCACGTTATATTGCCATAATGAGGAACATCCTGTTTCAGAGTGATGCAGAAAAACTCGTCCATGCATTTATCACTTTAGGTTCAGACTACTGCAAGCCTTTGTACTTGCATTAATCTGAACTTCAGCTGATAGAAAGTACTTTAGTGAGGTTTTTTAGGTCAGTTTTGTGAAACACATGCAATAACCCAAAAAATTAAGAATTTGGGTTGTTAAAAAAAAACCTTCTAAACTTTTCTTCTTTTCACACATTTACCAAGCGATGTGCAGCTGTTCTTGTGGCACTGTTCTATTAATTTATGCAGCTTTAATAAATGCATCAAACTTTGGATGCTTTCATTACTATTGTAAAAAGAAGAGATGGTTACGGTTTGACCATGTTCATTAAGGTGCGGGACCATAAAGAAGATTTAGCTCAGTGAAAAAAGATTCTTCACACTTAATCCATGCTGGAAAAAATCCACAAGTTGCTGTTCAACAGATCAAAAACATTTAAAAAGTAAGGAAATTTGTGTTTGGCTGATCATGTCTTTGTTGAATCAAAGCTGGTATGTTTATTTGCATTTTAGATGGCACTGCATATGGATGAAAATGCATTGGTGAGTTGAGCAGCAGAGTTCATGAAAACTTGCCAAACACAGAATTCATTCTCTGTTTCAGTACAAGTCAAAAGTTTGGACAATCCCATTGGATTTAATGGGAAATTACCGGTAGTATATGTTAGGTTTTAGTAAATGCTCACCAATATTTCTTCCAACTAATGCACAAAAAAACTCCAAGCAGGGCTGTAATGAAAACTGAAAACCACAAAATCTACAATAACTCAGGGAAGGAAACTTAAAACAATATTCATCACTGAAAATTAGAGTATACAAGTATTTACAGTTTACAATAAAGTAAAAAGGGTTTCAGCTGATGCCCTGATCCACTCATCAAAATCCTTTTGTCATAATATAAAAATAAGATGCAGCACATTAAATAGAGGGTGAAACTAAAGGTAAATAGATGTGGGAAATGACATGATTTTATTTCTAACAGTTATTAGCTGTCGCTAACCACAATGCAGGAATCAGAGGAGAACTTGGTCATTGTAGTTAAAGAGTGCTTAAGACATTTCCCCTGCAACATGAAGCCACTTGTGTCACACAGTTTTATACCTAAAGTTGGATCATTTCTACCTAAATTTAAACTCATTTAAACTCAAATCTAATTATAAGTCCCACAGACTGTTCAGTTGTTGCTCATGCCGGAGGAAATAGTGCACACTAACGCACCCATGCACACAAACACATACATTATTTGGCCACTCGCTCCTGAGCCTGAATAAATATCGTAGCTCGTCCATCTGCAGAGACTAAGACGCAATAGGAAACTTTCACCGCTCTGCTGTAACCAAGCAACCGCTGGATGAGTGACTCAGGAAAGGAAGAGAGGAGCTGACTCACAGCAGCTGTGACGTAAAGGATGTAAAAGGAAACACACACATACACACTCACACACATGCACAAACACATGCATGCAGTAGGCCGTAAAGCCTGTAATCTGTCTTGTTTGGGTAAATTAACACCTCGTTGTGTAACAGGTGGAGAGACTCAAAAGGAAGACAGAAAATTGGACTTTTCATTAAAAAAAAACCAAAAAAAACCAAAAAAAAAAACAGTCAGCTTCAGACAGCAGTCATAGAAGTAAGAACATAAATACCTTTTCTTAAGTCCTTTGCCACTGCATCTCCTTTTAAATAAACAACTTAAACCATCCACTGAAGTCACCAGTGTAGCTCCACCCCTGAAGTATTTCACCTCTGTAAAAATACACAACATGCTTCTCAGCTGATATATGTTGCTTTCAATCCTGCTGCATCATGACAGTGCAAAATGCATTGCAACGCATCCCCCCTCTCTCTCTGTATCCACCTTGAACAGCAGCAGCACTTTTTTTCCTTACCTTGCATTATGTGAGCTCCAGTCGTTCCCCTGTTTCATTGCACAATGAAAATGAAAAGTTCACAGACAGAGACTATAGCTAAACATATGAAGAGAGAAGAAACAGAGAGATGGGGTGTGGAGGAAGCGGGGGGGGGGGGGGGGGGGGGGGGGGGGGTGAGATGATGAGCAGATAGTTGAGGAGGGAATGTGAAAGGAAAGATGGGATGAAAAGGATGTGAGGGCAAAGAAAGGACAAACAGCTCATATATACAGCCTACTCCCGGAAGACTTCTGGTCTTCCTGCAGCAGAGCACCAAATGTGATCAATACCTTTAGCTCTAATGTAACACAGCTGCCAAGCTCATAGAATATGACAACCTGGATGTCACTGCAGCATAAGGGCAGAAACTGCGCTAGCTGCAAAGGATTCTGAAGATATTAATTTTGTTTATTTAAATGCCAAAGCTGAATGTTTTAGCATGTTTTAGCCACATTTGGCTAAGTATTAACACATTCTGATTTTTCATTCCTTAGACGCTTATTTAAATATTTTGTAATACATATAAATGTTATGACATACAGTAATATGTGGAACTGTCAGTTTAAAAGTATGTCAAGTGTAAAAATCTGATGTCACAGCAGGACCTGGAAAAATTAGTCCAGGCTTTGATGTTTAGTCAGTTTGATGACTGTAACAGTGCCTTAGTAGGTCTATCGAAAAAATCAATTAGATGCCTGTGGCTTAATCAGAATGCTACTGCTCATGTCATCACTAAAACTCAGAAAACGACCACATCAGTCCAGCTCTGAGGTCTTTACACTGGCGGCCTGTCTGTCAGAGGACAGACTTTAAAGTTCTCTTGCTGTTCTATAAATCTCTGAATGGTTGGAACCAAACTACATCAGTGACCTCTTGACCCAGTATGAACCTACCAGACGCCTCAGATCATCTGGTCCAGGCTTGTATCAGTTCCCAAAGTCAGAACCAGACACAAAGATGGTTCATTCAGGTTCTATGCCCCACGTATTTAAGAAAATCTCAGATCAGCTGAAACACTCACTTAATTTAAATCCAGGTTAAAGACCCATGTGAAGAACCGAGCTAAAAAAAAAAAACAAAGAGGCACAGGGAATTTTAGAAAAATGATATGCTTACATTTATTTTACAAAAATAACTAAAGATAATTTTTGTGACAATAACTTTGGGCCCATAAAATGAAAAAAAAAACTTCAACATGAGCCCGAACAAAAGTAACTGAAACACTACTGACTTTACAAACCAATAGATAAGGGACATAGTAAGTATTATTTATTAACACAGTTTTGCAACGTGTCTTTTAACCCATGAGAACCCGGCATGAAATATAACACATACAGTTTCTGAGACTTTTGACATAATTTTACTAATTTCTACTACAAAAATTTACTACAAACTTTGCTAATCCTGTTGAACACAATCTAATTTTTGTCTTCTGTCCTTTAATGGACACCAGAAAGCAGAAGGTTTCACACAAAAAAAACACTGACATGTCACATGATAATAAATAGTAATACACCTAAAAATTATGGAACTTTTTTATTTTACATTTTGGTAAAGATGCAAATAAAGGCATAATATTAAAAATTTAGACTTATCTGATCAATTTTTTATGGACAAGGTCCTCATGGGTTAAAGAATAGCTGCAGAACGACTCATCTGATATATCACCTGATCAGTCGTCAAGGTGGTCATGAATACCAGTGAATGTTATCTTGAGGGTTGTGGCATAAAAACTTTAAGAACCACCTCCCCTGATGATAGCAAGTTGTCCTGAAAATACATGGGAATTTTAACCAGTTTAAAGATTTTTACCAGTTTTAAATCTGCACTGGCTTCCAGTCAGGCAATAGAATTTGAAAGTCTTATTATTATTTCCAAATCCCAGAACGATTTAGGCCCAGAATGCATCTGTGATACGTTCAGAGAACACAAACCTTGCAGAGCTCTTCAATCCAAAGCTCTAGGTTAACTAGTCCAGACCAGAGACCAGAATAAACACGGAAAAGCAGCATTTTAGCTGTTATGTTTTTAACTAAATGTTTAGTCTTTCCGTCATTTTTCAACTTTTTCATGTTTTATCTTCAGTACTTTGTGTTGTCTTGTACATGAAGTGTTCTATTCAAATAAACTTGCCTTGCCTAAATTGTACACTGGGTTTATCTACTGAAACTTTACAGAAAGTCACCAAAAACTGAAGGATTTTTTCCTGATTAGAAAAGTAAAACAAAAGTTGTTATACAACTACATTTACAGATTTGGAATGACAGTGGTGAGAAAACAGAAAGCTACAGATGTATTTTACTGAAACTGGCTAACTTAGGATGAGACATGGACAGACATTCAAAATCACTGTCAAAGTTTATTACAGACACGAGACCCTGGATATAAGACCATAGGGAATAAAACATAAACAGATGCAATTGAAAGAAAGGTTCACAAGAGATAAATTGGTGTCAGAATAATATGTTTATTCACACAATACATCATTTCATACAGTTTCAGCCTTTTGATTGGTGCCAGAAGAATGAAAATTAGCTCCCTCTAGAGCCTAAAAAGAGAATAACCACTACTGACAGTTTTATCAACAATATAAGTTATATAAAACTTTTCTCCAGAATATGCTGCTTATTCGTTTCTTCTGCAATAAAAATTCCTAACTATTACATGCTTTATTACTTGTGCAACTCATCAAACCTTTTCTTTATCACAAGCAGTGTCCAAACTGATATTTATTTGGGATTTTCTTGCTGACTGAGTCATCCCCTGGCAACAAAATCACTGATGCTGGAGTTCTTCTTGGCACACCCAGACAGCATCAGGATGTTGTTACCAGGACAAAACTATTTTACCATGCAGTCCATCTCTGGTTCTCAGTGGTGGCAAAGGAAAGAAATGAGATGGAATAAAAGAAAAATAATGAGAAGAGACAAAGAGATAAAATAGTTGCTGTTTTCAGTAATATTCCCACATTTGGCTTCTCAGTTTTGTCCACATTCAGCTGACCTCCTGGGTGTTGTGTCATACACTGCACCCATGGACCCATATGAGGTCAGCCAAAGCATGGGAGCTTCCAGTAGTGTTTCAGTGCAGTCAACATTCTCTTTCAGCAGACCTAGCAGTACATATGAGGATGTGATACAGTCATGGAGCTGAAAGCCTCAAAATGAAGGCCTCTTCCACTCTATTTCACATCTATTTTAATATTTGAGCAGTGATGGATGTGTCCAGACTGACGTTCTTATCATTTGATATGGTGACAACTTCTGCATCCAAATGTCAGATGAATGAGCGAAAGATATTTAGTTTCAGGCCTTCAAACCTGAAGCCTTAGACAGCCTCATGGGTATCTTTTATTATGTACTATAGTTTCTTCTAGATGTGGAAATGATTTCTACACTGAACTACTTTGACTCTTTACCTAGAAGTAAGCCAAAAGCCAAATAGCAGGTGATCCAGCTCGACAACTTTCTGCTTGCTTGCACAGGAGCTCCATCCCACTTTTCACTGCATCACAGAAACATTTCTCTGTGGGCATCAACAGGTGACCTACAGTAAAGACAGCTTTCTGAGAAGTTGAAAATGGCATGTGCTTTGGATCAACAGCTTAAAATGATAACTGACTGTTTTAGGGCCACGGGAGCTTAGTGCTCCAATTGAGTTGTAACATGCACACTACATGCCAAAAGAACTGTATCCATTTACACTGCAGGCGCAGAATCATCATATCCAGACGGCAAGTGACACCAAACAATCCGTGAGAGGAGGGTAATTGGAGATGAATGGGCTTATTCTGAGTATGCAGAATATACCATGTACAAGGCCTGAAGAGGAATGGAGACCCAGTCTCTGAAGTCACTGTCTGCAGCCTGAGGAATGGAGCAAAGCACTGTGGGTAAGGTGGGATGGTGTAGCATCTCGTCAAGGCACTGGAAGTGCTATTTGCAGCCTTTATTTGGACACAGCAGCAGAGTCCCATGCCTGCAGAGGAGAAGGGGTGAGAGGGAGTGAAATATAACACTAAAATAACAGCATACAAAGTGGTAAATTCAGTATGTCACCATGTTGGTTTAAGGTGTGTGGCTTCAGCGGCAATAAATCTGCAGCATCTTGTTATTGTATGCATGGGAAACGTTGAGCATCCAGTTCTGCCTGTCTGCGATGGCTAATATGTAGCAGATCAGCACCGATGGGTGGCACAGCAGAGAGTCCTGTCTGACAATGTCTCCAGAGAGAGAAAAGACTTAAGCAGGAGATTATAGGGTGTTAGAACTGTTTGCTGACATAAATGTGCTATCCATCTCAAATCACTGGCTGAGTTTTTCTGAGCCTCTGTTGACAGCAGTACACCTGCTCTTCACCAGTCCCAACCTGGGAACACTGCCTGCCTGAGGGAGCACCACCGCTGCCAAGGTCACTGCCTTACTGGGAGGCTTGTGGGTGTGTGTTTGAATTAAAAAAGTGTGACAGACAGATATAGGATCAGGGAGAGCTGTGGGAGGGGGCCTATAATAGCTCATTTCCTGGTGCTGTAAGAAAGGGAATTATCATTTATTATTCCCTCCATTGCCACATAGAATCCATTTCTTGGCAGATGATTTTATGTAGATTTGGAGCTGCTGTCATTGTATAAAATCTCCACTAATTCTATAAAGTCAAACATATCATCTGTGATACACAAAGTTTCTGAGATGTTTTCTATCACTTTATGGTAAAAACTTTAACTCAATCTGATACTTGTCTTGTCTGCCCCCTAGCATGTGACAGGAAGCCGAAGATTACACTATATAATTGTGACATATCACTTCATAGTAAATGGTAAATATACCCTCCCAAATAATTTTTTTTTTTTTACATTTTGTTAAAGGGCTAAATAAAGACCTCATATTCAAAATATTGGAGTTTTCTTACCCATTTTTTTCATGAGTCAGGTTAATCAAGAGTGTGACATACAGGAAATGCTAAATCTATCCACCAGTTGGCTGGGTTCATGACCAACAATGGTGAAAAAGCTTTAAATAATGTACTTTTCTTTGAATAATGACTTTCTTTTTTCATCTACTACACCTTTGGCAAATGAGAAGCTTAGTAAAAGTAAAATTCCAGATGTGTCTCTTATGTTCCAGATTATAAACTGATACCCATACAAGTTTGATTTGGTACAGTTTAAGGCAACTCATCCCAAAGCTTGAAAACTGCTGGAAACAATCTTAAACTTTTCTTGGAGCCAGGATCCTAAAAATACACCTCCCATCATTTCAGCTGTAAGAACAGAGAATAATTCTTGATGGGAAGATTCTCCTTATTCACTGTGCGGCCATAGTTGATATTATTTCCTAAGCTCTTCCTGGACGTCACTAGATTTTGACACATGTTACAGCCATTGAAATGAAACAATAAATGTCTTTTAGTCCTAACATGATAGTTTTTCAATACTTACCAAGTAATGTAATTAGCTAAACCCAACCAGAAAGGCAAGTGTTTTTGTAAAGTTCTGTTATGTTATTGACTGTGATGCAGAAGAGATAAAATATTCCCATCACATGTAGGCAATCCACAGAGGCCAGTACAATTACATCTGCACCATCCACCTAAATATAGGTATGTTGTTATTTCAGCTAGAGGCTCTTTTTAGTGTGGAGTTTTCAGATCAACATGAACCTTCAGAGTTGGACTTGCTGTGCCGTACATCACTGCTCAGGTATTCCTGGTGGTTTTTCTTTCACATTTGCTTCTCAGTAATTTCAGGTTTATTATCTGCAACAGCTACCTAAACCTGTTCATTAGAGGTTGAATCTGCAGTAACAGGTGTTACTAGTTTTTCATTACATTTTAGACTTTCATCCCTGCTTTTGTTAGTTGGTAGGGGACTGCAGCAGTCAGACATCAGAATGACTGAAGAAACCTGCATCTAAATGTAATCCTGTAAAGTTACAGATTTTTTACATTCACATAAAGTTTTTGCTCACAGAAATCTCAAAATGTATGTTATGTTCTCTGCATATGGATACATTTATACATTTATGAACAAACAAACAAGAGAGTGAACAAGGAGCAGAGAACTTTTCTGCAGCACATGTCATTGCTACCTCTTACCACTAGGCGGTAGTAGTGTGCAGTTGATTACCAACAAACAGGATTTCCCACAGTAACACCATTACATCACTGAATGTGCAGTGTGATGAGGAAATAAACATCAAATAACTGCATGTGTGTATGCTTTGCAGAGAACACATGTGTATTCCTGAACATACAGCACAGCTGCATTTAACAGTGAAGCAAGATGTCACCCGGGCACTAAAGCTGCCGATGAAAGGCTTGCTCATGTCTGTCACTGCATGATGGCCCATTTCTGTTTCCACACTTGTGAATGTAAACACTCATCCTGCTCTGTGCTCACACCACAGCAAGGCAGCAGCTAAGTAGGATGAAACGCAATTTCAGCAGTAACATAAAACTAATAGAAAACTGGACACGCACGCACACGTGACGGGGTATTTGCTTAAACTGTCAGGATGGTTGGCAGCCCAACGACAGTGTTGAAAAGCGTGAGTGTGACCTCTGACCTGAGCAAACATACTCACACCAGCACATACATTTGAGCATGCACAGGCTGAGACAGCTGTTTGACTCCTCGAGTGGTTTGAAGTGTTTATAGAGGAGCTGAGTTTAAATGTCCAGTTGAAAGAGTTCTCATTTACACACACACACACACACACACACACATATATGTAGAGCCCAGAACAGATAAGAGCAGATCTGTTTCAGAAGCTAATCTTAAAAGTGATAAGGGTTTCGGGGGCCTCTGGTCTTAGACTATACGTAAATATCTTTACGTGGGAATAGAATACTGCCCAGGGATCTGTCACGGCCCCTCACACTGCAGCGTTCATAAACAGGACTCTCTACGTTCATGTCAAATGTTTATTTCTGTAGGGAGACTTGTATTGGCCTTGGGATATAAGTAACTGTAACATGGACTATGTAACAAAGGCAAGACACTGTGTGGATAGCTGCATTTTGAAATGGTTTTGAGTGTCTGTCACCATCTGTCTTCTACTATATTTGCTACAATCACCCTCCCATCTCTTCTCAGAGACGCCCGAGGGACTCCCTCACTCTTCCCTCCCCAACCCACCAACCTCCTTATCCTGTTCTGCCTCTGCTCAGATCCTATCACTTGCATCCTAAGCTGACTGGTATTCATCAGGTGCTGATCCAGTTGCACAGCAGCATCCACATTTAAGTAAAAAATGTAATGAGTCAGGACTGGCCCTTAGTTACGGCTCAAACACATGAGAACTACAGAGGCCTGGACCAGGGATATGGAGATGGCTGCATCTCAGTGCATTCAACATGCATTTCATTTAATCTTTGCAGTTAATCCACCCAACTGAGGAGGATCAACTTTCACTTCAGTGCTGACAAGCAGAAAGGTAGTTTTAAAAAATGCTTCTAATAATAAGACCTCAGTGTTTTTCCAGGAACCAATCCAGTTACTGCAAGAAACCTAAGAAAGTATAGAAAAAACATGAGTTGGTTCACAAACCTGCCTTCCCTAATTTCAGCGGAGACTAAAGGGAAGACCCCAGTTTGTGGTTCCCCCTTATTCCACAGTCTGTGAGACAAGCATTTGGTCATTTAAGACTAAGTTTGCACTTATTTCACTTTACCGTTGTTGTCAAACATTAGTAATTTAGGATCAAAAGCTAAAAGCACACGCTAAGTTTAAGATATGGCCTAAAGGGAATTTCTTTCAATTTGACACAAACATTTGCTTGTTCTTAAGGATGAACTCATGACAGTTTGGAAGTAAAAAGTCCAATCTCACGCAGCAGGTTTTTGGCTCTAAGTCAATCCTGTTGCTAATTATGATTTTAACATTTTATGCAACTGTAAAAGACGGTGTGTTTAAAACGCTGACATTAAAATCTCTGGATAATGTCAAAGGTCGGTTTATACCTCAGAAACGTAGTCGCGTGTAAATTGCAAAACAGATTTGTGAGAAGGGGTAGTTGCAGCTCTGATACATTGCTTTCAAAACACATGCTAAGTTTAAGAAATTAAAAATATGTGATTAAAGTTAGTAAAGTACACACTAGACCATTTGACACGTTTTAACTCTCATTAGACAGAGATTTTTGGTGATTTAGATGTTGCATATCACAAAGACTCACAATTCTCTGACTTTGTATTGTGTCTCTACAGTACTTTTGGACAAGGACAAACCTACCAAATCCATGCGTTCAGGTGAAACTGGGCTGTCATATTAAGATTGGATTACTTGTCTGACACCTCTGATATATAACACAATGTCTCATTGATTTTAGTTGCAACATTTTCCCCCCAAGAAACCACAAATATAGACAAGCTCAACATTTCCAAGCCAAGAAACCTTTTTACAAAGTCAAGATCAAGTACATTTACTGGACAACAAAGTGCCAAAGTGCTTCACACTCGATAGAAATCCACATCCATCAACCATCCATTGCACTTTGCTTAACCCAAAAGCAAAATGGAAGAAAAAGTGAAATTTTAAAAAACTGTCACCCTTTTATTTTTCCTTTGGTGGCTTATTCTGATTTCTTCAGGCTGTGGATTATTGCAGGCTACAGTCTATATTTCCTTGAGGATCTTTAACTATCCAAATGGCAGGACAGCAATTACAGCTGCTTAGCCCCTCATGTTCATTCTCTGAAACTTCCCTGGAACAACCTTAATGTCACTCACTGTATTCCCCCCAAAACAAGGGTGGGTAGGAACCAAAATATTTCAGCAAAGTTATGGAGACAGAATAGATACACAACTACACAACTAAGAATAAGAATCCTCACAAGGGATACAAAAAGAGTACAAGTCAAAACAAAGTCAAATAAAGCTTTGGATAAAGTCTGTTTTGATAAATTTGTGAAATCTTGTGTTTTTGTTGCTTCTATAGATATATAAAATAATGAAGGGTTTTTGTTTGTTTAATTGGTTTTTTTTTATTATTGTGGTGACTTGGTTGTAATTATTGAAAGTTTCTGGAGTAAGCGTGAAGCTACAAACACTCTTAAGCTACATGCATATACATATTTGCCTTCATCACCCTCCCTCAACATAACGCAAAAGAAGCTAAACATCTGTGAAATTTCAGAACATGCTGGACTACATTCAACTCAAGAATGAAAGCATTAGAACTTCAGGATTACCCCCATCTATGTTAACTCGTTGTTAGCACTTAGTTAGCATGCAGCAAATTCATACACTCATTTACTTCTTTAGGTTAGCTGCAATTTTTTTCAGATCAATGTATGAAGAGTCGTATTTAGAGTTATCTTATAGTTCACATAAGTTCACCCACAAATTATCTTTCTGTTCCGTAAAGCATTAAGTCATAAGATCAGGTGTGTATACATTTTCAAGGAGTTAGGGAGACTGAACAGTAAGAAAGCTACTTTTAGAGAAGGTTAAAGGGATTGCAGCCAAATCATAGTAGAGAGAAGACATACACACTGAATGGCACAGACTACGATGTACTCAAGCCTGAAATACTGGTGCAAGGACAGAGGAATGAGAAGACCAAACTGTTAGAGAAGACATGAGCTGGTGGGTGGAGTTTAAAGTCTGAGGGTGCCTTGGCTAAATTTGAGAGTTGCAGAGGCATGTCTACACCACAGCTGGTTGGATAGAAATAGCAGAGGAAGTAACTGAGCCCAGAAAAAAAGAGAAGCCAGTTTCCTTTGGGATGCATGGAGGGATGAGCAGAGTGCTTCTCTTCTTCTCTGCTTGTCTTTCTTTGTCTCTGACAGGGCTAAACATTTCAGACATTAGCAGGGACTTAAAGGATTTAGCTGAACATCCAGCAGGACATAAAGTCTAACATGATGATATTATCATCCAAATGAATTAAAATGACTTCCAAAAATAGTTGTTGCCAATGTGTTGCTCTGGAGGAACTTGCTGAAAGCTGACAAATTGCTTTAGATGGGACAAGATGGGAATGCGTCTTCCTTCAATTGATCATGAAGTCTGGCTTTTTATTTAATTAAATTATAGATTTTTTTTTTAAAGTGAATCTTTTATCAGTGCAATGTAATGCTTAGACAAGTTAAAAGCCATCTTAATGCACTTTCAGCTGTTTACAGAGTTTTTGACTTGAATATCTTTTGGTGAAGCTCAGCTAGCAAGGACAAAAAATGCCAAATCACTTAAGGTTGTAACATGTCAAAGCTCACAAATATACTGTCCAAGTCAAGACACTTTACCTCGATGGCCTTTGTCCTTCAGGTTTAGATGTTTCCCTGCTTCAACATACCTGACCTGTACTGTATGGAGCTTGATAAACTGTTAGATCCATTTAATTCATTTTAAGTGAGGTGGGTGACATGGTCAAGCAAAAAGCATCTTCACTTACAGAAATTTGACTTCCTGGAGTCTGTCTTTGTAGATTTGTGTGCTCAAAGCACAAAACCATGCTCATCACATTAACCTTTAACAGACTTCTCTCCTATTTTGTAGCAGAAATATTTCAGTGACTATTATGAGTTTTGCATTATAAATAAAACGAGTTAGCTCTACCACTTAGTTTGGGTTTGTAATCCCAAAAGTAAGCGTTTCACATTTTACTATTGTTACGATATTATAAATTTATATCTCAACCATTTGATGAATGGCTTTGATTCTTATTCTTGTTATTGTCCAAGGGAAAAAGAAAAAGTGTAAAGAAACATTTCTCTTTTGGCTTATTATAGGCTAACTTATTATTGTGACTGGGCCATAGCTGTAAACTTGAGCATTATTGGGATTGTCTCTGTGTTACTGGAACCCGACACAAGATGAAGTGGGTAAAACAAAAAGATGGATAGAAGTGTGGAAAAACAAGAAAATGACCTGGATAATATGTCCTAGGTTAAAAAGGGTTGAATAAAATATGTGCTAATGCACAAAGAAGGAAGTGTTGCAACGTTACAAATGACCTCATGGGAAGATGCAAGCATCACGTAAAATTAGGGGGATTTTGGAGACTTGAAGTTCAAACTAAGCCCCTGGTTAATGTTCAGGGAAATTTGAGATGATTTGGTATTGTTTAAGATCTTTTATTACAATGTCATAAAGTCTAAGTGATTGAAACGTTTTTGGGTCTTGCTGCATTTAATTTATAGGAATTTGCATGGATTGTGTCCCAACTGACCAGTGGTCACTAGTAAAGCAGATTAACAAATGCTTTAACAAGTCCTACAACTTTCACAGTTTGTGTTCAATGAAGACCACGAAACATTGGACATGGGATTGCACAATGTGACAGCTGCCTGAACTGAGAACCATTGGAATCTGGAACAAAACCACTTGATTTTGTTTAAGCCGAAGGTAAACATAACCAGACACATGATCAGTATGAATCAAACGTGTGTCTGCAGTATTGAATAACACTACTGGGGCTGCATTGTTTACATTATCAGTGCATTATAACTGATAAGATTATAACTCATTAGTCCAGTGAAGTCGGACAATTTACTGTCAGGATTTTTTTAAGATTGTGGTCCTTAATATCTTATTACACAACCATTTTTAATTAAACTCATTTTTAACAGCATGGTGTGAAAAACTTGGTGTTAAATAAATGTCAGATGAGTTGTTAGTTTAGAAAGTTTATGGGTTGTGCAACATACAATTTCAGCCTCAATTAATCCGTTATATTCAAGAGTACATTTGGGAAAGTACACAATCACCCACCACAGCTATGTTAACCTAATCAACTTTCTGAAACATGTCAACAGAGTCAGGAAAGGTCATGCAGACTGTGATGGAGGCAGGTGAGGAGATGAAACAGGCACTCTGTGAAGCTGTAATGAGAAAAGCTGGCTGTGCTAAGTAAAGCTACTGAAATGGTGCAGTCAGCTCTTGTGTTTTCTGATTGGTAAAACTTAGTTTTTGAAGACTTTCTTGATCTTGATTGCTGGTTTAATTGAGTGAAAAACTAAACTCTCAATAAATTCCACCTCAAGTCCATTTATGAGACAAGTGAGTCCATCAAGTTAGCAAGTGACACTTACCTCCACTGGTCTCCAGTCTCATGCTGACTGCCCAATTTTTCAGTAAAACCTGAAGACTCTCAAAGAAATTTTTATTGTCAGATCTGTGAAAATATAACAGTCCAAGTTAAGGACAAGTCCAAAAACTGACCTTTTTGTACCCAACAAATGCACTGATTGCCTTGAAAGTATCCTTGCAGCACATCAGGCCACTCCCTGTTACGTTAGCTGACATAATGCAAAACATCTTGCTTGTGCAGGAGACAAAAGGTCAAAGTTTTCTGTCTTTCCAGAAGATTTAGATTGTAATTTTCCTCTTGATGTTGCTCAGAGTCCCTTGCAGCTGTATGCATCTTTGAAGGAAACAACCAACACAACAAACACTCTCCAGATAACTGTGCGTAGAACTGACATCCCATCCCTATCCATGTCTTTCTCTGTTTGTCTATTCCTCTCTAATCCCCCAACCCCCCCGTCCCTTTCCTCCTCTCATCCACCTCCCCGCCATGCAGGAAGTCTGCTCTTCCTGAAAACAAGCCTCAGCATGGAAAGGCACAAGGCCGAGCAGGGCTCGTACGTGAGGGGGAACAGAGGATGTTTTTGTCATTTCCCTGCTTCTCTGGTTGCTGCAGGCCTCGTTGTAGTCCATCCTGAGGAAGCCGGGCTCACGTCACTCTGACTAAAGCAGAGGTTTGCACGTGCTATCTCATAGGGCCCGTGTGACGCATGGGTGCTGCAGCAGCCCCGAACACACTGACTGTTAAAGACCACAAATGCATAGAAACTGCTTTTCAAACTATGTTTCCAAGCAGTGAAGTCAGATATGTATGTAAGGGGATCAAATGTGGGGTAAAGAAATACTATGAGGAGGTGGTCTGCCAGAACAAAAGTCTACTACTTTGCCAACCAGTCACACTCAGTTTCCTGTATGTAACTACTGCCAACACCCAGCCCACCTGCAAGTGTGAGAATTCATCAGCATGGGGTTTTCCACAGACTTCCACTCAGTAATTTATTGTACTTCAAAAAAATGTACAAAAACATAATGCAAATCACATTTTGGTGGTATTTGACTGAAAAAATAGATTAAAAAAAAAAACCTTTCCAAAGGGTTGAAACAAAGAATTTTATCGATTTGAAAATCATAGATTTGAGATCCATATTAAACAACACAAGAACACGGGCGGCAAACAGCTTGGAAGGATCCACTACAGCATAATCCTGGACAAATTGCTTAATAATTTGAAGATTTGTTAACTGTAGTAAATTTTGATTTATATATATATATATATATATTTATATATATATATATATATATATATATATATATATATATATATATATATATATATATATATATATATATATATATGTGTGTGTGTGTGTGTGTGTGTGTGTGTGTGTGTGTGTGTGTGTGTGTGTGTGTGTGTGTGTGTGTGTGTGTGTGTGTGTGAGTGTGTGTGTAATCAGTGGACAGAACTAACTAGCATGTTAGAACAGGGTGACTGTGAGCAGAGATGACTCCATGGAGCGCAGCCTGAAAGTGACAGAGGCCTTAATAACAGGATGTTTACTGCCTGCGGAAACACTGCCAGGGACAACTGCAAGCATGCAGCAACTGTGGCTACAAACACGAGTAATGAAATGCAGGCCTGCCAGGTTCTCTGTAGATACACCAAATATAACCCCCCTGACTTGTTTACATATACTACCTGCCCAGAGTATTATTATGTGCATGTGAACGTGTACTGACCTCTGACCAAAAGCAGCAGATTCTCTGTTTCACAGACAAATTCTTTAATGGTTGACTGCAAGATAAATCCAGCCAGAAAGACACAGATGGTTTTTGACATTTGGGAGATTAAGTCTTTTTTTTCTGTAAAAAGTTGTTCGCTTCAACCATTCTGTGATCCCATTCTACACCGGAGTCTGTCACCAAACACAACACTGGTGCTTTGTACACCATTTATCTGAAGCTGGGACCTGAACTTTCCATCTAGAGGGAGACCTTGATGTCTGTTGATGACAGAACAGATCTGTTTTTTGTTTTTTTTTGTTTTTTTTTTGTTTTTGTTTTTTGTTTTGATTTTAGCACTTCGAGTCATCATAAAGAGGCATATAACATTTCCCAGACTCTAAGAGGGTAATTTCTGATTAGATTGCCAAGAGGAGCCTTGAAAATCCACCAGATGGGTTGAAAGAAGTTGCCAGGGAAAAGAAAGTATGTGCTTTTCTATTTAAGCAGCTGCTACACAACCCAACCTCAAATAAATGCTAGAACATAGATGGATGTACCACTTTATTTAAAGGTTCATTTAATGAAACATTCACAGCATCAGTTAAAATAATACATTACATATAAATGAGTTTAAATCAGAGTGCAAAAGAAATCAAATGTGAAAAACATAAAAAATGAAGATATATTGTGATGGGAACACAAGTTGACAGGGTACACAAAGATGATTCATCTAAATTTACATCTCATAAAGTAACTTCTAGATTTATTTGTTGTCTGGTTGGATCCATGGCAACGATAAGAATAATTTGAAAAAGAAAAAGTGGTGCAATGTTACATTTTAATTCAAATGCTTAATTCAAATTGCTTAATTCTTTAATTTATTCAGTCCAAATTTCTGATTTAGTCATAAAGCACATTTCATGCATAAGTAAACCCAATGTGTTCAGTATTTAGTGAATACATAATCATTGTTGTCATCATCATTATCAATAGTGTACACATTTAAGAAAATAGATTTAAAGAAAAAAAAAGGTGGAAGAGAAAAAAACTCCATAATTCATTTAAAAAGTGGTTGCGAATGGGGAGGTTTTAACACTCAATTTAAAAGAACTGAGGTATAGAGCAGATTACAGGTTTTCTGGGAGTTTCTCAGGGCTGAAAGGATATGTGACCACTAAATGGCACACATATGCATAATCAGCTTTTAGACCAGTGTTTCTCAGTTCTGTTCCTCAGACCCCCGTGCCTTGCCTGTTTTAGACATGATCATCCTCCAAAGCACCTGAGTCAGATTACTGAACTTCTTCATCAAGTTCTTTGCAGCTTGATAAAAGCCCTTTATTTCATTCAGGTGTGTTAAAGTAGGGTTGTCTGTATAAAATGTAGGGCAGGGGGGCTGAGAACTGGAATTGAGAAAGACTGTTTTAGACCATAGTCCCCTGATGAGGCCAAGTCAAAGAGTGTGCGAGAGTTTCATCAGAACAATTTAAATAATATATTTTGTTTTGTACCATAATCCAACCAAGTGTTAGCCTGTAGATGCTAAATGATGGGGCAAAATGGAGCCTTGGTAAACCCCACGCATAGTCTCCGTTTCCGTAGATCTAATGTTACCAGTTTACACCAGTTCAAAACCAAACTGGAGGTTGTCGTCCTGTTTTTCTGTCAGTATGTGATCTGCGTCAAAGGCAGCAATGAAGGTAATGAAGTAAAGCAAACCATGAATTAAAACGTGCCTCCCTCTGCTATCTGCCTTTCCCTGCCAAAAAAGTTTATAAATAGATGTCTGCATGTAATATCAAGGTGTACGTTTATTCATTAATTTTCCCGGCTTATATCCAGGGACTTTATTAGGAACAGATAACGTTGACATCATGCTGCAGCACTGGAAGACAAATGTGATGTGGAGCCCCAGGCAGACCTCAACGATGGTGCCTCAAAAAACAAAATATGTTAAAAAAAAAAAAGGTAACCATTGTTTGTTTTATCAAATTCTTCTTTAATCCCAGTAGCAACTACTGGGAAATTAAAGTTTGGCCCTTGATCAGGTTTTGCATTGAACTGACTTACTTTAAAATTGCATTTAGAAAATTGAACAAAATAACTAAATATTTTCAGTTCAGATTTATTATAGAACTACTAATTATCCAAACTGACAATATTTTACTGGATTATGATGCTACTGAAATCACTACACACAACAAGGATCATATATCTGTGGATGCAAGGATCTGGGCATCTGGCAGAGCTTCAGCAGTCATGGTCCCAGGAGGTCGAGTGGTTTGCAGTGACCCAGAGATGGTCTGGGACCGGATAGGGTTTCTGGACAAGCACATTTACATGACTTGTGTCAGAGAGGCACATTTATTTGCAACTTTCTGTCAGATGGTAAGAGTGAATGTGGGTCAGGTCTATTTCTGCTTCAGCATGACAGAACAAACTGCTCTGTTTTCCACTAGATATTACAACAAATACACACTTATACCTGCTGATACATTTAACTAAACTTTAAATAAATAACTCTCGATTACTATCCTAAAATATAACGTCCATCTGTTAACCATGCTTCCTTATTTGACTGGGAGATGGGGGTTTAGCTTTCTGCACATCTCACAAATCAGTATTTCAAATATAAATTTCAGAATTTGATGGGGGATGTTCTTGTGCTGTCTCAAATTACAGACGTTCATAGCCTTACTTGATGGGTTTCAACCCTGCTGTGAGATACTTGTAATCCAAGCATGATATTGAAGAAGGGCAGGAATAGTTACAGTATCTATGGCCGAGTCGTTTGAGGTGAGAGACCTCATTTGACCACAGCAAATGTTAAAGGCCAAAGATCACTTTCGAAGAGCTTTTAAGACTTAATATAAAAAGAGGAAGTTAAATAAGTATTTGTGTGCTAGATGTATATTGCAAGAACAGCTGTTGTGAAGTAATAAAAGTGAACAGCTCACTAAAAGAGAAAAGAAACTGATCATCGGTGTTTGACTGTGTAGCTTTGACTATTGAAATGGGCTGATATAAAATCATTGGATCAACAGATACAGGCTCATCTCAACACTGCCACCTAATGTGTAAGAGACAAACATCCCTCTTATTGCTCCAGCCTGAGAGCAAATATGGACAAGGAAAGACCCCCAGGACTAACCCCTCATCTAATATTATTGTCTTGGTGCAGAGTGAGAGCCCATTATGCGATGACACAGATCTGTACTGGTGTGTCAAGTCGATTAAGATGATGATGATAATGGCAATAGCGATGATGATGACACTTATAATATCAACTTTCACAGTTTCCCAAAATAACAGTGCAAATAGTTTCATCTCCATAAGGAGGAATGGTCTAAATAAGTGTAAGAGATCCAAAAATAAGACCTGGCAGACAGTGGTGAGCGGCGTGTAAGTAAATGATGATGATGATGCAGTGTTAAAGTGAAACATTTCTGTTAATCCCTTTGACTACCCCCCTACACCACTCTCACTGCCGTTATCATGATGCGTTCAGAATAAATGATGATTCCTTTCATCTTTCCTTTAAACTTTTGTTTTTTTGTTTTTTTTTTTGCATTTGCAGCAAACATATACACAAATAATGCACAAGTAAGCTTAAATATGTGCTATCTTAATGTCAATGTACATTATATATTGTTTTATTTTTTTTAATTGTTTTACTTCACAGTGTTTCAAAGTGACATAACAAACCAACAATCCCAGTTTCTGAAGTCATTGTTCATTTTTGTTGTAGGGACAGTTAATCTTATATAATGCTGCTACTTTGACAGAATTACAAATAGCACACAGATCTGATCATCTAAAACCATAGAGAAAATAATGTTCTAATAATTACAGTTGACTTTATTTCTCTCTTTCCGCTGGCAACCATAATCAATCACAACTAGACCTTTCTGACACAGGAATGCCAGCTTAGTCATGGCAGGCATTTTTCACAAGCCAGCCTCACACAGGCTTATTTAAGAAAACAAACAAAAAAAAAACGGGATGTTATTGGGGTGTTAAAGTACACACTGTAAATAATCAACAAACCTTGCGTTGATTTTGTTGTCAATCATTTCTTTATTATCAAAAGCTACTTCCTGGGATCAGAAAAAATAGACTTATTTGTCAAAAATTAGATTATGAATATAGTTTAAATAATTCTCACATGGTTTATTTTTACAGAATATCTCACATTTTAAAAGTTACATTGTGAACTCAACTTTACACTCCTCTTAAAATGAATTCAGTAATTAAATACTATCATTGTGACACAGTTACCATGCAAATTCACATAATAAATTCAGATCATTAAACAAAATGGGAAATGCAAACCTCCTCGATCTGTGTGATTAATATAAAGTTTACCTCATTTCACCTTCTGTGCTGCTTTGCACGGTCCAGCAGGCTGCATGCAGAGTGTGTTTCACTCAAATCAGCAGCATATATTATTAGCCTTATGCAATATCAAGCACTTTTGTACAGGCCCTACACTTGGCCTACCATTTAAGCATCTTCATTTATGTACATATAAATAGAACAGCTCTGTCTACTGGACACATTTTTCAACCAACTTCTTTGCACACAGTGTCCATTACATAGCCTATGCATCATATTTCAGCTGAGTGAACTGTATATAAGCTTGTGAGAGACGCTGAGGGGGTTCACTGCAGTCGGCAGATTCATCTGAGCGAATCCTCTCTAGTCTTAGAGATAACTTTGAGGTGAGTTCCACAGGAGAGCTGCAGACCTGTAGGCAAGCCTACTTCCTGACTTAGAGAGGCTTTCGTCATGCAGCAGGATATAATTTGCGCAAAAGGGCAAAGAGGTCCTGATTTTGAACATCAGAAGCACAGATTTTGGCTTTGGACTAACAAAGGAACTAAATGGGGGGAAAACTGCAAAGGATTTGATTTTTTTTTGTCTTGGAGGGCTTGGTTTTGGCATTATTGGACTACCTTACCTGATCATTGTTGCCATGGAATACTCACAGAGAGGGACTGCAAAATATTGCATGACCCTGAAGGGTGTATTCTTAAGTGCAGTGACATATCAGTTAAAGTGTTTCACCCTGTCTGATTGTGGTTCAGCTGAGATGATGAACTCATGTCTTGTCCTCTGCTCTCCTCCTTTAGTTAAAAATGGCATTCGCCGGAGTTCTGACTGATGCTGACATCACTGCAGCCCTTGCAGCTTGCGCAGGTAAACCCAACAATGAACCTGCTGTAACATAATTGGACAAACCCTACATGGTAGCTACTCATGTAGAAAACTGGATTATCAGACTTGGATTCTTACATGACCTCAGAAAACAAGAGATTCAGTTTGGTGAAGGTCAGGTTGGAGAGCTTCAACATGGTGTAGCAAGCTAAAGTAAAAAGCTGAACTAGTGCATGACTAGCAAGCAATCTCCCAATCCTCGCAAACAGAAACCAGTGCACCAGCACAAACACCTGCATTTGTATATGACACATTTCAGCGACTGACGTGTTCCCCTCTCCATCCTGTCACAGCTGCTGACTCTTTCAAGCACAAGGACTTCTTTGCTAAGGTCGGCCTGGCTGCCAAGTCTGCTGACGAAATCAAGAAGGCCTTTGCCATCATTGACCAGGACAAGAGTGGCTTCATTGAGGAGGAGGAGCTGAAGTAGGCACCCTCTATTAGATTTCACCTCAAAGCTTGTGTCATGCAGGGATCACCTTTCTTACTGGACAGAGCGAATTCACAATGATATCAGACTCTCAAAGCATCCGAGAAGCCCTGGCAGTAACTTTACCCCAGCACTCTGCTGCTTCATATTGGAAGGTGTTGCAGAGCAGGAGAGAAAGTATGACAGGAAACGACCTGCTCACATTACAAGGCCCAGTTAAATCCCCTTTGTTTTCCTTTATTAATTAAAATTCTCCAATTCTCAAGCACAAATTACGATGAAGAAACCATTGATATTAATTAAAAGCAGTAAAGGGCTTCTGATAAATGAGCTTCACAAAATGGATTTAAAACCAATTACATTTAAAAGAAAAAGGTTATCAATCTGTCTGAGATACTGAAGATGTGATTCTGGTCTGAGATTATTATCTTACTGTCTTCCTCAGGCTGTTCCTGCAGAACTTCTCTGCCAGCGCCAGAGCTCTGACTGATGCTGAGACAAAGACCTTCCTTAAGGCCGGTGACTCTGATGGTGACGGCAAGATCGGAGTTGATGGTGAGAAAATGGCTGGTTTATCATTAACCCATTCAGACTTAAAGTTCCGTTTTAAAAAGATCATATTTAAACCTTACAGACTTACCAGAACTGTAATTATCCACGCTCACGGTTATTTCTAAGTCAAAATTGCGGCTGTTGAACTATTTGACCATCAACTTTTAAATTGTAATACTACTTTTATAAAAAAAAATTAAAAAAAAAAAAAAAAAACGTGAAAATGATGACAATACTGATGCTTACTGGGTCCAAGTCTGAAACGGAGATACACATTTCATCTGGATTTAATCTGTAACAAAAAAAAAAAAGCAATAAATCTTTGCAAAGATCTCTGAACGATATTGATGTCTGTCTCTCCCTCTGTGCAGAGTTCGCTGCCATGGTCAAGGGTTAAATGGACAAACCGACCAAGAACTTACATCACAACTCTAACGGAACAACTTGAGCCAAGACATACTCTTCCTCTCTTCGTCTCCTTTTCCCATTCACTCTCTCTCTCTTTAGTCATCTCTCAGCACCACTTTTATATATTTGACCTTTGACACCCTGACTACACACAAACTGCCCTCTTTCTCTCTCTCTCAGGCCGTGCTCACCCCAGTGCTATCCACGATGAATGTACCTGACTAAATGTATGGCGTGGTTGACTTGTGTCTTTCTCTCTCTCTCTCTCTCTCTCACTTCTGTCGTCGTTTTACTGTGTGATATTTGTGTGCTGTGAGATCAGCAATGGTGCACTTTTACGGGAAACGGACGGACACTGAGAAAAAAATAAAGATTCTTTTTCAGTAACACAAGTCTGACCCTGGTTTTCAGTTCTCGCTTGTAAATGTCTAAATCTGTATTTACTGGTTACATCATCCCCACGCCCCCTTAAATGTACACGAGAGTTCACCTGGAACATATGTTACTTAATATAATGCACTGAAAGTCCAGAAACTGGTATCGGCACCAGAGAAAGAAATTGTCTGGGAATAGGATACATATTTTAATAAGTAAACTGAAGATAACAATTTCATTCAGTTCTCTCAACAAAACTTCCACATGGGAGCAAATCAAGTGAAATAACATAAAACTGTTAATGTAAACAGTTTTAAAATGTCCTAAAATTTTATTTATGTAGCACTTTTCATACAAAGAGCAGCGCAAAGTGGTTGACATAAAAATAAAAATGAAATATCAGCAATAAAACAAGCTTTTATAAACCAAAACACATAACTCACTCAAATTCAAGCCTAAAAGACACACATCCAATCATTTTCTCCCCCACACTTACACAGGTAAATCACATAAAACACTCCTATCCACCAACCCAGTCCCTAGTCCCAAACCCACAGACAAACCCTAGCACTTCCCATGTCTGGCTTAGTTATGCTATGAGGAAGAGGTATCTTGGGGACCCGTCCACACTGTGACACCATTCATGTCCACAGAGGCACACACTACAAGACCCACCCAGGTCATGGCAGGCTGGGGCCCACCACTCCCCTTAGGAGAGTGGAAGATGCCACCAACCCCACCACATACCCCATACATATCCTACAGACCAAGCAGGCCTCGGTCCCAGTGTGAGAATCCCAGTTAGGAAAGTGCCATAAAGTCAAGAAACCATACATATCATTGATTGTATCTAAAAAAAAAAAAAACCCACACATGGCCACAGTGATGTAACTATTGGTTTAGGGAACACTGTTTAACGCCTTAAGTTTTTCATTTGGTTGTTGCCATTTTGTGCTTTTTGAAGCTATTAGTAGCAATATTTGGATGTGAGGAGGTTGCATTGAAATATTAGCCAACAACTGCACTCTAAGGTTGTTCGGGTTCATTGATCAATGAGTCTTTACAAGCCAACTTAAATAAATAGTTTTTTGTAAACTGTGTTTTGGGAAATCCTATAATACAAACGTAAAGGTTGAGAAGATCCCATCAATGAATTTAACAGGTATCACATGCAGCATGGCTGTAGCTCATCTATGATTTTTTTTGTATTGGAAAGTTGGGTGCAGATGTCAGTACATCACAAGCATACTTTTTCGAAGCCTCAGGTTCAAGTGAGACGTTGCTGAGAATTCTTTAAACCTAAGAGAAGTATGTCCACTGTGCAATATAGCCTGATGCTATAAATGGAGTCGTGACTTATAAAATGAACATCGTGCTACATTGAGGAGCCTTGAAAGTGATCGAGACTATAAACTTAGTTATTAAAGGTTGTGAAGTCATAAGTATAGAAGAATTGTCTCCTTCATTTATTTATATATTTTTGCATCCATAAGAGGCACCAGTTGGTGGACATTAGAAACAAGTGTAAGGATTCGAGTTACACATTTTAATATGGAGGCACAATAAATCTTTCATTTGCGGTGTGTGATTGTTATGTATTACAAAAAAAATGCTGTCATGCTGTTGATCATGATCAGGCTCTAAAATACCATTTAAAAAAAATACTGTTTTTTCTTTTTTTCCCCAAAATGTATCAAGAAAGAAGAGGTATATGAAATGACATCCATTATGATGCATCTGTAATCTTGTGAAGGTAACATTGTAGGTCAGTCTCATCAGCACGGAAATGTCTGCAATGTAGAAATCATCACATATCTCACAATATGTGGCCTATAAAGTTATGACAAACATGATGGTTATACCTATCTGAGAGAAGCGAGAGAGTATGCTGGCAAATAAAGCTGCTGTTGCATCACTACTCTTTTTAAACTGGTCCTGTATTTGTGATAAGCTGCCACAAGATGGCACTGATAAGACACCGGACTTGAATGGAGTTAACTTTTATTTTGAAAACTTTGTCACACATGTTTTCTTGTCATGTTTTCAACTTACAGGTGACTTTTGTGCAACAAGATAAGACTTATATAAAATCTGATCCATCCAGAAGATGTGAAGCCAAAGAATGAAGAGATTTATTCCCCTGGTTCTCGTTACAAAATGCATCGTTGCCTCTCTGCAAATGACATTAGTGCTGACTGGATTCACCAGAGACAGTACTGTGTCAGATGGTTTGACAGACTCCCTTCTGTGGGAAACTAACTCATCAGTTTTAAGTGGCTGGTTGCTACGGTGACCAAGCGCCAAGATCTTCTTGACAACATATGAGGCCATGCCCAGTCTTTCACCTTAAACTGCTTACTCAGGTAGAGGTGTGTGTGCCACAAAATAATGCATTTTCAGCAAAGGGTAACACAAAAGTGTGATAAAATATTTCTATCTATATGTGGAATCATGGAAGATTTTTATTTTATTTTATTTTATTTTATTTTATTTTATTTTATTTTATTTTATTTTATTTTATTTTATTATCTATAATATTTTATTTATATATCTCATTTTTGCAAAAAAAAAAAAATCACATGCTGCAAGGCTTTTTTGGCACAATTGTCCTGAACTTTTTATTCATTAGATTTTTTTTATTTATTTTTTTTTTTATGAAATAGTCAAAAACCTGCTTGACTTTTCTGGATGAATCAGTACATTCTCTTTGGACTTTCCCTGTAAAATGTAAATCTGTCAGCCTGGGAAACATTTTAACTGAGACTTAATGAGTCCAGCACTGTAAGAAAATTAGATTATAAATATTACTTTTCTTATTTTTACTGTCACTGTAAATACTGAAACTAAAAAGCTTAAAAGTTAAGCCTTATTAACATGTTTCAGTAATTAAGAACTATACCAACAAGCAAGTGCGTGGTTCTACTATTTAAGTTTAACAGGGAAACCATCAGTATGGTCTATGATGGTGGATTAGGCTACTGTTGAGTTAAAACCGCATTTATGCTTTGCTATTCAATACCGCTATCCGCATTTAGGAGATTATTTACTAAAACCAGAGAAGAAGGGGTACTTGATTTGAACTGGAGATGTCTGTAAGCTTTCAGAGGCACCTGCATAGAGGGAGGGCAGGGAGGAGGGAAGGGAGGGAAGGGAGAGGTTTAACACAAAAAGTTGATTGGAGGAAAACTGCCCTGTGGCATTAAAGGAAGAGAACAGGGCGAGACAGCAGGGGTGTAGCTGATATAAACAGTAAAGGTTTATAAGACAGGTGAACAGGTGAGGAACATGAGAAGGAGGCTGCTGTGGCTACAGGAGAATTTGATCCCCGGACAGTTTTGAAACTCAAGCATCCTTCTGCACATCCTGTCCAGAGTATATAAGACAACAGTCAGCTGTCACCACTGAGCCTTATCTCCTGCCTGCTGCTTTGGATCTGCACAGAGAGGAGCCAACAGCGGTGAGTCCCTCACACATCTGCATGGGGAAACCCAGAGGTGCTGTCCAGGTACCATGCAGCCTATATTTACTGAATAAAGTATTAGTTTCACCTTAGCTGAAAATGTTAGAACTTCATGCACATCTAGCCTTGACTTAATTTGATAAATAATTCCTTAATAAATATTACAACATATTCAGCAAACTATAGATAGCAGGTTAATGTTTTGAACCATTTTTCACCGTGTGCAGATTTCTGTAAGAAATATAAGATTTTTAAATAAAAACTTGACTAAGGCAAAAAGAAGAATATACAAGAAGAAAAAAATAGGATTCAGTCTATACTTTGATAAGTTGGTACTGTGCTAAAAATTCATTAGATTACATAAATTCTATAAACTTTTTTCTGGAAAGCAAAGATTTCATAATTGAATTAATTTTATATATATATTCTGTTTGATAATTCATAGCAGAGAGGTACACTTATTTAAAAAAAAAAAAAAAAGCATGTAGCTTTTTGGCAGTATCAAAGGGGGTGTATTACCACAAGTTTTTAGACTTTTGTTCTGAAAACATGATCAACCTCATGGATGATCCTGCTTCTTTCCTTATTATAAAACATAACGTTTTACCCCCTGCTGCCAAATAGTTTTTGTAAGGTCCCTAAGTGTCAATTATTCACCACAGTTCATCCAATTAAGTCTCCAAAGGTGGTACATAGCCTCAGTGATTAACAAGCAGCCTGGGGAAATCTGATTAGAAAACACAATACATGCTTTTATAAAACCAGAATAGGTAAAAGAATGTTCATATATTTTCTCCAACATAAATGCTTGTTTCTAAAAATGTGCTTTTGTCAGTATAACTAAGATTCAATCACAAGTGGAGTGTTGATTGGATCATAATATAATACTTTAAAAAAATTAAAAAATGAAGTTAATCCATCAAGATGGTGATCAAAGCTCAAAGTCTGAGATGGATAGATACATGCGCTGTTCATCTGAAAGAAAGAGAAAGTTGTGTGCGTGTGCATGTGTTTGTGTGTGTTAATTATTTACACGGCCTCTCTTGTAGCTCACAGGACCAACATGTCGCTTACCTCCATCCTCTCAGCTGAAGCCATTGAAAATGCTGTCAAGGACTGTGAAGGTAGCATGAACTTTCCTCCAAATATTTGTCTCCGATCATTATAAATCAACAGTTAAGGCATGCAGCAAAAGTTAGGCCCATTTATTTCAGCATAAACTACCTTCAGGATGAAAAGCTTTAACTCATGACAGATTTCCCATCTTAACTACAATGTAGTACAGAGAAATACAAAATAATACAGATTCACAACTGATAAATTGACAGACTCATAATCTGTATTGCATCAGTCACATTCAGATCTTCTAAGTACTCGCCTTCATATAGGTGAATAATCCTCTCAACAACTGCATTATTTCAATATATCCTCTCTGCTAAAGTTACAGGCAGCTTTAAATCTGAATTTAAAAAGGTTTTCAATCATTGTGTCTGTTTTAGCGGAAGCATGAGTGTGCTTAAAAGATGAAAAACAGGGCAGCAGCCACATGCTGGATTAATCTCCACATCAGCTCTCAGTGTGTTGCCCATCGCAGTGAGCTAAGGCTCTTTACTGTCTCTTCTGCTTTTCAACATCTGTTTACAGCACCAGATTCATTCTGCTACAAGAAGTTCTTCCAGCTGTGTGGCCTGTCCTCAAAGACACCCAAGGAGGTCAGAGACGTCTTTCAGATCCTCGACGAGGACAACAGTGGCTACATTGAAGAATCTGAGCTCAAGTGTGTAACTTGATAACTGGGATGTGTACTCTATGCATACCAGTGCTCTGAATATGATGCACACACGTCTGGCTCAGAACTCTGCCAACCTTCAAATTTTGTGACTTTTCCCTACATAAATAACCGTAACAAACTTTTTTAAAAAGCACAGAGTAACATTTACAGTATTACAAGGTTACAAAAACCTTAAAAAAAAACAAAACAAATGTTATTACTGTTATCATGTGTACTTGTGTTACTTAAGGGCAGACATGACCTGTGCAGTTTAAGGGTGGTTTTATTTAAAGAGTCATTCATCTCCTCAGTTCATCCAAAAGAAACTGATCATATCAAACCCATCCAGTATTTGTGTTATATGTGCCTGATTGTAGGTACTTCCTGCAGCGATTCATTCCTGGGGCGAGAACCCTGACTGAAGCAGAAACCAAGAGCTTGATCTCTGCAGCTGATGATGACAGTGATGGAAGAATTGGAGTAGATGGTCAGTATGTGACACTTCACATTGTGTTGGGATGAAGTCACAAGCTGAAATGATCATATTGGTTGTATTGAATCTCAGGTGGTGAAAGAAAACAACTCAGAGGTTTTAATATTCTGATAGTCTGGCACGCTAGCTGTTAGGTATTTTTGCATTTAAGATGACTGACAAAAAGAAAAAGATGAATATTTATACCTGAAAATCAGCTAAAATTGACAGCTTGCAATAGCACTGCAATACACTTTGCAAGCACTTTAATGAAATGCATCTACAGCAAAAAGTGGTGTTTTAATGACAAAGTTATGTCTAAAAGCTTGTGCTGACTTAGAGATAATGTCTTGACAGTGTTTCTCCTATTTTGATGTAATTTATCATTCCTATTAAACGTCATTTTTCAACACACAAGTTATGTGCATTAATATAAAGGCAATGATCCATAGACTTGGCTTTACATTAACCGGTTTTGCCAGTTGCTAACATACCACATAAGAGGGAGTAATGTAATTTAATAAAGGAGACAAGCCAAAACAGATGTGTTTATTATGAGAAACACAGCTCAATTAATAATCTCGAGTGGCACAAGCGAAGGGGACAAAGGTATGTTTTGGCTTTGATACAGACACAGTTTAACATGTTTTTACTTTTCTCCAGAATTCCAGACTATGGTCCTGTCCTGAGCTCGACAAATAACAAGACACCTTCAGGTCTTTGGACATTTTTCCCCACCTCGGGAGTCTTCTGGTCCAAGCTTCCATTCCCACAAACTAAAGTTGTTTTCTATTCAATTCTGTGTGAACTAAATAGTTTTTAAACTACCTTATGTCACTTTAGAGACAAGACCTGTTGAAGTGTCTTTTCACTTGCTCGTTGTTAACATCTCACCTTTGAGAATGAATAAATGTGGAAATCTACATGTGCGTGAAGTGTTTATGTTAAACAAAATCCAATAAAATATATTTAACATGTATAATAGCAGAAGCGAAAAACAAAAAGGGATTATTTAATAGAGACTTTGTGTGAACTCATTTCTATGCTGGGCTCCATATTTTAGTAATACAATTTATTCAAAATGTGCCTATTAACAGTTTTGATTTTTCTTTTATTGTATTTTATATATATTATATTATATATTATTAGACACAGCATCAGTGTCTTTGGTTAATATCCATATATTGATAAAAGTGCACTAAATACAAATACTAGATATTTAACATATATATATTCATTCATTCATTCATTTTCCAAACCACTTATTCCAATTCAGGGTCGCGGGGAAGCTGGAGCCTATCCCAGCCGGCTTTGGGCGACAGGCAGGGTACACCCTGGACAGCTCGCCAGTCCATCGCAGGGCTATATATATATATATGTATATATATATATATATATATATATATATATATATATATATATATATATATATATATATATATATATATATATATGTATATATATATATATATATTAATGAATGAATGAATGAATGAATGAATGAATGAATGAATATATATATATATATATATATATATATATTTTTTTTTTTTTTGTTTAAATTTAATTTAATTTTTTTAAATTTTTTTTTTATTATTATTTATTTATTTATTTTTTATTTGTTAATCCTAACTAGGAAATTTAGCTCTGCATTTAACACATCTCTAGATTTTCTAGAGAGGTGTTTCTCAAACTGGAGGTCAGAAAGACCCTTATGTGAGACCAGACAAAATATTTTCAGGGGGCTGTCCGACAGGTTTATAAAATCAGATTTTACTATCCGCACAAAAGAGGCTGATTTTGGGAATGTAGTTACAGCAGTGAACTTAATCAACTAATAACCACATTATCCTTCTTATAAATGATGATTCTGACAGTTTTCCATTCTTAAATTTAGAGGATGTTGTATGATGAAACATCTTATAAATTACATTATCAAATCACTTATTTGTCTATTGGGGTAGGGATGGGCTCAGAAAATTTGAGAACCACCATACTTGGGAGCAGTGGGCTGTCATGTTTTGCCAGGGAGCGGTTGTTGGGACCTTGGTCAAACGTTTTTTAAATATAAAATAATAATCACAAAATATCTTCATATTACCGTCCAGTCCATCTCAAATATCCCTGTGATGGACTGGTGACCCGCCCAGGGTGTACAGTTACTATTGCTTGGATAGGGTTCAGCTTCCCTGCAGTACTCTGAATTAGAATAGACAATAAATGAATCAATGAATAAAGAATATATACTATTGTGTATGGGTAAATGCTCAAAAATGCTCTTAAATAAGCATTGCAGGGCAAATATCTGCATCAGTCAATTGCATGTTATATTAAAACTGCTCAATACGTCTCAAGCCAAATGATTCGCACACTAAGAGATACATTGCTCACTTCACTTCTAGAGACCCAAATTGAACACAACAGTGTGGCTCGTCACTGTAAGCGGAACCTTTAAGTAGATTGAAGCGCGAATCACCGAACAATTCAGTTTGTGACACTGCGCTGTCAAAACCAGGAAGTTAAGCATGTAAAGTATAATGCGGGCGGTATCTCCTGTCACTGATGTTATTTTAATGCTTTTTATTTTTAATAACACACTCCATAACTGTGATCGCCTAAATGTGTTGTGTGTATGCTCTGTAAGGTGAGTATCACCGTCATTTTTCCATGAGATTTTCGCTGAAAGCACAAGTCTTCTGCTAGCAGAACCCAGCTAAACCAGTTAGCTGCCTTAACTGTGTCGGCGTCGCTTAGTAGCTGACAGAGTCACGGTTCATTTCAAGGAGTTGTACTTATTCAGCACTATAGTCTCCCTCAGTTCTCCCGCTGTTTTTGAGGATTTGAAGAAAATGTATGAAAACGCCACGGATTTCCCTCTCTGTGTCGTAGCTCAGCTCGCGAGACTTCGCCGGCTAAAGGACAACGTTGACGTGACTGATTTTACAGCATCGTGTGTAACAATATGTGGAAGAAGTAGTACATGTTCCTCATATGTGAGGAGGTACGATAAAAGCTGAGTTTTAGCACTAACGTGTGAATGAATATACTAAACTGTGTAGTAGTAACCTAAAAGAAGTTTTTTGTTTTTTACTTTAATAGTATGCAGTTTAGTTAAACGCCCTAAATACACTGAAAATGGATGTGCATATTTGCTCCTCTAGTGATTTTTTTTAAAGGCATTCCCTTTGGCATTTTTGAGGGAAAGTTTTCAGGCGCAAGTCACACAGTTGTATTCACACTGAACTTAAGTGTCAATACTATCTAAAGTAAATTATGTTGCAAGTCATGGTGTTACTTTGTTTTTGCGTTTGGATGGCATTCTTCCACATTTCTAGGTGTATTAAATAACAACAAAGTTGTAACATGAGGTGCTTGAGTTTATTTACCTGACTTGATATTGCTCATGCTGTGTTGTTGTTGATCATGTACACATCACAGTGTTGATGCTGAGGAAGAATATCGTCCCTAGTAGAAAGCAGCATAATCACCTCAGTTAATAAAACAAACAGGAACACACTGGTTTATCTTACAAAAAAGAAAAGTTGATACAAACATGCCTTTATCACAAAAGCTTTATCAAGAAAAAATTCTTTCAAGAACATGATGTGCGATCCTAATTCACAGATGGACAACACACAGCAAACAACTCTTCTTTGCCTTACAGAAAATTAATTGTGCTGCAACTCTTCAGGGACAGTGTCCTGCAGGTGGATGAGATAACATTGTAAACAATGTTATGCTGCAGTTTCAAAATGAAAAGTTACACATTGTACACAAAAACCAAATCCCTTTTATTAATTATGAAGAATAAATGCCACTTGACCCTATAACTTTGGTCAATAATGTGTATAGGAGCACTTGTCATTGAGTTCTGGTTATTTATAGAGTTGTCCTCTGCAGGCACACGGCATGCTAACCAATCTGTCAATTGAGCAAAGGAAGTCCAGACACAAGTTGCACTAATGCTCATGATAAGGTAAGCATGTTTCAAAGGAGGGAGTGCCATAACTTGAATAAATCCATTGTCTTTCCTTCATAAATTCCTTTATGTCTTTTGCAGCCCCAAAATGGCCTCAGGAATGCAAGAGAAACAGTACACACCATCTTTGCTCAGTTTTTTCATTTATAACCCTACATTTGGACCACGGGAAGGAGAGGTGAGTGCAAGTCACTTCAGAAAAACCCATGTTGGATGCGTTTTACTCTGAAATTCATTGATTTGCTTGGAAAAACCCCTGATAGGGCAGTTAGACTGAAAATGCAATGATTCTTTGTCAGGAAGAGAAGAAAATTTTGTTTTACCACCCAAGTGATATTGAGAAGAATGAGAAGATCCGAAACGTTGGTCTTTGTGAGGCTATCGTGCAATTCACCAGGTAAAACGTAAATGTATGAATGTGTAGGAGTTCCTTTTTATAGCCTTTTGGTGGGAATTTGATAAGTGTCTGTCTTCAGTTTCATGGTTTTCTTTGACATAATTAATAACCAGAACACGTATTTTCTATGGTAGCCTGAGATATACCAGAAACAGGAAGTGTATGATCTTGTCTTTGCTGCAGGACGTTCTGCCCAACAAAACCAGCTAAATCCCTGCACACGCAGAAAAACCGGCAGTTTTTCTTTGAACCCGAGGAGAACTTCTGGATAGTCATGGTATGTCGCATTTTCTGATGCCAGACTTCCCTATTTATGTTAGGATTGTAATTCGCTTTTATTTGTTAATTTCTTTGTACATTCTTGTTTTTTTCTTTTTGTTCTATTTTGTTTCTTTTCATGCAATACTCAGGTGGTTCGAAACCCAATGATCGAGAAGCCAAATAAAGACGGTAAACCTCCCACAATAGAGTATCAAGAAGAAGAAATACTTGTAAGTAGACACACTTGCGTATTTATTCTTTTTGAAATATTGCCTGTTTTATAATGTATCTCCGTCTCGCTTTGTAGGATACTGTTTATGGTGCGGTAGTCAGGCAGTGCTACAGTATGTACAAGGTGAGTTTCAATATGTTTTAGGATCAGTCACTTATTTTATTTTGTTTATTTATGTTTATTATATTGACTCCGCTGTAGCTTCTCACACCTCCACTCAAGGCCTTTGTACGTTGCTAAAAGAATCCTTATTTATCAGCATCCGTTTTCTGTGTGCCATAGCTCTTCAATGGCACATTTGGTAGAGCAATGGAAACCGGGGGAGTGGAGCTGCTTACTCAGAAGCTTGAAAAGTTCTTCTACAGGGTAAGGACTGTTTACATCTGGCTATCAACTCTTTTGTTGCTAGGTGGACAAGTATTTGTCTTTGTTTTGGATTTCATTTAGTGTCCAACATGCTGTCTTGGACATATTTCTTTATAAAAAGTCACTAGACCTTGACAGTGTGTGTTTTCAGAAGGGCTGGGCTGAGTTTATAATATGTGGGCAAACAGTCAAGTGTCTTTAGTTATTTCTGTGTAAATACTCGTGTTAATCTTGGAAAGCTGTAGGATATATACAGTCATGCTCGGTCTGCTGGTTGTTAACTAACCTGCAGTGCCTGTCATCACTTTATGTTACTCTCACTTCTCTGGAACAGTGCAACTCTTGGCTTTAACACTCATGCCAAAGTTTAAAAAATTCATTTCTAATTAGGGAATACCCTACTTAAGTTAACACGGGCTTCCCTCTCCACCATGTAACCTAAAGACAGAGCGAAAGAGAGACACTGCAGTGATGGTCATCAGAGGTTGAATGTCTGTACTTCTTATTGCCTCGGTGATGCAAGCGTCTTTGCAGAGCGTCAGTCAGAGTTTCTAATTCCACTTTCTTTATTGGGCTGTATCAAACACTATGAGGAGGTAAACTGACCTCTTTCTTCTTTGCTTCTGCATGTGTGTGTATGTGTGTTCACGCTGGGGTTTCCAGTATCTGCAGACTCTCCATTTGCAGTCCTGCGACCTGCTGGATGTGTTTGGTGGCATCAGCTTCTTCCCTCTGGACAAGATGACCTACCTGAAGATCCAGTCTTTTGTAAACAGAGTGGAGGAGAGCCTGAGCCTGATCAAATACACAGCTTTCCTCTACAACGACCAGCTTATCTGGTAAAAACTGCACACTTTTTGCACACTTATCTGACATCTCACACAGCCATGTTCATATGTACTCAGCTATACATTACCATAATAAAATCCCACCATTAGCAAGTACAAACACATAATATAATGCTGCATAAACAGAGGTGGTCCTGAACATAACCCCTAATCCTCTTGGTGATTTATGTGTTCCCTGACAGGTCAGATATTTTCAGCGTCCTTACTCAGTGTGTAAGCATTAATTGGTTTTGCATGGCTGCAAATGCAATGCATTCATCTTTCAGCAATGCTTTTTAACTATTGAGTTTCTCAAAAGAAGGAGGTCATGCATAGTTTCAGTGGTATAAATAGTTTTAAGTGAATAACTCAAGAAAATATTCGAGTAAGTTTGTCCATAGGCCAGTAAATAAAACCAAAGAGGAAAGACGGGATCTTGCAGATCTGATTCATTACGTGCTGAGAACATCCTGCTCAGGTGTACTGCAGTTCTGACAAGTTCCTTGCACAAATACCTGCCAGAGAGGAAAACACAGCCAACAGGAAAGACTAAGCCTACTGCTAGGTTGTCACAATTTTCCAACTTATGCAGCTGCATTGTGTTCCTTCGTGTTTTAATTGTATCACATCCACAGTCTCACTAACAGGACAGATGATGCTTTTAAGATCCCGCTGCTAACAGAACTCCATAAAAGCACAAAACCACACATTTAGTTAACTTTTGTCATCATTGTTATGTGCAGGAGTGGGCTGGAACAAGACGATATGAGGATCCTGTATAAATATTTGACCACCTCGCTGTTTCCCAGGCACTCTGAACCAGAGGTAGGTGGGAGCGTGGAATGAACAGGTGAATCAAATAAGAAAAAAGTAGGATAACTTCAATAACAATCAAAGAAAGTTTAACATGCCATGTTGTAGGGCTGGGACGATATGCTATTCGATTCAAATCTTGTTTTTTTGGTGCAGATTCAATTTAAATTGGGATCCTTGCAATTCTTTGATATTGCTGATTTTTGTAAACTAAAAAAAAAAGTTAAAATGTTTTTTCATAGTAATTTTTCATGATTTTAATTAGGAAAAAACAACACAGTAGCCAAGCCATCCTTCTGCTGCTATAATGCCCAAGAAGACAAGTAAAAAGATCAATACAAACAATAAAAAATACAAAAAATTTTATTGTGGATTTTTTTTTTTTTATTTAAAAAAAATTTTGATTTTAAAATTGTGAAGCAAAAAATGTTTTGCTAAATTTCAATTCAACTTCCCACCCCTACCATGTTGGCATGGAACTTGTGTGCTGCTGTTGCTAATTTTTTGCTTATTTTATATAATTAAATCTAGTCTACATGGCACAAACATTTCCATTTTTTCCAAAATATGGAAAAACATTTTAGCTTTGACATGATATTTCTAACTTACTGTATAGTTTTCCCAAATATTGGAAGTCTAACTGTTCTCTTTCTTTCCTCAGTTGGCTGGCAGGGATTCCCCTCTGAGGCCAGAAGTTGCAGGAAATCTGTTGCACTACGGGAGGTAAATCCCTCATCCCTACCTTTTTTTTATTTTTTTTTATCCTTCTCTCAACAGACTTGCAGACCATGGAGAAATGTCATTCACAGGCCAACATGTCACAGATATTTAAAAAAAAAAAAAAAGACTGTACACAGTGCATTCACATAAACGCTTGGACAGATGCATGTCTGTGAGCCGACCTCATTTTATTTTCTCCAACTGACAAGTTAATTAGATAAGGCAGTAACTCCCTTGGTTAACAAATTGTGGATTTAGTCAATAGGTAGAGTATCACTGCATGGCACTACATTCAGTTTCAGTGTAACTAAAGAAAGTTTGCTTTGAGTGTTGACTGACTGACAACATTCATGTCTGTGTCGTGCTGAAATAACTCGTATCTGAGTGATGTGAAACGGCTGGAATGGGTCCAGGTCTATTTATGTGTGGCCTGTCATGTGATAGGAAAACCCTTTTTTTTCCCTTCCGATGAAAACAGTAACATTACTTTGTTTAGAACAGAAGAAAAGTAGCTGTGAATTGAATTAAAGTGGGTTTTAAACAGTCTTGGAAATTTGTCGTGAAGTGCCACATAAAGAGGTCAGGTCTCATTAAATGATCTAAGTCTAAACTCGTGTCATATTTACCTCCTCATCTCTTCGCTTCTAGACCCTCCAGCCTGTGACGTTCTATGCTATTTGCTTTAAAAGATGCTTAACTTTTTCAAAATGCACTCAGAAGAGAGTTTGTAAGAGGATTGTAAAATAAATCCTTCATTTTGGGATCCAGTAAGATAGATTTTGCCTTCTGCTATACAAAAAGTCTTTTTTTTTTTCTTTTTTTTTTTTTTTTATAAACAATTGACTTTCACACATATTCTGTGTGTGTTGTCCCAACCCTGCCATCATCTGCATTCTCAGGTTTCTAACTGGACCTAGTAATCTTAAAGATCCGGAGGCCAAATTCCGATTTCCAAAAATATTCGTCACAGCAGAAGATGGCTATGAGGAGCTGCATCTGATTGTTTACAAGGTGTGCTGTTTCAGTTCTCATTGCATCCATACACTCAAAGGGATTTTAAGCATATTAGAATCCAGGATGAATTTTTTTCTCATCTGTGATTGGAGGATTTGTCACATAAAAATCACATTTTTGAAATATTCCACTATATTAATGGATTTTGAGGATTAAACAGCTCATTTTAAAAAAACGAAGCGTGCTTAGCACATTACTTATCATCACATTAAAGTGATTTCTAACCCATGTGGCCCAGATTCTGGCGGTAACATAACCTGATCTGCTGTTTTGCAGGCAATGAGCGCTGCGGCCTGTTTTATGATCAGTGGTAAGGCTCGTTTATTTCTTCTTCTGGTCCTCAATATACAGTTGTTATTGTTGTAGTGTCTGTCTTTTTATTATTATTTTTTTCTTCACCTCACATGTTGGCTTTATATTGGCTGACTTTTCTCCTGCATCTTGTTCCAGCCTCTGTGGAGCTTACGAGGGAGTTCTGTGAGCAGCTGGATGGCTTGGTGGGCCCGCAGCTTACCCTGTTGGCGTCAGATATATGTGAACAGTTCACCATTAACCGCAGGATATCTGGGTGGGTGAAGAAATAATAAAACACAGAGCAAGATTTTAGAGATTTTATTTCCCATAATGAATTCCAAGCCCATTTCACACCTATTCAAGTCAGAACTGCCACCTCTGATTCATTAGTGAGCCGTCACTGAAGGCAGTAACGGATGCAGGCTCAACTTTCACACAGTGAGGTAGATTGGCACCATGACAGTATGACGTTGTATTTATGCATGACTTATAAGTTGAGGACACTGGAAGAGTTTAAACTGTTAGCGTTTGTCCCTAAATCATGCGTACACAATTAATGCAAATATTTTAACATCATATGATCATTGTGCATAACACACTTTTGCTAATGATTAACTGAGGAGATAATATGATGGATATATCAGACACAAGTTTTAAATGTCACACTGCATGGGGGGATCACTGAGATGCTATTGTATCGTAGGGATTTATGACATGACACACTGGTGTGAGTTGGATTCATTTGGGAATGGGTAAAAAGGGATTAAAGACAGGCTCATCATGTCAGCTTGATGGGACTGACCTGTGAAAGTGGCGGCTGTATCAAAGGCGCAGCTCTCTGCAACGGTTGCACAGTGACCTCCCTTATAATTCCTGCTGTATTTACAGCTGTGTTTGTACCTTGCTCAAATGATGTTGCTTCTTTTATTTTAAGTTAATAAGAACCTTTGACCAAACAAACATTGTTTAAATAAACTTTTTGGAGTGTATTTGTATTTGTCAGAAATAGTTTGCTCTGGTCATAAAATGTAGCTCTGTGTATTTCTAGAGTATTTATCGTCTGTCATCATTTATTTGTCTGCTAAGTTGGCAGAGATAAACAAGGCTCTAATATTACAGGATATCATCATGGCACTATTAAGGGGTAACTCAAGCAGTGTTGCTTGAAGTACTGGCATCCTGGTCTGTACTTTTTTAACCCCTGCAATTACACTCAGATAAGTCCTGGCTTGTAATCCAAAACTGGCCCTGGCAACTTGATGGGCTCCTTGTAATCAACTTAGTGAAGAATCCACTGAATGAGTAATGAGGTTCCAAATTCCTCAGCTGGCATACAGGTGTGTGTGTCCTAAATTTGGCCTGATGATTGTACACACCATGGATGAAAATCATTTTATGGCTTATTTGAATGCATTCATACATCATATTGTAAAGAAGTGATGACAATACTAACGACAAGGTTATCTCTTATCCAAACTGCGTCTTAACCTTGTTGTGATATAGGTGAACAATGATGTAAGATTCATTTAAAAGCGAACAAATAGCACCCATGAGGGTCACTGTGAAATCCAGAATCTCAGTTTCTCAGGAGCATCAGTGGTGATGTTAGCATGACATAACCATTACTACAGATGTAGCACCCTAAAACACACGCTTGCTTTCTGATTAATCTTTTTCTCCATGTACACTTTTCTTTTTTGTCTTTTTAGTCCAGAGAAGGAGCCCCAGTTTAAGTTCATCTACTTTAACCATATGAACCTGGCAGAGAAGAGCACCATCCACATGAGGAAGACTGCAAGTGTTTGCCTTACCTCTGTCCATCCTGACCTCATGAAGATCCTGGGAGACATCAACTGTGACTTTGCAAGGTAAATTGATTTTTGGCCATGTAAACCTGTTGCTATCTCAACCAATGCCTCCAGATGTTGTTTAGTGTCTCTTTGTGTAACGAGTTGCCATAATTTAGGTTAATGGCACTGCTGAGGTTTCCGACTGAAGACACAAAGTAGTTCCAATTGAGTCATTCCTGTTGAAAAAAAGATGCACTGTTTAGTGTCCAAGCCTGGAAAGACAAACTTCCACAAAGACAGCAACAATGTGTTGGATATTACATTCCTAAATTGCATGTCCTTGTTTTCAAGACAGCTGTGTGATTTTTACACACTATCAGGCAGATTTTCTGTGCTTCAAGGCAGTCATGAGACAGCAGTCATGTGGGAGTTCCATTTTCCATCTGTGTGACAAACTCTAGACTGGCATAAGCATCCCATACATTTCTGTAACAATATCAGTTCCTCTTTATGTCCAGGTGGTGTGTTGTCACTTTTTACTTTTAGGCCCACGACTATATTTATCCTTATTGAAACTCTAGCACCAAACATACATCAGGAAATAAAACAGATCTCATGAAGACAACAGACACTTTGGTCATGTGTGTGTGTTTGTATTTCATATGCAGTTTTTGACTATTAAATACTGAATTGGGGGTAATTACATCCAGCTTTTATAGTTGTATTACTGTAAATATGTGATGGAGAAACCTAAATAATTTCTGATTTAGCCTTTAAATGCAGAGCCCCTATATAACTACTTGGTGATGCTTTTAACCATTTTAACGTGAGCACACCAGATGATCAACTGGGCTGTTAGTGCAAATGTTTCTTAATGGATGTCAGCTGCACACAACTATCACATAATTTGATTATCTCGGCAAAGCAGGATTTAGTTTCAAATTCAAACATCATATGTCATAGTTGTTGCTCTGAAACTTGATGGATCTTTTGTATTATCTGAGGACTCACAAAAAGTAGTGTGTGCAGGAAAAAAATGATCTTCTGTGCAAAAACATTCAGGACAACACATGATCAGTATTTAAATATATTAGATGATGTAACTTGGTTTTTTTTTTAAAAATTGCATTTAATAATCAGGACTCTTAAAGTACAGTCGCTATGAATATGTCTACCTTTATTTGTTGTTGCTTAGTTTCTCCGATTTGTCTCCCAGGGTTGACGAAGATGAGGAAATCATTGTGAAAGCTATGACAGACTACTGGGTAGTTGGCAAGAAGTCAGACCAGAGAGAGCTGTACGTGATCTTGAATCAGAAGAACGCCAATCTGATTGAAGTTAACGGTAGGTCTCCACTACCTTGTAAATAATTTGCCTGTGTAATTTCCACCAGGGTTGACACGTGTGCCTTGACACCTCTCATTCATCCTCCATACACCCATCTATTTTCTATACTTGCTTGATCCACTCCCAGCTCGCAGGGCATTAATGTGGCATGTGATTCTATTGGTATGTTTGTGTGTAACCAGGGTTTTTGTATGCAGCTAAATGTCTTTGGAAAATCTGAAGGGTTAAAAAAAATTGTTGTAAAATGACTGTCAAGGATTTTCCTTCTCTTTCTGTTTAGAGGGATGTTTTGTCTTTTTTGAAGGGTGGTTGTGTGAAATACTCGGCATCTTTATCTCAGCAGACAGTTCTCAGTATGGAGAAGTGGCAAGCTGCACAGTTAAACTGTGTATAGCAACTTCAGTGTCGCTATATGAATATTCTGCAGTTACAAAAGGTTTAGCAACAAAGTGAACAATTGTCGGAAAGATGAGTGTAAACAAACAATGTAATGCTTAATTGAACCACAATAAAAAATAAGTAAAGAAAATGTTTTCAACTCAACTTTATTTATAAAGCCCTTTAAAACAACCAGAGTCGAAACAATTTAGAAACAATCGGCCAAAATAAAAACAGAATAAAACAGTTAAAATGCAAATGTTGTTTGAGATGGTAAATAAATTTGGTCTCAAGGCTTTTCTGCGCAGCTTTTAGCTGAACCAACCCATCAGGATGTTTGTGATTCTTTAAATTGCGAGTGCTCCACTTGCTGCAGGGCAACACTGACTATTCATCAGTACTTCACACATTACTCTTAAATGCATTTTCATCTCCTTTTGTTGTTTTTTTTCTGCTGCAGAGGAAGTTAAGAGACTTTGTGCAACGCAGTTCAACAACATATTCTTCTTGGACTAAGCAGATGGATGAAAGCTGTTTGACCACACTAAAAACTGTCAGCATTGCAGAGAATCAGTGACAGCATCAGTGTAATGCAATAATTGCATTGTAAAACAACAATGAAGTTTTTTGTTTTTTTTTTAATTTTATTTTTCCTACAAAAATTGTAATTTTCTCTTGTAATTAATTGTCAAAAACCCAGATTTTGACTGTACATGAACTGTTTCATTTTCTTTGTACATACTTGTAGGATTTTGTTTACTGCTCATTTGTTTTCTCTACATTATGTTTGTCTTTTTTTTTAGAACCACACCATGACATTGAGTCAAATTAATTTAAAAACTGACATGCACCGAGCAGTTTATTCTCGTTTCATTTGATGAACAGTGATATAGTTTTAAGGTGACATCATATCAAAAGTATTGTGGTTTGTAAATGACTGCACTAACTTTAAATAAATTAAGGAGCAATTTTATGTAGTGTACAAAGTGAATTTCTATAGTTCGTTTGGAGTATTCCAGATGAAGAGGTTGAAAGGGGAGAGTACCGTTTTGAAAATCTTTTTATTTTAATAGTAGACGCTGAATAGAAGTGCGCTGTAATGTTAACCTGTGCAAAAATTTTGGTTACATGTACACCAGGGATCACCAACTTTGTCCTCGAGGGCTGCCATCCTGCAAGTTTTCGTGTTTCCCTGGTACAACACACTTGATTTATTTCAAGAACTTGTCATCTTCTGTCTGCACTTGCCTGTTAATGAGCCATTGATTTGGGTTAAGTGTATTCCAGCGGGGAACACTAAAACCTGCAGGATGGTAGTCCTCAACAACTGGAGTTGGTAACCCCTGGTGTACACTATATTGCCGAAAGTATTCCCTCACACTTCCAAATGATTGAATTTAAATGTTCTGGTCACTTCCAAGGCAATAGGTGTTTAAAATCTAGCACCTAGGAATGGCCATAAAGACATGGATGTGCAAGTTTGATGTCTAAGAACTTGACAGGCCCTGACACAACGTCCTGACCTCAACAGGACAGAACACCTTTGGGGAAGACTGAAAGCAAGGTCTACTTGTTTAAACATCAATGTCTGACCACACATATGTGCCTCTGCAAGAATGGTTAAAAAAAAAAAAACAAACAAAAAAAACCCCACAAACACACTCCTAAACGTGGAAAGTTTTTCCAGAAAACTTGAAGCTGTTATAACTTAAAGGGTGGGTCACCATTATAATAACCCTATGGATTAATAATGGGATGTTGCTTAAGTGCATGATTATGTCCATGTAAAGGCAGACGAGCGAATATTTTTTGCAGTATAGTGTATTTGCTGCTCGTGAGCCTTTTTTTTTTTTTTTTTTTTTTTTTTTTTTTAAGAAAAGGTGTGGCATTTTTTGTATAGCTCCAGTGTTTTGTTTTTTTTTCTTTGTTATGCAATCTTCTTTTGGTCTATAACATAAATATCTAAAGAACTGGGTTAAACAGTGTCCAGATTAATCTGATCCACCATCTCATTGCAATATATATATATATATATATATATATATATATATATATATATATATATATATATATATATATATAAATAAATGGATGGATAGATGGATGGATGGATAGATAGATGTAGATAAACTTGGAGGTCTTATCATGTTGTTACAAGCTGATGTTATTTTCATGTGGAAAAAAACTTTCCATAAACTGACAGCTAACACGCCCTACAAGTGCTCCGCAACTCGAAGCTTTTCTGAAGAAAGCATTTGTTGAAATAAAATATAACAGGAAAAAAAATCTAATTGCAAAGAGAATGTAAATATTTTAGAAATTCCTATAACGCTGAGTTTCTTTCAATTTTGCATGCGCTGTAACTACAAATTAAAATCTAAAGAAGAAGAACAACAACCAATCAGAGCCTAGCTTTGTAGTCAGCAAACAGCCAATTAGCGTCAATTTTGACGTATTTCAAACATCAACCGCCACCACACGAATATGTTGTGATTTTCGGCATCGTCAAGATTGCCCGTTGTTTAGTAAAGTTGTTCATATCACGTCAAAAAGCGTGATTTTATACGTGGATTTTTAGAAAAGAAACAAGGTAGGATATAAGTTTATATGTTGCATACCAGTTGTAAGCCATTGGTTGCTAAAAGTACTATTAGCTTAGTTGTATGCTAGTAGTTGGTGGGAGAGTTAGCTCCAGAGCTAATAGGTGGTTTTATAATTGTAGCTAATTTTAGCGTCGTTCTTATTACAGTATTCTAAAATCTACTTTAAAGGTATTATTTTAAGTGATTGCATTTTGTCTAATATACGTATTATAAACTAAATCACGGATATCACTTGTCCTGTAAACATGATTACGTAAACTACATTAAGTCCGGTCGTCAGACACAGGGAGTATTTCTCAAATTAATTTCCATAAAAAACTGTTTACTCATTCATATTCTGGTTCATTAAGTATCCTTTACGTTAGTTTCTTTGAGATATCTTTAATGTAAATTTCAATACGTTTTTGCTGTAACGTCACCCACATTGCTAGCTGAATAGGATAAATTAGTAAAAACCTTTCTATGAAGAAAACAAATTGTTGTCACTGTAACATTTAAAGATTAAATCATCAACACTGTGTTGCTTTGTACTTTTTTTTTTTTTTTAAATTTTAAATAGTATAGTATTTTCTGTAGTATTTAATGCAAAAACGTGGGACATGTTATATTAATGTAATTCAGATAGATATTTTTTTCAAATCCTCAGCTTTGTTTCCAGTCTCTGATTTAACTATTCGTAGTACGAATAATACCAAAGACAAATGGTCTTTATACCTTAGGACAATTTATATATCCCACTAGCTCTTTGTTATGATGCTTAATCTTTCTAAAATAAATTTCTCACAGCCGATTTTTAGAAGTTGCATATAACATGGATTTGCAAGCTTTACTATGAGGACTGCATCAAGAATTGTAGTCTTATTAGTTCTAAAGAAAGGAAGTAACTAATGTTAAATAAGCTAATTCTGAGCTTGTATATGGAAAGGCTTCATAAGTTGACCTAATGTAAAGAAGATTTAACTACGAATGATATGGAAACTACAACTGTCTTTTTCTTTCCAAAGTAGTGCTAGATATACAATTAATAAAGCCTTTATATTTTATGTATCTCAAAAGGTTTCTCATATTTTATGAGGTCATATATTCCCTGACATATTGCTTCCAGCCTTGTTGACTGACTAATTTATGTTTATGTTCACTATATGCCTCTTATGATCTGATTATAAAAATAGATGTTCTGTTATTTGGATTTCTCTAACATGAAGTTTACTCATCAAAGCATAATTACTCTCACTCCCCAATAACTACAGATACCTGAACATGGAGTCTCGATTTGCTCACCTGCGGCAGCGGGACACCAGTGTGTCAATGCTGAGGGTAAAAATGTCACGAAGAAGGTCTCAGTCCCAGAAGGAAAACCGGGAGCGAGCTGTTAACACACGCAGGCAGTTAGACAAACTCCCAGAGCTGGAAATGTCCTCCTTGGATGCCTCCATCATGTCGACCAATGTCTCGACCATTCGTGAGAAGACTCAAAACGATGCAAGACTTGCCAAAAGTATGATTTTATCATCCATCACACCAAGAACTTCAGGTTCCCTGCACACATGTAAAAGGCACTAACAGCCATATGACCTTTTCACTGTGTAAAACTGATTACCTGGCAGTTCTGCTGTTTTTTATGTGCTTGTAATTCTTGCATATATGTGCTTAATTGTGACGCACCTGTTTTGAAACAGCTAAAGCGCAAGAGGACAGAGTAAAACAGCTTGACCGCTGGAAAGAGCGGAAAGCTCTTGAAAGAGAAAAGGAAAAGAGAGAAAAGGAGTGTAAAGGTGTATTTAAAACTGGACTTTATCAGCCGAAGGACACCCTTACTTTTGTCTTGCTGCCAGCTCCTTCAACCAGATATAAAGAGGTAATGAAGGACTATTCAGGGTATTTCACCTCTTTCCCTCATTTTATTTCTTTTTTTAATGTTATAATATGAGCGATAACAAAAGTTGACCTTTTCTTGAGAACATGTAACTTGGTTGTCTTTCAGAAAAAAGTAAAAGCAGCTACTGTTCAAAGCACCAGAGTTACCCGTTCTATGAAACAGCAGCAAGAAATGCAAAAGGTAATATTTTTCACAGATCCTCTGTGTTCTCTGTTGCCATATAAACTGTCTATTAACACATACTTGGTGCATCGTTTTTCTTTGTCAATATCTGTACAGCCTCTGAAGATGCAAGATCCAAATTCCAGGGCAAACAAAGGTAAATAGCTTGATACACAGCATACCATCGGCTGTAGCAGTGTCTGTTTTTTAAATGTGACTTCCCTTTGTTTAAGCTGCAGTGGAGAAATCAACTAGGACATGTGTAGCTCCTGTTAAGCCTGCAACAACTGCCACCAAAAGAAAAGTTTGTGCAGGTAATTGACAAGAGGACAAAACCAGAGCCATAAATACACAAGAGGAGAAGCTACTGTGCTGGTGTCACCCTATTGTGTTTCTGTATTTGCATCTTAATCAGTGTCTTTCTTTCTGTGTCTAGCAGGACCTGCTGCACGAGCTTCATCAGCCAGATCAGCCAACGGGCTTCCTGTTACAAAAGCTCCTGTAATGAAAGACAAACCCAAAGACAAGCCTGCTGGTACTTTTTTTTTTTTTTTTTTTACACCAAGAAAGACAAGCTTTTAAGCAGTTTTTGAAAAAAATTTTCTTTGTTTTTTCTGTCAGGATTGTTTACCATAGATGGAAAAAGTTGTGTTTTTGAAGCTATTTTAAATGTGTTTCTGTATGTAGATGTCAGAACCATAGTGGTTGTTAACCCTCTGGCTCCCCCATCTGGTGAAAAGAGAAATTGCAAAGCTATTATCATATGCTGGCAATGAACCACCCTTTTTTTTTTTTTTTTTTAATGATTGACTTAATAAACTATTTTATTTTTCCTCATAAAAATGAACTGTTCAACCTTTCCTGTTTTGTACATGTCCTTGCATATATATACAGCAGCTGGGAGGAATGCAGTACACTCTGTTATCCCCAAGGTGAGTGCCTCTGCTTGTATCTCACAAAACATAATGGTATATGTCAGTTTAGGGAATTGTGGATCACTCAGTTGATATGGTTTTATTAAGGAGCCTGAGAAAAAGGAAACGGAAGAAACCGCTTGTCCTCCCAGCCTGACATCCTGTCCTGATGAGGAAGACATGGTAGTGGTCCAAGCTCCAGAGCCATCTGCTCCTTCAGAGGATGCTCCTTTACCATCGTTTGCTCCAGAAGGTTTCACCTTTCAGGCTCCTGCTGGCTTGTCCTCTTTCAAGTTTGAGCCGCTTACTCCTCGCTCAGCAGAAGCCTTCCTCACACCAAGGTCTGTTTTCCTTGTGGCCTTATTCTGTTTTTGTCAAAGATGTTTAAAATACTGAACTTTATTGCTATGTCTGGTTGAACATTTGAACTTACAGAAGGAGATAAACTTACAAAAGAAGATTAGGACTACAAATGTGTTTTTTTTTAAAAAAATAAATCTAAAGTGTATGTGAATTCTTCCTGTCCAGCTCCAGCTTCAATCTTCCTCCAGGCCCAGTTTGCACTGTTGAACTTACAGCAGAGCCCAACAAATCCTCTCCTCCCAGGACTCTTCACCATTCTCCTCCCCATAGAGCTCAGACAGCAGCTCCTCCGACACCAATAAGTCCCCTGGATGCAAAGCATGATGTGCCATACTTCAGGTAGTGTTTTGTTTTTGTTTTTCCCTCTGTTTTTGTCATCCATTGGGAGTGTTTTGAAGGGTTTTTAATGTTTTTATTAATCATTTAGATCGGAAATTGCCAAAGAGACGGACAGACTGACAACTCTTTCTCTCCACTGGGAGTCTAAAGTGGAAGATGAGTCCATTCCAGAAGAGAGTGAGTGAATCCTCTCATGATATTTTGAGTATCGTATTGAATTTGATTTGATTTTAATACAAGGGAATGAACAGGATTAAGTGAATGAGAAATTCTTACTGAAGCTATTTTTGTTCCTGTCAGTGAGAGACCGCATGCGCACAGCTGTCGGTCAGGCAAGGCTGCTGATGAAGGAGCGCTTCAAGCAGTTCAGTGGTCTGGTAGATGACTGTGAACTGGGGCGTGGTGAGAAGATCACTACCTGCACTGACCTCCAGGGATTCTGGGACATGGTTTATTATCAGGTGAGTTCCTCATAGGAGTGGAACTAAGTTATTTCAGACTCTAAACAAACAAGTTACATTTATTGTCCTTCTGTCAGGTGGAAGATGTCAACAAAAAATTTGATGCTCTCAAAGAAGCAGAGGGCCGAGGTTGGGTGGAGGAGAGCAAACCCCCACCACGCCAAAGGAAAATGGTGAAGGTGAAGACTTCATTTTTTTATTTTCATTCTCAAAAAACTTCCAGTTTGCAGACTTACACATTTTACCAGTATCCACATACTGGCTCTTAAAATGATCTTTAAGATTCTTCATTGATGCACTTGTTGTTTTAAAAGTTTTGTTTAAAAACAAAACAAACTTTAACATCTTTTCCTATTGGCAGAAACCAGCAGCTGCACCTACCAACCCAACAGGAAACAGAGCAGCAGCAAAGTCCCGCCTGGCTGCTGTAAAAGCAGCCATGAAAGCCAGACAGCAGGTGACCGTGACGGAGACAGAGACAAGAGACACTGAAAATGTTGAAAAAGGCACAAGTTCTCAGGAGCTGCAACCCCAATCAGTGGTCCAAACAATGGAAAGCGTGGTCTTTGATGGAGGTTTCTTCCAGGTGGAGAGCCCAGCCAAACCAACTAGTAAGAGAACACTATTACTTTTCATGTCATGTTTTTGTTGTCTGCTCTACCTTTTCTCCTTGGTAATGCCAATATTTGTTCCAATAACAATGTTTTATGTTTGTCTGTGTTTTCAGTAAGGAGATCCAGCCGCCTGAGTGCTGCTGTGTTGCTACAAGCCTCTCCCTGCACCACAAACCTCTCATCTAGAAGACTCACTCGACAGTCCCTTGCTTTGGCCCAGACTCCGGTGGGGCTTGCTTCTCCTGCTCAGCCTGCACACTCTCCGGTGCAACTGCACCTTACCCTCGAGCAAACTCCCGCACCAAAGTCTCAACGGGGCACACCTCATTTGCCCAAAAACAGACTGGGAGCTGTAAATGGCTCCCTTTGTTTCTCACCTGTTAAGGAAGTGCTTGCAGATGAATTCCAGTCAGAAAAAGCCTCATCACAAGATGACACTGCTCCTGTTCTGCTTCTGACAAAGTCTGCTGAAAATCCAGCTGAGGCCATCCACGACATGTCCCTCCCTCCAAGGCTCTCCCTTTCACCATGCAAAACACCTTCATCAGTACTTCAGGGTCCTGAGCCCTCAGGAGCCATGAGTTTCACGTTGTCGCCTGTTGTCGTAACTCCTGGCCAGTCACCCATCTCCACTCCTGTTGTGCAGGTCCATATGGAGACTCAAAATTCTATGTGTCGCACACCAAATAGCACAGTCATTGAGGTAAATCATATTTTAGGTCCTGTTAATTTGATTCCTGTTTTGATCTTTAAAAAAAAAAAAAGCCAGATTGGTGACTGCTCTCTTAGACTTTACTTCTTTTTTTTTTTTTTTTTAAAGGAGATTCCTGGGTTGGACTTTGAGCGTTACTTGCAGCCCTCACAAAGAAGCAGCATGTCACCAAGGGAAGCTGTGGGTCGAGAGAGTTTGTCCCCCAGGGCAACAGATGTAGAGATGGAGAGTCCAAGAAGTCAATGTGAGGAACTGCTTACACAGCAAGAGCCAGATTTTTCAGGTATGACTGATGCCCACAGGCACAGTGCATGCACACAATGTTCACGTGAGTGTTTCTAGAGTTAAAAGCTGCAGTTTGCAGGTTTTAAACATTTGTACTTTATTAAGGTGGCCATTGTCATATGTCAGACCTTCATACTGCATCCTTTTAGATAAAATGTTTCTTCCTGAGTGCACAAAAATAACCACAATGTCTGCTCACTCTGTCACCACAGCACTGTTAGCAGTGTCTTCTGTGTTGGGTTTTCAGTCACCACAGGTTCGAATTTTTCACTGTTCACCTCTTAACACCCAAATATAACTTCAGTCTAAACAGAAAAGTTAATTCGGATTTTAAAAAATCAAGTAATCTATTGTTAATTGTGTCCTTTTCAGGTCCAGACTGCAGAGTCTGCTCTGCTTCTGTTCACCCCTGATCTGAAGGACAGGATACGCCAATCTGTCTGTCCAAGTGACCTCATGGTCTTCACCCCTCCAGGCTTATAAATTTCTCTCAAAATGTTCAGTTTAATATTTTCACTTTTATTTTAGAATTGGCAGAAAACCATTTTGTTTCCTAAATACATTTAGTTGCTCTCAATAAAGTCATAGTTTTGAGCAGGAAATGGCCTGAAGTCTTCTTTTATGTGCTGTCACAAATCTGCAACACTGGCAATGCTTTTACTTCAGATACATTGTTAATGTTTATTTCTTTATTTTAGACTGACTGGCTCATGAACAGGTCAGAGGTTTTCTTCAAAATCACCAGGATTTCAGGAATTACTGAATCTTGATCATCCTTTCAATTCCACTTCTGAATGATCCTCATCCTTCCTGCAACACAACACATCTTACTGAACACAAGGCAGGTTACGGCACAAATGTGTGTGATGAATATACAAGGAGAAAGTTATAATCGCCACCTGATGATTAAAGCAGTTGAGGATTTGATGACATCTAACTGCAAAGTTGTGCAAAAAGATCAGGAAGGCTGATTAAAGCCAGTGTTTGGTTTGTCTTCACAAAAAAAAAAAAAAGATTTAGTTCATGAAAAAGGGCCCGGGCTTCTTTTTTTTTTTTTTTTTTTTTTTTTTTTGTTCCAACGTACCCAAAAAAATATTTTCATGTAACTCCACACAGAATTGCAGTTCCACACTTAGTATAGCTATATTTGTTGGAAAGTTGGATAACTTAGCCCAGTTCTTTGCAACAAACCTTTAGGTATTAATTCTTTGTACTTTAACAGGTGATATTATGGGATGGGAAGGGAG
>NC_136630.1:20201351-20353851 GCF_933228915.1 Telmatherina bonti | reverse complement strand
CTCATACCTGAATTTAAAGAAATTAAAAATACCTAATGTAACGTACCTTTCCATGCCATTTACCCATATGCCACTGACCACTGTATAGTAAACTGTTTTGGGCACATTTGTAAGTTCCTAGCCCATGCCTTATACCATTGTTGACTTCTCCCGTATAGGTGCTGCCATCTGGCCAGGTGTAGGTGCCCTGGCCCATTATCTTGTTGCACACAAATTCTCCCTATTAGGTAAAAAACAAACAACCCAATAATCTATACAAAATATATAGATTTTATAAAGTAATTAACACATACTCAATATAATATAAGTCCAATGACATCACAATATCATATCATATCCTACCTCATATTTCAGGCCATTTGCAATTGTGAAGACACCATGTCCATCCATGAATCCTTTAGAAAACATTCCCTATACAAAAAAGAAGCAATTTTGTGTGACATAAAGTTAAGCATTTATCTTTGTATTGTGCAGCAGGACAATAACTGGCTGAAGTAAGAGAAACACATTTTTGAACATGCAGCCTTTCAACACAGCTGTTTACTTATACAACTTAGAAACATTACATTTTTAAGTTTCTTTTTGCAGTGGAGAAAATTGAATACATTTTTCAAGCGTGTCTTCTTTCCTAAAACAGTTGTACCTTGTATGTATGGCCTCCCTCCAAACAAGCAACACCCTCTCCATGAAAGTGCCCTTCACAGGCTTCCCCTTCATATCTGTTAATCAGTGACAAATCAACATGTACAATTCAGATATGGGTAGGTTTTTTTTTTTAAATATTTGTCATTGCATTTAGCTGTATTTTATTAATATCTAGCTCAATGATATTATAAGAATTACCCGGGAATTACCTCAGTATATTCAGGAACAAAACATCAAGCTTGAAACTGTTCATGTCCACGTCTGCCGACCTCATCACTAACTTTGTATTTTTTCTGTCTCCCGCTGTAAGTGGCTTCTGTGTCCGTCGCGGTTCCGTTTCATCATGTTCCCAATGACCTACTGTTGACTGATTTTTGGCCGTAGCAATACCTTCGGTCATTTCTCTCGTCGTGTTTTTGACCCCCCAAAAAATAGAAGCAGAAACGTTTCCATGGTAACGATGAAGCGCACTTAAAACTATGGTAGCCTTATCGAGCCAAAAATAGGACATTGTGTAAACAAGCTATGCAGTGCAGAAATCATTATCATTAAAAACAAACAAACAAAACATGAAAGGCACGTATAGTCACTGAAAATAAGACATTAAAAACTTTATATTTTTATTAAATTTGACGACAAAATATGAATAAATTTCCACAGCAGAATTTGAAACTACTTTTGTAAATTCAACTTTATAAGAATCTGTAAGATTCTGTAACTTTGTAAGAATCTGTAGCTCATCCAGAATGCTTCTGTTAAAGCTTTAACTAAGACTAAAAGATCTGAACACATCACAGCAGTTTTAAAATCTTCACACTGGCTTCCAGGCAGTCACGGGGCATTTAAAAAAAACAAAAAACAAAAAACCCAGAACAGTTTAGCTACAGCATAAATCTGTGGTATTTTCAGACAATATAAACCAAGGAAAGCTGGTTGACCTGGTCAAAGACTCAGGTCAACTAGTTACGACCAAACACGGAGAAGCAGCATTTAGACATTTTGCTGCAAATACGTGGAATAAACTGGCAGTGAAGATTAATATTTCTCGAAATATAAAATATTTTAAATCCAGTTTAAAAACTTTTTTTTTTTACTCATAAGTCTATACATGAAAAATACCCTTTTAACTTATCTTGCATTAAATAATTACATTGATTTTTGCTATTTATTTCTCTTTTACTACCGTTTAATGCTTTCTTTGTGACATCTTTAACGCTCTTAATGTTAATGTAAGGCATTTTTAAGTGTCTTGTACACTATTGGATTTAACAGAAAATTTTGTCTAAACTTTTGACTAGTATACATGAAATACAAATAAAATTGCCTTGCATATTTATTTTAAGTCCAAATCTGCAGTTTTCTCTTAAGCTGGCATTGTGACTTTTAATAATTTATATCTCATGTCAGTTCATTTTCTTGCTTTTTTTTTAAAAAATAAATAAATTCAATATAATTTGTAGATTTTGCTATTTGTGTTGTCTTGTATGCTTTTTTTTCACCATCTGTAATGCTTTTAATGCTTCATATAAAGTACTTTTAAGTGTCTTGTACTTGAAAGGTGCTATACAAATAAACCAGCCTTGTTTTGATTTTAAATTAAGCTTATTTTCTAATGTTTTAATGTATCTGTAAAGCACTCTGAATCACACAGTTCTTGAATTGTGCTACACATAAACTTACCTTGCCATTTGAATGAAATATTCCATAAAGATGGTTGAGGAACATAAAAGAAACAAGCTGCCAATAATAAGCCCCATTATAAAACCCTTCAAATAAATCTGGATATCAGTTTCTTAGAACAAAAGAAAATTATTCTAATCAATTAAAATTTAATACTTATTTGTACAATTCCATAATTTCTTTTAATTAACTGATATTGAGCTACATTAACTGTGCAGATGTAACTGCATAACTCATGCCAATACAAATATTTTGACCGAGTAGTGTTTTTTTTTCTCGTAAACTGAGCATCCTCTAACTTCCAATAACTGAATTTTATATCGTTTAATTTAACATACTGTAGTAAGATAATAGCCTAAATCCACTTTTTTTCTTTTCACAACTAAAAAGAAAAACAACATAACTTCCTGTACTGACTCAGTTTAGCAGAAAACAAAATTGGTGCTTTGACATTTGAACATATTATTGAATTCACCATTTATTTAAATTTTTTTTAAAAAGGTGAAAATTTAATAAAACCTGAACATATCAACACAGATTATAACAAAAACATTAAATACCACAGATAACATGTAACCAAAGATAACAAAAGAAAAACAAAATAAAATACTGAAATGATGTTTACTAGAACAGAACTGGTGTGGAGATATATTTCAGTGTTATCAGTCCAGTGAAATATTCAGACAGGTTCTTTTTGTCAGTCTTGCAAGATGATGTCCAAGTTAGCAAGATGCCGCATGGTCGGCCTGCCATGAGGACAGTTCCATGGATGCTCGATCTCACCCATGTGAAACACAAGCTTCTTCATCTCACTTACACTCAGAGCAGTGCCGATCATCACCTGAAAACACATCATTAGAAACTCATTCCAGAAGCAATTCTAAAGAAATATAGAAATGCTAGTAAATTTGTGTATGATAAAACTGGGAAAAAATTAATGGATTATTGCAATCCTTTTTACTTGGTGTTTAACAATTAGCAAAAACCACACACTGCCATTAACATGCTAAATTTTCTTGTACGTTTTAATCACAAGACATACAGCCTTTTGTTTCCACTAATTTTATCACTATTTTAATGACCTGAGATATCGCAAGTTAAGATTTGCAGATGTTTACTTTTCACTTTCAAATAGTTAGTATTGCAAGCAATATTTAAGTTACAAGAAACATTCAGCAAATACAAAAAAGTGATTATAATAAAGCACAAGTGGAATTTAAGGGTTAATGTCATTGTGCTCAGAATTCATGAGGGAAAAAATATTTGTATGTATAAAATGTGCATTTAATGTAAAGGAAAAGAAACTAGCTGCAGGGAAAAAATACTGTGAGATCTTCTATTATGTGTTGATTTAGATTAAATTAAAAAAAAGAAAGAAAAAAAAGAACATTTAAAGACTAGTAGCAACTCACAGATTTGCGACAAGCTCTTGAGGCGAACATCTGTCTGACTCTAGATGGGCGGCACATGACGCCTGGGCTGTCAGTCAACATGAAGATCAGCTCCTCAATGTCTGCAGGACCAAATGTCCAGTTTTTACTGGTGGGCAATGAGACCAGCTTAACTCTCTCCATTACTTGAGCTGCAACGTAAAGAAAAGTCAGAACTCATACCGTCAAGCATGGAAAAGAATTGTATTGAGCTACAGAGCAACAATGTGCTCATCTTCCATCTCATACCATCCTCATCAACCACAAACTCAAAGCCATTCTTTTGGAAAATCTCAATGTTCTCCAAGAGTACGTTCTCATTAATTGCAGTGAGGTGAAGTTTCTGCGGGCTGCAATCACAAAAGAAAAACACAAGTAAAACAAAGACGCAGTCTTTTTATGCAAAAGCAAGGTGTTAACTACAGATTCATGTTCATACACAATGAGTTTCTGTCCTTGGAGCACATTGTGCTGCTGTAGCATCTCAAAGTTGTATTTCTCATCTGTGGCATGCTGGTCAATTATGAAGATGTCCGAGTTCAGCTTGGTGATGATGAAACCCAAGTTAAACTGACCGATGATCTCCATTTCTTTAAACATTTCTTTGCTGAAAGAGTTAAAGAAAGATAATTTACAGTGGAAATAAAACACTAATACTACCAAGTCCAGTCAGCCATAGTTACATAGGGAAACCTACTTGATTTCTTTCTTGAGCTCTTCCTCTGCACTTTGGTTTTCTCCAGGGTTGATCTTGGCCCTGAAGCGTCTGAATCGCAGCTCTTCGCTGGCTCTCTGTTTCTGCTGCTTCTGCAATCTCCTCATGTTTCCTGTCAGCTCTTGTAAAGAAAACGTCAAATGTGCTGTTCTCTTCTTCAGGCAGACGGGGGCATCCAGCATTGAAGAATATTTATCAATGTGCTTTGTAAATGTGTTGGATTGTTGTTCTGAAGAGATATCTGGTTTCTCTACTCTGGCTCTTTTAGCTTTTGGGCTCACAGGAGAGTCCTCATTAGATAAGAACACATTATTCTGCAATTCTAGGCTTTCAGGAACTGGGTCACTATTGTGTGATGTCTCTATGAGTGATCCATCTTTTACACTGCTGCTGTCTGTAACTACTTCAGGAGAGGTGGACTCCAGACCAGAACTCTGTGTTTCTGTTATAAAGTCACAACTGGAAACAGCACCGTCTTTCTCAGAATCTGCATCACTGCATGACATCTTCCCATACCTAAAACTGTCCAGCACAGACTTTCCTGCTGGTGAGCATTTAGTCATCTCTCTTGTGGGTTTTGAAGGAGAATTCACACTTGGACTGCAGACAGAAGCTTTCACAGAGTCCTTAAAAAAGCTCTGCAGTGTTTTCTGTGTTGGGCCGCTGCTGGAAGCTTTTTCAGTTCTTGATTTGTTGGCGCTGGTGTGATTTGAAAAGGCAGCTTTCAGGGCGGCCAGGTTCATTGATGATTTTGGGTTTAGACTCACTGTTTGACCGTCTTCTGGTTCCCCCTGACTCTCATTAGACCGGGCAACTGGTTCAGACCAACATAATTCGTCTAGAAACAAATGGAAAGACAAAGCAGTCAACACAATACAATTAGAATAAAAATAAAAAAATTATGAGTAAATTATATAAAGACAGGTTCTTACTGGATGTAGCTGTAAAGTTCAAGCTGATCTTATTGACTCCTGCCTCATACATAGCGATGAGAGAAGTCTTCAGAATAGCCAACAAGAGTTTCTCCTCCTGAAGGAAAATCTGCCGTTTGTCTGGGGTTACATTCACATCCACACACTCTGAAAAGAAATCATAAATACTCACATAGGACAGAGAATCAAGATCTTTTTAGGAAATAAAACTTCGGTTCACAGCAGTTTTCTCACCTGAAGCAACAGCTATGTTCAAAGCAACAAATGGATACTGATGTCTGTTATACATGTGGTAAACTTCATTCACAAGTTTGGTAACCTGCAAGGTGGCAAAAAGAAGAGGTGAGGTGGAAACCAGTCTAACTCAACAAGCATCATCTAACATGATATACCTTATGGGGGTCACATGGCCGGTTGTTAATGAAAAAGAACTGCCTGTCTGTGGCGCTACGCCCAACACTGTGGTCCCCCCGAGACACAAACCCTGTGATGCTACCAAAACAGGGGTTTCCTTTTGTTTAATTAAACAAAAAATACAAAAAAGATACTCTGTGTAAAGATGGAAAACATTGCATAAATGAGATCGTGGCACTTACGAAAAAAGTTGTTTGGGTAAATCAGCATCCTTAATCCCATATTCCTCAATGACATTTTCTGAAGGAGACATTTGCTGAAAAGGTAGAAGACTCTGGAGCTGCAGCACAGAAGAATCACATGAACAAAATAAAAACAACATCTTAAAGCAAAATTAGAGGAAACAATGTGGAAATGATAAAGAAAAAATGAATTAATTAATTCTGTAAGATCAAGAAAATTTTGCTAAAGATGTTCCAACCTGTTTTGGTCCAAATATAGCCCCGATGTTGTCTCTCATGGTTTGGCTTCCGCTGGTGCTGAGGACGGTGCTGCGCTTTCCCTGCCCGTTTTGGTTGGAGCAGGTAATGCGTACTCCTGTGGAGATGATACAGTAGGCCTGCAGGACGTGTATCATTTTGGCATATTCCTGGAGACAGAACAATAAAGTATTTGGAATTTGAGAAAAAAATTACATCAATAAATTACTAAGATACTGATAACTAAAGCAAATTCAAGATATGGAATGAAAAAAAATGTATGCAATTTCCAGAAGATAGAAATTGAAACAATGTTCTAAAAGAAGAAACTTCTATAAAATTTAAAATAACATTCTCGCCAAATGTTTAAAATAGTGAGTACAGCCAGTACAACAGGAATACAGCCCTGTGCAATAAATTGATTGCTGCTCAAAATGCAAAAATTCAATGCATCCTCTGCAAATGCATCTGCAATAACATAGTTAAAAAAGTGAGCTCAGTGAGCATCATTTGTTGCATTTGTGATCAATGGCTGGTCTATATGCAAAAACATGGTTGTTAAATTCTTTGTAAACACCGCAACTAGCAAACCCTTTTTGTTTCCACATGTCAGCATCATGCCTCCCATTGGAAATGACTTGCCAGACAAACTATGATGAAAGATTAGAGGAAAAGGAGTTATCACTAAAAACTACAATGAATAATGACAACCTCTATAGCAGGTAACAGAAAGAAAAAAGAAACAAAATCAGGATCAAATAATTTTAATCGCTGGTATTGCCTAAATAGTAAAAGTATTTTCAACTTTCCATCACAAGCTACACTAACTAAACAAATCAAGTCTCAGATTCACTCCAAGAGTAGTCTTGATGAGCGATAACACCACGGCCTAATATGCAGAAATATTAGGCCTCAGAATCCTGACTTGCTTCCTCTTTGGCACAAAACAGCCCAGATTCAGTAAAAACACAAAAAAAGAATCCTAATGAACAGTAGGAGCAGGTTCTTAAGTCAAATAATACTGATGTGTTCATCTAAATGTTTGCTCTGAACCAGGACAGAATCAGAAATACTGAAAGGGAAGCCTGAGGACAAGAGTGGGGAAAAAAAAAAAGCCTGCATGTTTTTAAATTGTATTTTTAATTATAGTAGATCCAAACAATTTTTTAAAAAAAACAACAACCTTTTCCCCAACTCTTTAGCAATGTAGCTGCAGTAATATGATGTTTTTAATTCTTTAGACACTTTGGTCATACTCCATAACTACTGTAGTCAGGGGTGGGAAAAAATCAAACCTTTCATGCATCAATATGCAGAAAACATGTGAAGAATTTCTGAATTGACTTACGAAAGTAAAAAAAATGTTGAATTCACAGGGTCATCTTGATCAAATGAAAAGGAGAAGTTAGGAAAGCAGAAATGAAACATCCAGCCAGTCCACAACTGCTGCAGGAACACTTTTCTTTCCCAGTTGGTTATTTTTCAATTTTTTTCAAACTATGCTATCAAATGTAACCTTGCAGTCAAGTCTCCACATTTCTTATAAAGCTTTCACGTACTAAGCAGTCAGTCAAGAGGGTTAAAAAGCCAATAACAAAATGAAGAAACTGGATTGAGAAGAAACGTGTATTACTAATAAGTAAATATTGCAGCTATACAAGTCATTATTCAATCTGAACCCTTGATGTCCAAAGAATTCCACCACCTTTATAATTGATAGAATTATGCTTACAGAAATTAGTTGAAGAAGAGAAGAAAATAAAGTGATTGTCAATAGTGCAAAATAAATATCTTTCATAAGAAATACAAATGGAGCATTTATATCATTCAACGTTTGACCTTCTTAATATTGCGTTGGAACTCCTTGTGTCGAACAGGCAGGGTGTAGAAGAGCTGCTGCAGGGTTACTGTTGTTCCTTGCTGTCGTGGATGAGGCGACTGTTGCACAAGATGGCCTTTCTGGTCAAACACCAGTTTAGCGCCTACCTGACTGGATTCATGACACGTAATCACACTCAAGTCACTGCAACAAGAAATCAGAGTACAGTTTAGCTGATGAGTTGAAAAATAATAGAATTTTACATGGAAGTAAATGTGGAAAGAAAAGAAGTTACCTCAAAGCACATAAAGAGCTTAGGGCTTCACCCCGGAAGCCAAATGTCTCCACATGGATGAGATCCGAAAAATCCCTTAACTTTGATGTGTGATGTTTCAGTGCTGCGGAACGGATGGAAGGGATGACACTTAAAATAATTTAAATCAGTCCCATATATAATCATTGGAAATAGAAAACGGACACATACTCAGTCCTTCAAAATTAGCCTCCTCGACACCTTTGCCATTGTCTGACACTTCCAGTTGTTCAACTCCACACTCCTTTAGTTTGACATCTGAGGAACAAAACAATGTGATTTTGAGAACAACACAAATGACAAGCATTCAAATGTTGAATTATTTTCCTTCAGGCATTAGCAGATAAAAGGTTTACAGTCAGTTAAGAAAAAGAAGAGAACTGCTTCTTCTCTACTTACCAATGCTGGTGGCTCCTGCATCAATGCTGTTCTCTACCAGCTCTTTGACAGCAGTGGCTAAACTTAGCACCACTTGTCCTGAGCAGATTTGATGCACTGAGTGTTTATCAATGGCTTTTATGGCTCCGGCAGGTTCAAGGCTGAAGCAACAAACAAAACCAACTCAGTGATGCTGGAAAAATCATGTGTTTTATGCGTGGTAAAAGCTACATATTGGGACCTAGTGAGTTAATGATACTAAAGGTGGGGAAAAAAATGTTTACATTTACACATATACATATATATATATATATATATACATATATATATATATATATACACATGTATATATATATATATACACACACATGTATATATATATATATATATATATATATATACACATGTATATATATATATATATATATATATACACATGTATATATATATATATATATATATATACACATGTATATATATATATATATATATATATACACATGTATATATATATATATATATATATATATACACACATGTATATATATATATATATATATATACACACATGTATATATATATATATATATATACACACATGTATATATATATATATATATATACACACATGTATATATATATATATATATACACACATGTATATATATATATATATATACACACATGTATATATATATATATATATATACACACATGTATATATATATATATATACACACATGTATATATATATATATATATATATATATATATATATATATATATATATATACACATGTATATATATATATACATATATATATATATATATACATGGAAGACTTTCAACAGGTTTCATACACTTCAGGGGTCACAATGAATGTTGCTTTCTTCTTATTTAATTAATTAAATAATTTTTCTTCTTTTAAAGTAAGGCCGCGGTTCAAGTGAATAGGCAAATGTAAGAGCCAACAACGTCATAAATATTCACTTCGGCATATTTGCATGGACGGTGCACAAACAAAACAATCAATCTCAAGCCAAGTTAAATAAAAAGTCTACTGGATAGCTTACCAATTATCAGACATCTTCAGAGTAACGGTGTCCTCACAGCTTGATATGTCACCCTATCAGGTATAGAAGGACATACTTGCTAACTAACCATTATAGTCAAATTAAGTTATTTTATTTCATTTAACTATCCAACATAGCACGTTGTAAACAGTAAAGTGAGACTGTCCCGCGCGGCTACAGCACATTGCTCGCGAGATTTACACTTGCGTACAAAATGCGCATTCATGAAAAAAAAAGTGAAAAAGTCAGACAGAGACAAACTCATAAAATTATTATTTTTATATGACAAACATTGGATCATTAACCAATGTCATTAGTCTTAAAAAAAATTGTTTAAAAATTATTAAGTATTTCATCACAGGGCCAAGCGGACGTTTGGATGTTAGGGCTCATGTACATTTGCCACAAAAGTAAAAAGCGAAAAATAAAATCTATTCTTGACCTCGCATTCTCAAACCTTTGAACCTGTGTAGCAATATTTTTACCAAAGCAAAAATAACAAACACTTTAATATTTTATTTTTGCGGAAAAAAACTTTCTATAAAAGTTATTCTTTATTTTTCAGCACGGACGCTACGCGACGGTCCCTGTTCATAGACTATACTTGACTCATGGCCGACCGTTGACATGGGGGATCGCGAGGGACTTTTATGAGAAAGTGTTTCTTCGTGATCAGTTAATAGTCATGAAGATGTTGACAACCTGAGGTTACCGAACAGTAGGGCGCATCTCACAACAAACATGGGGTAGCTGTAATTTTCTCTTAGCCAATCTATTTAAATTTAGAATAATAAAAATGTTCAGTTCAACATCCACCAACGGGATCATGTGCTCCGAGGAATGTTCTGGCAGCAGCAGCAGCAGCCTGTTGGTCCGCCGCAGCCTGAAACCTGTCAGGAACCAGAAGATTGACGCTAGCTTGTTAAGTTTGGCCAGCGAGGAGGACGAAGAAGTCCACTTTGATAGTAAGAAGTTTTAGTTGTTAAATTATTGTTTTAATATTATATAAAATATAATGAGCCTTACTGTAGCCCTCTTTGTGCGACATTAATTTTACACGTTGAGAAAAATATAGAAAGTGTTGATTGGTACAGTTTTCTCAAATCTCGCGATAGAAATTAGCATCTACGCTAGTCGGTCAGGTCATTAGGTAAGCTATCTTCAATCATACACCGTATATGAAATACCTCTTTATACACAGTCTATGTCTTCAATGCACCATCTCGACTTTAACTCTCAGATTGATAAAGGTTGGTAGAGAATATCTGCTTTCTGTTCTCACTAATGCAGAGCCGTGAACATGTCTGTGCATGTTCATTGTTGTTTGGGACAGTACTTTGTACACTTAGGTAAACTCTGAGACTAGCAAATCAAACAAAAACACATTACTCTTGCAAGATCAGCTTAAGATTTTAGACAGACATAAACTAAATATTGCAACAATGTTTCATAGATTTCATGGGGTATTATAATATTGATCTGGACATCATAAACGTTTAATATTTATGTTCAATAAATGTTTGTCTGGTTTTTTTTTTTTGTTTTTTTTTTTTTTTTTTGCATAAATTTCAATTAAGAGATTTTTTTTTTTTTTTTAACTTTTATTTATATTTATGTGTTTTAAATCTAATTTAAATTAAAACTGACCACTTGGTGATGGAAAATGAATGAATGAATTAATTTTCTAATTGGGTAAACAAAGGCAGAGAAAATGTGACAGGTCATCCCTGTCTGGTGTAATGTGTGTTATTATTATCATTATCACTGTTAGCGAGAATTTCATGATGTGGTTTGTTTCTATTGGTTCTTTTGCTAACTTAAAGGCTTGTAACTCAGGTGTCACCCTTCATTTGAAAGACTGTGTGCTTGATTTACAACTTCTCGCTCTACATGTTGAAGTATCTTTGCCCAAGTGACTAACTCACGTTGTCCCTGTCTGTAATATTCATTTGAAGTCACTGTGGATAAAAGCATCTGCTAGATTAATGTAACTGAGGAAAGGTTAATAACAAGTTAACAATTTTACTGAGCCTTTTCTTGTAGTCCAAATAAAGTTCTAGTAGTTTCAGTCAGATTTATAGATAACTTTTAAAGTGCTGTTGCAGTCCCTTTTTTACAAAGTAATCATGCTCAACCAGAAATTCATAAAAACTGGAAATATTATATTTATATTTGGAAGATCTTCTGTGCTATAAAACTGGCACAAAAGTAAGGTTTGGGCGAATACTAATGTGGCATTTATGACTCTTATCATCAGCCAGGTGCAAACGATAAAATCGGTTCAACATCAAAATCATGTCTCATAACTAGACAAGATGTGACCCCCCCACAGACCTTGCAATATGAGGACTGACAGTGAATTATGAGGAACTTCGAAGGCCCCTCCCTCTTGTTTTGGCACAGTGTACGTCTCTTCTCAACTTGGTTTGCAGTAGGTGGAGGGGGCTTGTCTCCGCTGGACATGGCAGATAAGCACTACTGTTGTGCACACCCCTTACGTATAAAGATGAGTTCATTTCTTGTCTTGGAGCTCAAGTAAAAAAATCATTAGTGTAGCTTAGAGTTCTTTTTAGCCCACCAAAAGGGTTTTCATACTTCAAAATGGACCTAGGAGAAAAGAACATTGTGGAAATTATTGCAAAGGTTATTGAAGAAGGTAATGTACATGTCTTCAAACTGAAGATGTATTATTTTTATTGGGAATATTCTGTTTGAGTCTTTTAAAAACTACAAAACAAAGAGACAAGCTTCTCCTCTTACATTCTGTGTTTTCCTTTTGTATGTGCAGCTTCAGACTCGGAAAATAACCGTGAGGTGTTGATGGCTGGTAGGCATTATCCATCCATCCAGGAGTTTGCATCTGCAATCCCTAACCACCTTCTCCTTGGGTCTTTGCTAGAACATCTGTGCTGTGTGTATGAAACCAATCCAGCACGTTCACGTATGCTGTTTAAAGGTATTAACTCAAAAGTGAAACCTTGTTTGAACCCTTTAAATATATCTTAGTCTAGCATCATGTCACCCTGTTGAACTGTAATTATTTTGATACTCTCATTTTAGTCATTGGCCAGCGTTTAGCTGCCATGAACCTCCTGTCCCCCTTGGCCATAAGTGATGAATTCAGCACCGTTAGACTCCAACACAACCGAGCCTTCACTGAGCTACTTAATGCTGCAAGCTCCTCATTGTACCAACAGGTAACTGTATATCTCACTGCTACACACCACATCAATCTAACTTTTGTATTTTTTAATCTTCATTATCTGATCAATCCTTTTCTTATGCAGGGCCAACGTCTCAGCACAAACATACTTAATCCTGCTGTTCGGTAAAGTGTTTTATAGTAGCATTTATGTTGTGTTGCTTCCAAAGAACTTTTAATTGGATCATAAAACATATTTTTTCTTTCCACAGACCGAAGGAGGGACTGTTTCAAGCACAGGCATCACGGTATCTCAGTGAATTTGAAGAAATCTGTAGGCTTGGGAAGGGATCATATGGAAATGTTTTCAAGGTACTTTACTCTTGTGCCATACTTTTTTCTTTATTCTTTAGAAACTCTCTGAAGTAGTAGGTTTGAGTTCATTGTGGTTTCTTTGAAATAATTTTGTAGGTTATGAACAAACTAGATGGACAGCTTTATGCAGTGAAGAAAATTCTCATCAAAAAAGTCTCAAAGGAAGACTGTATGAAGGTAAGCCATTGCAGATTTCTGGAGTAATATCCAAGCACTGTTCCGACATACATTTGAACTAATTGAAGAATTTTATATACTGTAGGTTCTTAGGGAAGTAAAAGTGTTGTCCAGCTTGCAACATGTTAATGTTGTGGGTTATCACACAGCATGGATGGAACATGTTCAGCCAGTGGCATGTAAGTGTTAACTACTGGACTGAAATTAATGACCCTTTAGAAATATGTAAATGATTACCGTGCTGTAAATAAGCCATCTTTGTTTCAGATCCTGAGTCGCTCCTTCCAGCTCTTGAATCTCCTGGACAACAAGAGAGGTAGGCCTTGTGTCATTAAAGAAGTTTCCACCATTTCCAAGCATTAGCCAGGGTTTAGCCTGCAGCTTTCCTTAGGCAAGGTGCATGTATGCAATGCTAAATCCATCTCATTTATTTACAGTTCTGAAAGCCTTGACAACAGTAGTGCTAGCTCCTCTATAGTTTTCCAAAGCTTCAATCAAACACCAGAGGATGCTGCTTCAAGTGCCAAAGCACCTTCACCAGTGACCCAGCCTGTGAAAGCCTTAGTTTCAGCCCAGGAGGGACAGGTAGTCTGTCCCAAAACAATGCGCCGCATCCCAGAGAACTATGTCCCTTGTGTGTTTCTGGGACAGCGAGGAACAGTGAAAAGCTCTAAATGTCCTGCTATGGACTTGGACAATTCAGCCCTCTTAGAGGAGGAGTCAAGCAAAGGCAGCGTTGAACTGAACAATAACTCTTGCATCGACAATGAGTGTCAGCACTGGGCTGAAAAACGTACAAAAAGGCCATCTAAAGAGGTATGCGCTTCATAAGGTTTTCTGAAATCTGAATACTTTGCATAAGTATCATGTTTTAATGCATACTGGAATTTAAAAAGTGCACCATGTTTTTGGATGTAATACGTAAACCTTTCATTTGTGGATCCTTTTCATGTGCAGGTACAGTTCCACCTAATGCTCTATATCCAGATGCAGCTCTGTGAGCGCTCACTAAAGGATTGGATCTGTGAAAGGAATACCAGGCCCAAAGAACAGCAGATCCAAGGTTGTAATTATTTTACACTTTTTACGCACGTTTGCACTGTAATTTTGTCAAAGTGGAAACTGCATTTTCAGATTTGGTATCAGTTTCTCATTATTTACAGTTCAGTACTTTTTTTCGTACTAATACGTGTATTGGATATTTTCAGGTCCGTATGATTGTGTTGATGGTGAACAAACACTCAGCTTGGTGAGACACATACTTGAAGGAGTTGAGTACATCCACTCAAGAGGAATCATGCACAGAGACTTAAAGGTAAGGTTTGTTGATTTTTATTTGATCAGTTTGAGGTTTTAAAATATGGGACGTCTTTAGAGTTTGCAACAGGAATTAAACACGTGCTAGTTATTTGTTACATCACATAGATGATTTCAAAAAGTCTTGTTCACAATCTTCCATGAAAGTGATGTGTTGACTCTCCCAGTGGTTGAAGACAAAGTCATACAGCATCTCAGGCAGGACTTTCCTCAATTCCTCATTCCTGCATCCTACATATTTCAGATAAATGTCACGCTTGCAAATATCCTTAAGTCTCTTCGGCTGCTGAGTGAGTCTGAGTAATTGGTCTCTCTGTTTGAAGAAACGTGGTTCTGTCAAGGTTAAAGGCAAGCAGCCGTTCTGGTTAAAGATTGTAAGTGGGGAGGTCAAGCTGAGGAGTTTCATCAGCAGAGAGCTATTTTGTATTTTGGGTCTGTGGTTCAGGAACAGGAACAAGCAGTTTTCCCCTGCTTTGCTCAGCTTATTAATATTGCCTCCGTGCCTCAGCAGGACATCCACCAATTCCTTGTTTCTCATGCTGCATGCCTCTTGTAATGGTGTCAGTCCAGCTTTGTTCATCATGTTGGGCTTCGCTCCCTGCTCAAGAAGCTCAATGATGCAACTGTTGTCATCAGTTTTAGTGGTCTTCGTAGCTACTGCCATCACAGCAAGGTGCAGAGGAGTGTTCCCAGAGTGTTGGACCCCCTTAAAAAAAAAACACAGTTGTAGTCATTTATTGCAGATATTTCAGCTGAATTAATCATTCTTACGTTACTTTTTATGTTTGAATTACCCACTGAAAGGGTGCAACTCAAGATCAAATTATTTACTTGATTTTAGTATTTTCAACAGGACAAAACAAACCATGTTGACGTCTGCCCCCTGGCTAATCAAACTGGTGATAATATCCTTATCAAGCATCCCTGCAGCCATATGCAGGGGGGTTTTCCCATAGCTGTCCAAGGCATTAACATCAGCACCATAGCTGGTCAGAATCTGGACAGCAGACAGGACCCTGTAGTGTACTGATATGTGTAGGACTGTCTGGCGACTGTGATCCTCCACCTACAGAAAAACCCCAACGAAACACAAACCAAGTTGGCAAACTGTTTTGAGATAAATTACATTCTAAAGATTTTACTATTACACCAACAATGCTCTACCTGAAATTTTTAACCGCTATTTTCCACCGATGGGATCTTTTTTGGACAAAAAATAAATAAATAAATGTGAAAAGCTCATTACCTGTGCATTGACATTGGCACCATGCTCACAGAGAAGCCGTAAACAGGCCTCTGCATGCCTGTGCTCTTCAGTCACAACTGTCCTGAACTTGGAGTCAGGCTTTGCCCGGGTCTTTAATTTCCTCCAGCTGGGTATCACCAAGTGTAGTGGAGTTTTACCTGATCTGTCCCTGTAGCAGAGTCTGTGTCAGTAAAGGTGATTTAAATGCAGTGCGGACAGTTTTCAATGATAAAAGGAAGCATTTACCCGTGTAGCGCTGTATTCAGTTTCACTTTGAACAGGAAGTGTTCTTGTTGGATAGATTACAATCTTACTTTGACATATGGTTTGTTTAATAAATTTAACCTTAGATTTAAGTAGTTTTCAACTATTTTAGTGGGAATATTCTTTCTTTAATTAAAAGAAAACAGATTCATGTAACATCCTTGATAGGATGAAGTTATGGTGTATAGAGATGTATTTATGCCATGTTTTTTCATACTTCATCTCAGTGTTAGCTCCTGCTGACAGCAAACTCTGCATGCTCTTTAGTCTGGTATAAGATGCAGCTAGATGAAGGGGACAGCTGACACAGCCCTCGGGAGAAAACAAAAAAAGTCTTTTAGTTTAGTTTTGTACATAAATGTAGTAAATGAGCCTTAATAAACTGTAGGATTGTCTCTGGGCGCATACACATCTTTTTCTCCCTGTCTCTATGGTTATTTACTTTTGTGTGATGATTTTAATGAAGATTCTGTGTTTCTGTCCATTTTGTTTTTCTGACAAAAGATTTTTGGTTGAACACATTTTAAATCTTAAAATTAATGAAGATGATTACACTTACCTCCCAGAAAACTCTTCCAAATAAATGATCTTGTACCTCAATTAGGAAGTTGCTCCCAAACTTCTTTGACATATTTTCAATGCATTCCAAGTCTTCATTTATAATCCCTTCGTAGAATTCCAAGTTGATGTTATTACCTTTCTTATCTGTGTGTTTCCTGAGTTCCTCCGTCATGACTGAGTCTTGCAGACTCGCTGCCTTCTGTGCTGCTTCTTTTAGAAAATGTTCTTTATTTTGAATCTAGTTATCCTGGATCCTTCTTGAAAATCTGTCATTTTGGAGACAATTTAGACAATTATACAATCAAATTAATTTCATTTTGATGTCCTTAAAATCGAAATGAGCTACTTCTGTGTTTGGTGTTTCCACACTAGCTACTTCTGTTTTTTCTGTTTGGTCTTTGTTGCTTGCTGTCAACAGGAGGGCTCAAGAAGTGCAGGTCTAACTTTGATGTACAGACTTCCTGTTAAAAACTGATAACTTGTTGCTGCACTTGGGGCCAATTGTGGGGACTTGTGACGCTCTTTTAAAGCAGTTAACTTACTTGCTGCAGTGTTTGTGTCACTGCACTGTTTTGCTTTTTGAAGATCAGTAATGTATAAAAGTGTTTTGCCTGTGGTGTTTTTCCACTTTGATTTTAAGTATTACTCCAAATCCAGACTCTCATGGGTTGATACATTTGATTTTCATTGATAATTTTTGTGATTTTGTTGTCAGAACATTCAACTATGGAAAGAAAAAAGTATTTAATAAAAATATTTCATTAATTCAGATCTACAACGTGTAACTTTAGTGTTCCCTTTATTTTTTTAGCAGTATATTATATGCAAACACTTGAGGTATCTGTATTTGTATACCAAATGATTGATGGAACTACTTCTGATAACTTTTGTTTGTTTTGTCTTTTTTCAGCCAAGGAACATTTTCCTTCATGGTCACGACCACCATGTTCGGATTGGGGACTTTGGTTTGGCCTGTAGTGATTTAATCGTTGATGGCAGTAAAAGCACCACATCTTCTGGCAGTGGTAAGGTTTATTTGTAAGAACACAGTGTGTCTCAGAATCACCAGTAGATGGCATCATTTGCTTCTGAGTGGCTTTTATTGAACATTTTGCAGATCCCCGACATACTTCAGGTGTTGGCACATTTGTGTATGCTGCACCAGAACAGCTTAAAGGCACCCATTATGATTCAAAGGTAACCATATTAATACAACATATTGATACGACAACCTAATTTTCATAAATTCAAACTTTTTAAATATATTAGAATTTATTTTTGGTTTATTGATTAATTAACTTTTATTATTAATAAGAATGTACTTTTATAATTAGGATATAACATTGTTTGCCTCTTTTGTCTGTGATATTTTACAAAATGACAAACAAAATTATAGTAATAAACCAGATTGTCAATGTTGTTCTCTCAGTCAGACATGTACAGCATTGGCGTTCTGGCTCTTGAGCTATTCCAACCCTTTGGGACAGAGATGGAGCGTGTCCGGATCCTTGGGGACCTGAGAGAGGGGAAAATTCCTGAGTCATTCTGCCACAGATGGCCAGTTCTGACTGAGTTCATCATGAAGCTGACGAGTAAAGAACCAAGTGTTCGACCGACAGCCCATCAGCTCCTACAGAGTGAACTCTTCTGCAATAAAGACATGGTACTTTGGGACAACCATATATGCTCAAAAACTAGTACAATATCTAACTGTTTTTTTTTTGTTTGTTTGTTTGTTTGTTTTTAATCCACAGAAGAGAATAGAATCAATTTTATTGTCATTATCCACAGCAAGCATCATCGTATCAGATCCCTATTTTTATAACAAAAAAAAGATATATTTCTCAGAGTGCCACTTTTTACACTGTTATGATTAATTGCAGAAAAATTAATGCATTAAATTGCGAGACATTTGTCAGTACACCGATGCACACTGTAGATGTCTGCTAAAAACTTAGCACTTTGATGCTATATTTAGGGATTTCTCAGACCCCTCTCACCACTCTGTATATAAAGAAAAAGCAACTATCACATCTAGTGACTTTTTCTGGTGTTATTGAAGACTTGTGGTATGTAACATGTATGCATGTGTTGTTTACTCATCTGTGTTAGCGGCTACTGCGTAAGCTCCTCCCCCATCAAAAAGAACACAGTCCTCCCACAGCATCCAGCTTCAAGCTGCAGTCAGAGCAGCAAGTAATCACCTTTGCTGCATGACCAGACTGAAACCACAGCACAATCTGTCTTATGGTGGGAATTTCCCAGTGAACTTCACTTCAGATTTTCAGAAACCTACGAATGACATCATGGAGGCTCCGCCCACCTTTTATACAGGCTGTGGTCCTAACAAATATTTCCTTCAGACACACAAGAGTAGGAAAAAGAACAAATAATGAAAGAAGTAAAATTAAAATGTGAATACACACGATAAAATAGTAAGGGTTAGAATAAATAGATTTAAATTACAGATATAAAAGCTACACTTGAATATGTGGATTATACTTGGGAATATTTTCAATTTTATGTCAAGAATGTCTACACTGTGTAACTACTACTGTTTGGTTTGTCCCAGGAATTACACTTGACCTGTGTAGGTTCTTGTATCAATTACCAACTTGTTTTTTCCCCTACAGGTAATCCATGGTTTGCAGAGAAAAGTTGAAGAGCAGGAGGAAGAAATCATGCAGCTGAAGATGCAGATCAGTCAGCTTCAGAGCTCACATGTCACAGTTAGTTTCTCTGAGTTGGAGAAAACTTGAACTCTTGAAAAAATATCTTAGCAGACTGTCAAAAACTGTTTTTTTTCAGCCACTTTTGTACTTTGATTTGTGACTGTGTACAAGTGGCCTAGTGTGCGTGTGCTTTGGGGGGGCGGGCATGTGTGTCTTGTACTCATGAGTTGCATTTAATATTTTTTATTTTTAGCTGTTCAATAAAAGCTGTTTCAGATACTGGCAAGGTGACCTATTCAGTGCTAATTATGTGTGAACTGATGGACATTGATGGAACAAAAAACAAGGTGGTGGGGCATTCAGTTTTCTGTTATTTGTCTATGCTTATCTATGCATTTCAAGTTGAAAGTTTAACTTTTTTTTCTTTTGTTATGGTGCTGATTACTGGGAATACAAAAAGGCTGGTGGAATTATGATTTACACAATGCCTTAATGTATTCAAAAAACTACATTTTAGATAATCATTGTTTGAACTACTTGCATTAATAACAACTCTGTTTGTACAAAGCTCTGCTAATGAGTTGTACGTGCACGCTAAGGTCAGAGTTAAGTACGTGCGACGGATCTTCCCGAAACACGTTCCTCACACAGACATGGTCGAATCGACCTATCAGAAACCTCGTTTCATGGCAGGTACCCGGATGTACCCGTGGGGCAATTAGCTACGTCATTGTTCACCGCCGGACACCCGCTGGAAATAAGGAATGGATTTAAAACTGGTATTAATGTATTCATAACAGATTACAGGTGAGTGTTGAGTTGCCTTTACGGGCCAATGTCCCAGTAAATATGCAGTCGAAATATTTAGGCAGGTTTAAGTCGCCGGAATTTCCTGTAGTAGCCGTACACCGGTTGTATGTCATGTCGGAGAGCAGCGCAGTGAGACACTGGAGACACTGCCGCCGGTGTCGAGCCCCTCCTTTCTCGTCTATTTAGTCTTACATTTACTCAGGGCCTCAAGTTTAATATTCAGCACACTTGATTAACTGTCGTTTAAATATGCCTAAGATGATAGTTCGTAACTATGTGTCTCGTCGCCGTGTTAGCCTGTCTATTGTGGATGCTAACTAGCTTACTTGCTAGCCGCCTAGCAGTAATGTTGCCGCACGACAAGGCTGAAATGTTAGCTGCTCTCTTTAGCTACGCGTCTCTTTCTTCGTTTCCTTTATGGCATGAGCTTCATAAGCCGATTGTTAGTTACAAGTTATTCCATCACACTTCAATTCCAATGGCTGAAAGCACATATCAGTATTTCGTGGGGGACAAATCTTTCACATTAACTTTAGTTTACTCCGTGTATTCTTGAAATTTAAAGGCGCTGCGTGTTAAGGCCTTGCTACCGCTCGCCAACCAGTGCAAGTCAGTCTGTTGGAGCAGGTGGGAGGGAACAGCTGCTGTAGGAAACGTGTTTCCGACCAGGACATTTCCCCCCCTTTTATGTTCAATGGTTGATAAGGTTTATTTAGAGACTTTTAAACAGCTTGAATATTTTTTTAACTGCTTTATTCATTGGTTTATTTGCGAGTTTTGTAAATAGGTTTTCTGGTGTTTAGTGTTTTACTCAGAGTATTAGACTTTTTTAAGAAATAGGTGTTCATAAAATGTAATTTAGCTTATCAATGACACTAAACTTTCAAAGGTTTTTTCTAGATATTAATTATTCTTAGAAAATCTGTTTTTTTTATACAAAGAGACGTTCATATATTTGATCTATGTGAAACTGCACTAGATCATCACTTTCATGCATATTACTGAAGTGATATATTTCTAGCTGTTTTAATCTAAACATGTATTCAGATATACAAATGTATTAGTAATTTGTTGGTGATTGTGTTTCAAATACCTTTTGTGCATGTCAGTTATCTTAAGCAGAAATAAATCAAATAAAACTTGGCTTTACATATTTTTCTGTAAATCATGAAGTTTTTTGTGTTTGTCCATAATGCAGCTATGAACAATGACCATAGTTGACAGATCTTCAGAAAAGTCTGACCACGAGTCAGTCGGATTTAACCGATCCTCCTTCACTAGTGGAGACGTGGGGATGGACGGCAGTTGTTCCAGCAGTTGGGCAGTGGGTCCCACCATGCCCAATGACTCACCAAGACTAAAGTCTCCTGGAAGCTGCCTTGGTCCGACCCCGGGTGCCGCTGTCTACAACAGTACACCCTCTTCTGTGGACCGGCCCAAAGACCAAGGTAAGAGCATGGCTTTTTAATGAATGCAACTGCATTTTAATGAATGCTCTTAAAGCTGGAAGATTCTATTGTTTACAGACCACGGCTCGGTCATTTAATGCTCTTAACATATCACTTACGGTAAACTTATAAGTTACACAACCCTTCTAGTTACACAGTGCAGCTATACAGACCTCTTTGGCCAGTAGTAATCTTTTCCGTACATATAGTGGAAAGGGCAAGACACACTGTTTATTTTTCAAATGGAGATAAGAAGCAACCATTTGTTTAGACATTGGTATTCTAAGATAATTTTTGTTTATTTTATTTTTTAGTGGGAAAAAAAGCATTTGTTATAAAATGGTCTGTTCACTATCTAATCAGAAAAAATTCACACACTTTATGTTGGACCAGTTGTAGCTTTGATGTTATAAAATCACCTTGGCATAATTTTAATAGACATTGTTGTGATATTCATTTCTGTCCTAAGTGGGCTGCTCAGTCTTTGCCTGTGCACCTCAAAATGGGGTTAAGTGCATATGTAAAACTGATGTCATGTTTCTTGAACGACTCTCTAACAACGGATCCTGGGACTGCCATCTGGGAATACGTCTGTCACCAAGAGAAAAGAAAACCTAATTAGTTTGGTCACATAAGGTTGTTGTACGTAGACCAGAGCTATTGTAATCCCAGAGGAAAATGGTGCCCCAATAGCCACATACCATTGCAGTTAAATCGAGAGATGTTTTCTGTAAATTTTATTAATCACTTATGGTTACATTAATAAATGTACTGTAATGATTTTTTTCTTGTTTTTGCATGACAGTGTTACACAGTTGGTTTTGTGGGTGTTGTGTTACTGCATCTAGGCATTATGAAGCATCATCCAGTTAGATAATGCAGCAAGTTGAAGATCAATCACTGAGCGTGTGACACAGTTGGTATTTTGATATAAATTCAAGCAAGTCATCTTATTAACGATAACAAGGTGGTTTGCCTTGTCCTATTCAGACTCTGGTCTCTGTAGACAATGTTAGAGCCAATTAATTAATATTTTGTTGGTAAAATATTCAGTTGTTTTATTGTGAGAGAGTTTTAGACTTAATAAGCTTAACTGAGGACAATTAAGGCTGCTCTAAGGTCCGGGTTCTGGTTTAACAAGCCATCCATGAAGCTTAAGTTTCCCAGAGATTCCCAGAGCCCAGAGAGTGTATTTACTCATAAGGAATACCTTTATTTTTTGTATATCTTTTTTTCTCTTTCCTGTAACACTGAAAAGATTTAGTAAAGAGCACAGAATCAAGCCATGGGCTTTCAGTGGTTTTTTGGAAGCACGTGTCAACTAAATGCTCGGTGTCTTCAGCTAGAAAAGGGCCTTTATAGTCAGTGCCACTCTTACAATGTTAAAAAAAAAAAAGAATATATATCTGTTTATTGCAATATGAAATTACTACATCAGGGTCTTAATGCACCTTTTATCATGTGTCAGTAAAGTGGGCAGCTATTTACCAATATATATACGTTCACTGGAATATAACGTGTACACATAAAAAAATTTTTATGTCTAGGATCATGCATCTTCATTCAATTTAATTATATCATCAATACTTTTTTGTCCAGTTATAAGCAGTGGGGATGGAATTGATCTCCCCCAGAAGGTCCTGTTCCCTCCTGAACGGCTCAGTTTGAAGTGGACCCAGGCTCACCGTGTTGGTGCTGGCCTGCAGAACATGGGGAACACGTGCTTCCTCAACTCAGCACTGCAGTGCCTCACCTACACAGCCCCATTAGCTAACTACATGATGACACGGGAACACTCCAAAACATGTAAGCATTTTATAGCAACAAAGGTTTAAATTAACGACACAGTCATGATGTAATTACTACATTATTAGTTTGCTAAAATGTTTATTTTATTCATGTTTATTAATCTGATGTTGCTGCTGCAGGTCACGAGCCAGGGTTCTGTATGATGTGCACCATGCAAAACCACATCATTCAGGTTTTTGCCAACTCTGGGAATGTCATTAAGCCGATCGGCGTCCTCAATGAGCTCAAACGTAAGTAAATGTCTACAGAGCTGAAATTTCTAAGCTGTGTCCTGTGTAAAAAGTGTGCCTGTACTCAGAGATAGGAGGCAGTGTTTGACTGTCTAGTTTATTATTTTGGAGGGAAGTTTTTTTTAGGTTTGTATCTTTTTTTTTAAACTGTTGAAAGATCTTTAAACTCATATTTAACTTAAACTTGTGTTACAGCTTGTTAAATGATTTCTTCTGTTTTCTGTATGTTTTTTCCAACTCACATAGGAATTGCAAAACACTTCCGCTATGGAAGCCAAGAAGATGCACACGAGTTCCTGCGGTACACGGTAGACGCTATGCAAAAGTCCTGCTTACCTGGAACCAAGTGAGTCTGATTGTAAACTTCATTAGATAACTTGTTCTGTAACTGTCAGATCAGTAGAAAGGTGAAGTCTTTACTGATGGAGATTGCTGAAGATTTATTTTTACAAAGGTCTTTTGAAATAATTACTGTTATATGTTTTAAGGAAGTCTCTTTAGCGTTAAGCTTAGTTGTTAAAAATATTTTTTTAAATACCTCTGTATATTTTTTTGCTTTATCACAATGGAAAGTCTTACAGTTAGGATGACTGCTGTAAGACTTTCCATTTAATCTGTACATTGGGCTGACTTTTGTGGTTGTCATTGGTCTCTAAGGGTCAATTCAAACAAACACTGTTGCTCTTTAAATGAAACCTGGTTTGGTTTTTCCAACTGCTCCCCCCCCCCCCCCCCCCCCCCCCCCCCCCCCCCCCCAAGTGATTATTATTTTGGGAAATACTGCTCCCTAGTAAGCAGTTGCTGCAACTGCATGACATATCCATGTTTGAGTCAAGTACATTGTGAAAGCAAAGCAAAGGAAGGTGCAACATTTTCCAGAATTTTCTGCAAAATCAGAGTTTTTTTGGACTATCCTGGGATGAATGTGCCCTAACGTGTTAATAACCTGAAGAATCAAATTCAATTCTGCTGCAGTTGCTGTACTAACAAGTGGCCCCTGAACAATTTGATCTTGCTTTTATTCCTCAGTTTATCCTTCCTCTACTTGTGCTGTTTGCTTTTGTAACTTGTGAGCTAAATTATTTTAAAGTAATTTTCCTCTTGTCTTCATAACAGTATAACAAAAAACATGTCTGTATCTTCATTGAGATAGTGAAGATAAGTCCCTGATAAGTGATTTTAATTCTTATCTTTATCTTTCTGACAGATTGGACAGGCAAACGCAGGCAACCACTTTCATCCATCAAGTATTTGGCGGGTACCTTAGGTCCAGAGGTAAATTATTTTTAATTTATATCTAATTGATTCTTATGCATAAGTTCACATTTTGTAGTTTCATTGCTTTGCTGACAATTTACGTTGAGATTTGTTTTTTGTATTTTTCAGTAAAGTGTTTAAACTGCAAAGCTGTCTCAGATACTTTTGACCCTTTTCTGGATATAACATTGGAAATTAAGGTATCAAGACTTCATTCCTTATTTGTAGAGCAAACAAGTTCTGCATTTTTGTAGATACATGGATGTACGACATTTTGCAAACATCTAAATTGCCTTCATATATTTTTTTCTTTCCATACAGACGGCTCCCACTGTCCCCAAAGCTCTGGAGCAGTTTGTCAAGCCAGAGCAGCTGGATGGTGAAAATGCCTACAAATGCACCAAGTAAGCACATTTCAAAATATTTTTTCAAAAAAGTATTTTTGCCTTTTATTAGCTTATCACCTTGCCATATGAAACAAATGTCATAAGTTAATTATGACATTTGTTTTCTTCAGGTGCAAGAAAATGGTCACAGCCTCAAAGAGATTTACAATCCATCGCAGCCCTAATGTGCTCACACTTGCACTCAAGCGATTTGCGAACTTTACTGGAGGAAAAATCACTAAGGTACTGTGACATGTGCATGTTATAATGCTCTGTAACATTGTAAAGACATGGAACACCTCAAGTAATTTGTTGCTGTTATTGAACAAATATATTTTTTGGGTTTTTTAAAATAACTCATGTTTTTTCCCACCAGGATGTGAAATATCCAGAGTACTTTGACTTGCGGCCCTTTATGTCTCAGTCTCAAGGGGAGGCCCAGATCTACGGTCTGTTTGCTGTACTGGTTCACTCTGGGTTCAGCTGTCACGCTGGACACTACTACTGCTATGTTAAGGTACTGAAAAGCAAAACCCACTATTGTGATCTTTTAGAAAACGACTGTTGCCTTGTACACATAAATAGATAGATGTAGATTTTTTTACATATAGCAGGCCTTCACATACTGTGGTCTGAACTGACAACATACAGGGCAGAACAAGTTTCTAAAAAGTTAGAAATGCACATAAAGTTTATTTAATTATGGTATCCATGACATATATTTGATCATGTGATTATAGTGCAAGTGTCACTTAAACATTAATAGATATTGTATTATACACTTTAAATTCCTTTGACAAACAGGTTATAAAAACTCATAAAAGTTATCTTTCTGTGTTTGTCTTTCAGGCCAGCAACGGTCAATGGTATCAAATGAATGACTCCTCTGTGTCTGTGAGCGACATTCGGTCTGTTCTCAACCAGCAGGCCTATATTCTTTTTTACATTAAGTGAGTAAACTGTCATTAATTAAGATGAACAGAATTTAAGTTGTTTTGTTGTTTAGAGTATGCTATTCAGTGTTAGTAAACTGTCACTGTATAAATAAGAGCCTTTCCCACAAGAGTTATTTGTTGAGAATCAAAACCTTTTATTCAAGGATTAAAAACATTTCAACAGCAAAATTAATTATTGAAACTCATAAATTAATTTTAAAAAATGCTTATTTTGTGTTTTGGTGGGATATCTGCATGCCCTGTTAGTTAAATGTTGATTGTGAAATATTTTTCCTGAACTCCATGTTTTTCATTCATTAGATCCTCTGATGTGAAAAGAGCTGGGGATTTTAGCAATTTGAGCCATAACCCGGGCATCTCTGGTCAGTCATCTCCACGGCCGGTTGTGACACCACGCATGAACACCATCACCCACCACAATAACATTGGTTTCATAGGTCCCCAGCTGCCACCACACATGACCAAGGTAATACTAAATGCTTTCAACATTGAGTATTAAAGTTTTTGTGACCATTAAAAATTCAAGTATGAACAAGAATGATTTGGATTCTTAATGGATGTATTTGCATGACTCTTGTTTTTTCAGAGTGCTCTCCATGTAAATGGGAATGGATCACTGCAAGAGTTTTCCTCCAACTCAAAAGCCAGCACCAGTAGTAGTGCTGTGGGAAAACCCGGTAATGGGCTGGCTTCCTCTTCCATCTCCCACTCAGTCAGCAGACCTACTATGATCCCAGATCAAGACAAACGACAAAAGCTTTCATTTTTTATTGGACAAAGCAAACAGAACCGGCCATCCCCTTACAGCCAGCCGTCCTCTGCAAGCAGCTCTTCCTCTAGCTCTTTATCCTCCTCACAGTCTACCTCAGACATCCACTCAGATGTTCGCTTTGTTCCTCGTCAGCTTAACCATGTTAATGGCACGTCTTGCAGTAATGGTGATCACTCCAAAGGTGGTAATGGAGCATCTTTCCTGGTGCCGTATAGCCAGGAGTCCTCAGAAGAATCAGACCAGGAAAACTGTGGCACTCTGGATAATGGCTGCTTATCCAAGTCTCAGTCAAAGGGAAGTAGTGTCACGGTCAATTTTTGTGTTACTTCTCCAAAAACCACCAATGGGGAGTCAGGAGTGCACCATAATGGCAATGAATTAAACGGACCAACTTCTGGAGTCACCAAGTCGAACCAAAATGGGCACTATAGTGAACACCACAAAATTAATGGACACAACACCCCAGAGAAGGTAAATTTCTTTCATAATGTATAAATCATTTGTTGTAATTGTACTTTTATAGTCAAATTTGTCTTTGTTGTTCTCCTCAGATCTCCAGCAGTATTCATGGCACTTCAACCTCTGTCACAGCTGTTAGTAATGGACTAGGCACTAACCACAGTCAACCAAAGTAAGATTAACTGTCTGAGTGGTGAAATTATTATTTCCATTTATCCAAATTATACAGTTAAAACAAATAAGTATTGAATATAAAGAAAGGGCTAACTGGACAAACCTACATTATTGCATTTACGTTTGGATTTGTATTCATATTCAATGGTTACTCTATAGAGACATTTTGCTTTAAACAAAAAAAATAATAAAATCAAGATTTTCTCATTTGTTGGCATTTTTTGTATTTTCAGCGAAGAGGCACTTGAATCTGCCTCATCCCAGACGAGTTCTTCTCAGATCATTCACCCTGCTGCTAATGAAAGCGACACAAGGGCTACAATTCTGTCTGAACCCCTTCCTCACCACACATCATCCTCTGCTGTTACCTCTTCACCGTCAGCTACTGCTACTAAGACTCATGCTGTTGTATCCAGAGAAGCTGCTTCTTCTGGGCATCATGTCAACCTTGCGGCCTTATCCTCAGAGCCAGACTGCTCGCAGAGCACCAGTGGAATATCTTCTGCTCCGGAGAAAATTAGCAAAAGTGTAGATGAAGACAAAGATTCCTTACAGACCAGTGATCCATCAGAAGGGATAAAAGGACATACAGAAAACAAGGAGCAGTATGTGTCCAAACCTATTTCTAGAGGTCATGAGAGGCGATCCTCTCGAGATAAGGCAAGAGACAGACTGTACTCTGATCACAGCAGGGACAGGGAGAGACACTACAGGGACCGGAGTCAAGTGCGGGAAAGTAACAGTGACCGTCATCGGTACAGGCGGGACTACAGAGATGACCATCGATCATACAAAGATCGGTTGCCTCCTGAACGGAACTATAAGGACTGGGAGCCTGAGCGGTATCGTGAACGCAGGGAGCACGACCGTGACAGGCGCTTTTACCATCACAGCCACTACCACCAACGACCTTATGTGGATCATGACTGGAGGGGATACAACTTGCCCCACCGCGAGGAGTCTTACAGTCGTTTGAGGTGGCAGCCAGACAGTCAAGAATCCCGGGCAATGAAGGAAAAGAGGACCACATGGGAGAGAGATTACTACCACTCAAAAGAGAGGAGTTCATCCCCTGCTGCGGTTCCAGAAAAATACAGGTCCAAGGGTTCTCCCCCACAAGCTCGACTGTCCAGTTTCGACTCGGCTCCTAAAAGAGAGGATCAGAGTCACAAGAGGACAACTGATCACATAAGAAAGGAAAGAGATGATAGCTCTGAGGCCCGTCACTTGAAAAAACACAAAAAAAGCAAGAAAAAGAAGAAGTCAAAAGATAAATACAAGCACCATGAGAGTGGGTAAGTATCTGCTCAGAAATAAACAGACTTGTTAGTTCACTTTGATGTTTTAGCTTTGCTGTACAGGATGATACACACCAAGAGTTGTTTGACACAACTTCTGTCTGGAGTGTGTGTCAGGAAACTGTCATTTGCATTCAGGTTCAAGTTGGGCAAACATTACAAAAGTTTAAAACTTTTTGAAGAGCTTTATTTGTAATGAAAGTTATTATAGAAAGCGAGAGCAGGTTACGTTAACTTATTGGCTGCCAAAGACAACTTTTTGATGTCTTCTGCAGATTTATGGTTTCTGTATGCGAAAAGCCAACAAAATCAACCCCAACATTTCCACGGTCCTGACTGATGAGCCAAAATGCTACAAAACGCACAGCGCGCTCTGCTGCAACTATGCCTGGCAGCTAATGAGTTAAAGATGAGAAACAAATTCATGTAAAAAGCATAATTTTCCTGACAAATTGGTTCTCAGAAAAAGGAAATATAAGGCTTTGGTATGTTGTCATTTAGTCTTAATTGAACATGTTACCCTGATTAAAAATAATCACCAACTATTTTAGTATTATTTATTTTTTGGCCTAAAAAACTGAAAGTTTTGGTTGTAAACATTTTCATAATAAAGGAGCAAATATTCAATAGAAATAATTGACATAATCATAATCACACCCTGAATATTTGTTTTGATTAATATTTGATTAGCCCTTGTTGCTATAAATACTTAACTGACATCTATTTCCCCAAATACTGATCAGGTTTTCTAATAAAAATGTGTGAAAATAAATATGTCTTGATAATGTTGTATCTAACCCTACAAACATACTTTGAAGCTTTAATTATAAAATAATAATCAGTGTACTCATTATAAATTAATATTACTCATTAAATAAGGGATATATTTCAAAACAAATGTTTGAAAGCAGTTTTGAGAGTTGTGGTTGTAGCCTGCAGTCAGATATTTTAAAAGCAAGCTTTATCATATCAGTGTGTACATAGATTGCACTACAGAATATGTAAGATATTATTCTAATAAAACCAGGGCAAGAGTGCATAAAGATTTTATTATTTCAGGAAATTTATAGTTGACACTTTTTAATTTCATTAATCAACTATTGAGTCCAGTGTAGTTAAATGTATTTATGGCTTTTTTGCCCTCCCCTAGAAGCTCAGACATGGACTCAGACCGAGCCACTGAAATGAGAAAGAAAAAGAAGAAGAGACGACACAGAGAAAGCGAGCCTGAGCAGCGTAGCCCAGACACGTCTCTGAGCCACAAGAACAGAAGCAGTGAAGAAAAGGAGAGTCGTAAACGACGTTACTCTGACTTTAAAGACGTTGACCATGACAATGGCTTTCCATCTGAAAAACGTCACTGCACAGACTGCAGTGATAGCAACAGGGACCATCTTCAGCCCTCACGTCGCACCCCACCCTCTAACAGTTCAGCTCACCACCATCACAATGGATACACAGGTAATGGAGGGTCTCGCATTCAGACTGAACCTTCAGAATCACACGATTGTTGAAATGAATCTTCCTGTTGAGCTGTTTTTGACATAATGTTGATCTTCTTTTTAGGAAATGGTTACAGCCGAACCAATGGCAACTCCCATTGATCCTCCAGTGGCCTCAAACACTAACTGTGAGTTAACTTCTTATTTACTGATAGTAAATGTGTGTAGTTTTTAGACAAATGTTGGTTCAAATGTTTGATCATTTTGTAAACACAAGCTTAAGGTCTCTATTTTCTTTTTCATTCCAGCTCCATCTACACCATTTTAACAGCAGAGGAATGATATCAACAACTTTTTATAGTGGTGCTTCTTCATAGGGAATATACTGAATTTTTTTTACTCCAACTAAAGTGTTTTTAAATGTTAAAAAATACTTTCTTTTTTTTTTCCCCCTGCATTTTTTTACGGTGTTGATTGACTTGCCGTAATTCTCCTTACTTTTGTCAATAACTCACCTATTGAACAATTAAGATGAAAAATAGTAATATATACTTGTTTAAATACAGAGAAAGCCTGGAGCTTAAACATGTCAGCTGCTGCTCAGTGGAACTCAGGACTTGAAAACTTGTTAACATCAATTAGTTTTCCACCTGCTTCAAACACAAATGAAACAAAAGGGAGAATAATTGAAAGGCATCATGTTTGTTGAAATTGTAAGATATCACCATATCTACAGAGTTGCAATGTTGTGATTTCTTTCATTTTTATTTTTGTCTTTGGTCTCACTGGGTGCAGTCAAAGAAACACAGAGGAGATATTTATGAATGAGACAGATAAGTGCGGTGGTGGAGGCAAGACTTTGCTGGCTGATACCTCCATGTTAAACCTGGACAGACTTGAGAACATTTCTCAGATTTGTTTTTTCTTTTCGCTGTTTCTGTTACCATTTCCCTCTGAAGCCTGAGACTCACATTCACTCTGTCATTTGAAAACTTGTTCACGAGGCCTCCTTCTAGGTGATTTTTCTTTCTCCCGTCCTCTTTTCTTTCAAAACATTCAAAAAGACAAGCATCTGATTTTTTTCATCATGGCTGTGGACCATTTTTGTTCGCTTTTTAATGAAAAATACAGCTTGTCTCTTCTAGCATCATAAAAAAAAAATACTGTGAATTTCATTTTAAACTGTATTCAGTTATTTTTATGTAAAAATCCTGTATCAGGATTCTCATGTTTGATTGGTTTTTAAATGGGTTTGTTTTTTGGGGATGGGGGGTGGGTGGTTCTTATTCAACTTGAGAACAAAGTTGAGAAAACTGCTGTTATACCATTTTAGTTTAGCATGTCTGAATTTATACATTGTACAAGGTAAACGCCTTAAAATACATTTGGTAATGTCAGAAATTGTAATTTGTTCTTGTATCTTGTTTACAAGCTGTGTTGAAATGAATGGAAGATGCTGATTGAGATGTGGGGTTTTTTTTCTTTTCTACTTTGTATTATAGAGGATTGACTGTATTCAGGCCTTTTGCTGAACGAATTTTCTTCATCATTTAAATTATAATGTAGTACATTGTCTGAACACCCTTCTGTATCAAGATTTTCTTAAATTTTCACACCATTTTAGCTGCTTGGATCTGAAAGGTGTCTCACTTCACACATTTCTTCCACATTTGAATTTACCAAAGATGAGTCAAGGACTTCTTGCTGAATTTGCATGAACACAAATGCTTTTTGGTTATAAGCAATTCATTTTATTTAGGTTGTACATCCAAGTTTTGGGGAGCAGTCTTCCCAACCAAAAATCAAACCAAGTTTAAATGTAAAATCTGCATTCTGTAACTGAACTGTGGTTTCGGGTTGCTCCCATTTCAGTCTACATTCACACAAATGGAGTTTTGAAAGTTCCAGTTTATTTTTTGACATTTTTGAAGGATTGATACCTTTTTTGATAAAGCATAATGTATTATGTGCTCCACAATGAACTGCACAATGTGTTTCTTCCACTATTACAAGCTGTTAATGTTGAACTAAAAAGATAAACGGGTAAAAGCTACAACCATCATTTACTTGCTACATTAACACAATATAAAAAAACAAACAAAAAAAAGGTCTGTACATTATATACTATACATGCTAAATGTAAGTTGGGTTTTTTTTTTATTTGTGACACAAGAAAATAAATACAAAAAAAAAAAATCTTGATCACGAAGGTGAATCTTCAATATTTAAAATGCTTTTCAGGTGAGTGATAACTATATATTTTAAAAATCATGGTAATCTTCTGTAGCATATGAGTATATTTTTCAAACCCGTTTTCCGTTGCAGACAAAGATGAAATGTTTTAGAAAACTGTAAATAAGAATGTGATCAAAAGCTGAACCGGATAAAAACATCAGAACATACACAAATAGTTACTTCTGGGTTATCAACCAGACCAGCTGAGTGATAAGCTTGAGGCTTTCAGGAGTTGCTATAAAACATTGTTTGCAGTTGTTGAAGGAGGTGAAAATAAAAACTGAAAAAAAAAATCCTGGGGGCAACTCTGGATGACAGAAGTACTGCAGTATATGGTTATGGATATTGAGGTTTCAAATTGGCACTGAATTACTGGTGCAGTCGAGTCAATTCGCTATGTGACCAACAGAGGGCAGTCTCTTCAAAAGGGATCCTTGGATGACAGGCTTGGGTGTCTCATCCCTGGTCTCATCCTTTCTCTGATCCACAAATTCAACGATCCTCTCAGACTAAGTGTAATCTCTATTTTTTATGTCAGAAAAGAATTGATGTGCTGTCTTCAGGCAGAAGTCGAGGTGACCCACAGAGTCCCACTTGCTGCTATCAGCCCTAACACGTGGAAGACTCTTGTGACCCCAGTAACAAAAACAGATTCACAAGGAGTCCTGGTCACAGAAGTGCAGCTGAAATATGAAGCTCAGGGCGAGCAGTCATTTCTTATTGGCTATTCTCCTCTTCCTGGTGGCCAGCATGTCATAGAAAGGATCCCTGCTGATGCTCGCTCTGTGGAAGAGGACAAGAAAAAGCTGATTAACAACTGTCCACTGCTCACAACAGGGTGACATCGGTGTAAATTGGCATTTTAAATGTCAGCAAAATATTTCATCCTGACCTGTGTGTGTGTGTGCTGTGTTCTGGTGATAAGAGTGAGAAATAATTCGCCAAACCTCAAGCTTTTAAATTTGTTTAAAAAAAAAAAAAAAACTGCACTTTTGGTGTTCTGTAATCAGTTCAATTTCTAATACAATCACTTAAGTATTGCTTTGCTCTTGTACAAAAATCTTAAATTTATTTTAAAGGAATTAATTGAACTACCTCAAAGTTAATTAGCATAAGCTAAAGGTCCCCATCATACCAGACCCTGGTTTATGTTTGCTAGATAGATGAGGGTGAGTACAAAGGTACGCAGTTGGTCCCAGTCCACAATTTCATCACTAGATGTCACTAAATCCCAGACTTGCATTTAAAGTAAAACAATAATCACATTTTTGACAGATAAATTAATAGACATTGTGGTCTTTAAATAGTTAAGATCCCCATTAGCCCCAATGCAGTATATTTAATAATGAACTCCTGGCTTTAATATTTTGTGTTGGAAATGGTTATAAACTGCAGTTTCACCAAAGACTGTTTTTCCAGAAACTGCTTCCTGTTTGAAAGTGAGACTGAAATAAAAAAAATCCGCACATCCAACTGAAAAACCTAAACTGTGAGCAGAAAGAAGATACACCAAGGGTAAATGCAAAAGTGGGTGATTACAGCTGCAGAGTAAATTCAGCTCCATGTGAACTCATGACTACTTCAGAAGAGTGGGGGCTCTATACCCTCATATGCTGCTGGAGTCAGATGGAAAAAAACGCTGAGCAATACGCCGGTTTCCTGGCAGCTTAAATTTGCCAGGCTGAGATGTCTTTCATTGCACATGCACAGCACTGTTAATACAACAGCACTCTTCAGCTTTGTAGATGAGTCAGGTGGGTCTGTGTGTGTGAAATCTGCTGACCACAGGACAGTCTGCCGCCTCACCAGTCTGGTCAAATGCCACAGAATACTCTCCGTCCTGCAGTTTTAGTCTGTTATCATTAATATTCCAGCAGTACAAAAGATGGTCTTCACATAACTTAGCACACAAGATATTAATCAATAGAAAGTCCCCGCACTCTAAAATCTCCTAAACCAAGAAAAATGCACCTCTTTCCTCTCTAGCCAACAAGATTTCAGGAATGCACTCCCAATCCCACCACTTCCATTACGCAGACACACATCTATCAATACTAAGAGGTTTTTAGCATCATTACGGCATGAAAAGATTGAATTATATCATTTTCTGTGCTGATATTGATCATATTTGCCAGTGAAGCTGAACCTGATTGGATGATAACTAGTCAGGCAATCTATAACCTACCAGGCCTAGTTTACAGTTGCACCTCCACTCTTCCTAATCGATAACAATGGGATGTCAGTGTACATGCAGGCAAAACACTTATAGGTGTGCTGCAAGAGCCTGAGGAGATTTGTGTGTGTGTGTGTGTGTGTGTGTGGGTTTCTCTTTGCTTGTTGAGCTCCAGACAAAGGAAAGTGACCTTATCCAGCAGAGCAGGAATCACCTCTGAGTGTTAGCTTTATGGAAGTGTGAGAAACAGTCACATTTAGTCACCAGCCTTAGTGTGTACAGTCTTGATCATGCTCACAGATGCGTGTGTGTGTGTGTGTTGGTTTCTCAGTGTCAAGGTCATACATGAGAAAGTCCCTCATGGGAGCAGGCAGGCTTTGGCTAAGTGCCCTCTAAGTGTAAATGGATCCACGCTAACATGCTGTCTCTTACTTGATGGATTTGATCCACTCCTCCTTTTCTTCCGGGGTCGGCGCTGATATCCTGTACACTACATGGTTGCCCTCGACAACCCGCCCATCCGCCTCCGTCTTGCAGGCCTTGATAACCTGACCTTTGTGGTTGGGGTTGTAGAGCTCAAAACAGTTCTGGGAAAACAGAAATATTTTTGTGTTAAAAAATGTTTTGTTGTGGGGTTTTTTTTTTGGATTCTGCAAATGAGAGAAATTAAGCACAGGAGAGTTACTAGATTTAGTCCTTACAGGTTTTCTTGGTTCATCCACCTCTCTGATGCTGAGGTTTTCTAAAGGAATAATCCCACGAGGCTCTTTATCCTGAGGACATGAAGAAAACAACCTTCAGCATCAGCATATCATTCATTCAGCACATGCATTTGCTATCTAAGACAGAGAGACATGGACGGTTTCTGTGTGCAAAGAGGGAAAGTAAAAATGAAGACGGGATTGAGCCCAGAGCACTCAGTGTCTTACTGAAACGTTTCACTTGTCATTGTTTTTACTTAGAACTCTAAAATAAAATCTAAGAATCCTGCCCATATGAAGCAGATCATAAAATTATATTTTTATTTTTATTAAAGTAATGCTGTACATAAAAATACTTTTTTTTTTTTTTTTTTTTTAAAAAGACGCTTATTATTATGGATATAATTTTCATGTTAATGCCTATTTTTAAGATAGATTTTGTATTTTTTTTGTTAGAGGCCCGCTATTCACCCTCCCGTATTTGACATGAAATTTGCTACAATAACACACAATTCTAAAGTGAAAAATCTCATCATAACACCACAGCTTCCTCAGCTTAGCGTTTTTATTTGTGTCCTGTGACAATTACCGAATGTCAAATAAGATAAAGCAGCTGAATGAAAATGGATTTTGCAAGCATTTTAACATGGTCATTAAGTAGTTTGCAGTTTTACCGGGCATGACAGATGTGCTGGCATTCCTGTCATCTCTTCTTGACTGTTTTTTTTTTTTTTTTTCACACAATTAAAGCAATAACTGTCATAGCTACATATTACAAATCCAAAATATTGTTGTTAAAAAGATGATCCAGCAACATGACTTCCTGCAACAGTTTTCTTTTCCCCAGTGTGTATTGAGGTGTGGTTGAAAAGCACACTGAAAGGTTTTAATTCATCCTGGTCATGTAAGGGACAGCGCCCGAGGGAGAGGTAACCCTACACTCTCCATCCATTCACCTTCCAACGCATCATGTCGGCTGAGCCCAGATATGTGTGTGTGTGTGTGTGGAGGTAGTGGGGAGGGGGGACCTTGACGAACAACTCTGTGGCCTGCTTGTCATCTTTCTTCTAATGAGGGGGCACAGCAGGGGGAAGGAAATGCCATGGGACAGCTGCTCACAGCTGGCTCGGTGTGTGCCTCAAACCCCCACCGCCACTACAGCAGGCATTTGTGTGTGCTGAGGGATTCCTAACTGTGAGATTTGGGAAGCTGGGGTGGGGGGGTTGGGGAACCCACTTGGCTTACAGCTTAGCAGGGCCAGATGTGTTGCTATAGACTTTGCAGATGTTTCCCATGATGCTTCATGTTAATTGCTGGAGTGTGGCTCATTTCGGTCAAAGGGCTGCATCTATTAAATAGTAAACCTGCAGGGCAAAGACCTGTGCTCTCTCTTTTGACTGTGTGTGTATCTGTGTGTGTGTGTGTGAGAGAGAGAGGGAGAGGGAGAGAACCATGGACTGAATGGGTGGCTCTGTTTAATTTATCTTCACTTAACTTTAAATCCAGTCAAAGCCTTATTGCCTTTTCTCACAATTCATCATTTTAAAATGGACAAATGAATAAATTATACATGTTAAAATGCAAACCTATATCCTCTGTTATTTGAAACAGGAAGAGTTTGGCATTTTGACGTTGACTTGAGTGTTGCCTGAGAAGATAAATACAAAATCTTGACACCTTTGACTGTTACTATATTTACAAGGTTGCCAAGCAACTAGAAGATGCAGCACAAACGGAGGCATCATCATCTAGCCAAACAGCAAGGCAAAATAAAAAAGAAAAGGGGTTAATAAATGTGTAATAATGTTTATTTTGGTTAAAAGCCAATCTCTTACAACTAGAATTTCAATGTGACAGATGGAAACACACACAAATCAAAGTACTTACTGTTGTGTATTCAAAGTAATAGAGGCAGTTGTCAGTCAGAATAAACCATCTTCTCTTCCACGTTTTTACCCGGCCGCCTGGTGAGGAGAAATGCAACAACATTTGAGCTGAAACTGAAGGGTTGACAGGGTTTGTGCACGTAGAAGCTAACCTACAAGAGACCTCGGTTCCACGTGCCACATCTGGTTCTGATCATTGTCTCCATTTAAGGCTGGATGTGCCTGAATCCCACCCCCCCCACCCCAACCCCTCAGTCCCCTGATTGATGCCCACAGGCGAGTACAAGGGAGAGAGAGGTGTGTGAAGACAGCTGAACCCTGTGTCACCTTTAAGAGGAAATTCAGACAGGTACACAGCACATACGTGTGAGAACTGAAGTAGCAGGGAGCGCTGGTGGTCTGTCTAGTGATGGCTAGATTTACATTTACATTTAGATTTAAATTTACATTTTTGCAAAGAGCTGTAAGTGTTTATTTGTTTTCATTGCAATAAAATGTTGCGTGATATCAGGAAGAGATCATTAAAAAGAGGCGCGATCGGCCCATCTGCCTGCATAGATAAAACTAGATTATTGGGCTTATTGGATTTTCTGCTAATTACACCATGCATGATGCAATCTGTAATGAACCTGCAAGATCAATGTACAATGTGCAACATGTGCAGCATAATAACATGTTTGCTGACTGAGTGAAATGTACACAAAGCAGCCGTTACTGATGTCATATATATGCAAAATTCACATGACCCAGATTTTTATTCTACTGCCAAAACTAGAATAGTATCCAGGATTTACCTTTTACCAAAAATCTTTGTTTGTCTTAGTCATAAAGGTACTACATTTTAATGATAAAGGCAGAAAGTAAATTTACAGCTGTAATGCATGTTTTACTTTCCTGTAGTTGACGGACAAGCCTGAGCAGGGAGCTGCTTATGGGAGCTGCTTATCTCTCCTCAGCCACATGTTTGTTATCATCCCCAAAATATGGCATTTTTCATGTATATCTACTGCAGAACCTCCCAGGTTTGCATGTCTCTGATGCAGTATGATCACTGAGGTTTATTTTACTGATATTTCAGAAAAAAGCAGGAGTAAAATATATCAATTGAGCCGATTTGTTTTTTTGTATTATAGTTATAAGAAAAACATTTTTATAAACACCCTCAAGTCACAATTACTTAAATAATTTCTTTACTGTAACTGAAAGGCTTTACATGCTAAACAGCCTCCAGATTGAACTGCTTATGTTTTCTTAGGCTGCATACAAAATGTATAGTTTTTTTATTCCCTTCTTGTTGTAGTTGTATTCACTATATTTAAAACTGTGTGACCTAATGAAGTCTCTATACTTGATCATAATCACTGAAAGAAGAATTTGAAACATTTACATGAGTAAAACTGATTAGTTTTGTACTTCTGACTGGTGGTTTGGTCCAGACTATTTATAAAAATGGATACCTTGGGAATTTGACAGCCCCATCGGATGATTACAGAGAGGGGAAAGAAGAAATAAGGACATAAATATGAATTCGGTTAAAGTTTCAGTAGTAGATCTGAAATGACATCCAGACTGCACGCTGCTTTTTCTAAGATGTCTGAATCTAAAACATTTTGAAACCAGTTGTATTTTTCCATGTGGAATGTAGTGGAGAGGAGAAAAAACCTGTATATATAATGAAATAAAAAGTAAAGTATCTCAACGGAGTACTTTAGTAAATGTAGTTCACTTTGTAGCACTGATTTTGCTCCAGTCCATAGGGACAAGATGTGGCTGACAGAGGTGCCTAATGTCTCTATGACCTCGCCAACCTCTGAAATATAAAGGTGTCTACATAACCACATATTTGACACACAGTCCTAGTTTGATGATGCTGGGTTGGGGCACAGCAGCAGGCTCAGTCTTTGTTAGTAGTCTTATGAAGCACATACATGGATTTGTAGAGAAAGGCAGATTCAAACACTACTGAATGTTGTAAAAACAACCGAATTAAAGCTAAAACAATAATAAATCTCTCATCATTAGGCTTATTTGGTGCTGCGCCCAATGGAGAATTTGCTAATGTGAAAGTGAAGCTGGTTTGATGGTGGCCAGCGAAGCAGGGAGAGAGAGAGTGAATCATGACGGAGCGGTGAGATGTACCGAGAGCCTGCAGGGTGGGAACACAGGAAGACAGATGAAAAAGGTCTTCTTTATTTCTCTGCATGACCAGCCAAACAGGAGTCGATGTGTATTCCCACAGCTCAAACTCAAGCAGGCCATTCACTGAGGCTCAAGCATGGCTGTGCGTTCTAGCCGGAAAGGAGCTGAATGACCAGCAGGGTAGTCTCCATTGGTACAGAGCGTGGGGTGAACTGTTCAGCTTACTCATGATGTTTGTCTCTGAGAATTTACAAGTAAAAATGCATTATTTATTCTAGACCAATGTAAGCTAATGTTATTAATAGAGCAACACCAAAACCTCCAGCAGCTTTTGTTAAAGAAATCTGTTCGATTTCCTGAAGCTTTATTTGTTGTTATGAAAAATTTGAAGCTGTACAAGCTGTACCACACTTTTATGCTTTCTTGGTTGAAGAAACTGAGCCAAACCCAAAAGAAAAAATAATTAAATGACTCCTCATTTTACTTAGTTTGTGTCTTGTTCAATCAGTCACAAAGTCTCACCTGTGTTACTGAATACATCACTCAAGTGTCTGTGTGCAAACCAGCGTGTAATGTGGCATTATCAGCTGTAAGTAATAGCTTTCCTGGTTAGTTTACCCACTAGATCAGAAAGTCCTACTAGGTTTCAAACTCTCCAAAAGATGGGTCTTTATTATGTTTTCAGAAATTTCTGGGCTCAACTAGTGGACTGAGAACAGTGTCCTACCCCAGTTTGTTTAGCAGAAAGCAAGGCAGTTAACTAAACTAATCATATAGTGGACACCTATTTAGAAGCTTTTGTCTTGCATATTCATGAATGAGGAATGTATTTTTGTAAATAAACCACTTCAGTGGATGTTAGTGAGTCATCCAATACATTTCCATTCACTGGAGAATAAAATATATATATATATACAATTCTGTTTGCAATTCACAAGTTTGCCATTGTGATAAATAAGAAAAGAAAATGATACAGCTACATATTTTATAGAAGATTTATATAATATAATTATGATAATATATCATTTTAAAATATTTTATAGAATACATTAAAATAAATAATAAATCACAATAATTCTAAATGTCTTTAATAAACAAAAAAGTATCATTCCATATATCTGTAGAAGTAAAATACTGTATTTAAAAAAATGTTGCTTTGTTTTTAACTAATTGCATGCATGAAAGGGTTAATCCCAGCTCTGAGTTTCAACTTTTGAAGCACATAGAAAGCAGCGCACCCTCTGACATTGTGTAGCACATTCCTAGCACAAATACTGGAAACAAAGATTTTATAAATATAAAAATAAAAACTTTTCTTGTTAAGGAAAACAAAATAAAACCTCCAATTGATCATTTATTTATGGCTCTGACCTCTGACTAATCCAGGCATTAGTCTCTTCAGTGAAAAGCATGACGGTTTCAAGACAGTTATCTTTTAGTCTAAGACATGTCTTAGTCTTGGTGTACAAATTAGCGCTCTTTGTTTGCACCAGCTGAGGCAAGCCCTGTGCATCATCCAACCTCTTACAAAGCCACCAGAGGAATGTAGCCAATCCCCATGCAGATCAATGACCTCAAACTTGCCTTGTCTCTTGAAAAAGATAACCCATCACCTCGCAGTGCTAATGAACATATCTGTCCTCTTACAGCTCTGATACAACAAGCCAATTATATGAGGTAGATAGCATGTTCAGGGGCCTGGTGTGCTTAAGAGATAATAGCAGCCAATGCCAGTACGAGGGCACTCTGTGGTGAACTGGGAGGATGGAGGAGGGCGAAATGGTACCTACCTCCTAATACAAAGATTTTATTGGGGACAGCCATCACAGAGCAGAATGAAAGAACATAACGAAAGGTGAGAGAAAAGGCGTGAGAAACAAAACCAACAAAACACTGAAGGATTTGGAAAGAGACATATCTGTACAATAGATGGACAGAGAAACTGAAAATGCTAGCTTCCTACTAGCTTAGAACTAGAAGGCACAAGACAAAGAGGACAGATCACAAGATGATGGCAGTACAGGATCATGTGGCAGTTGTTAAAAATCACAGATCTTCTAGCAACCACAAAGGAGATTGACTGTTTTCTGAGCGAAAAAATAGCCTGGATTAAAAAACAGACAACTTAAACTTATGAGGGACATTTTCAACTGACCACGTTGAAAACAATTCTTTTGCAAGAAAACTTTCAAGTCGCATTATTTGCTGCATGTTAACAGAAATACTGTAGGTTGTTGGGAAAAAAAGTGCTCCCCAAAGAAAACTGTAGCAGGTGTTAGTTATGGTGTGGAAAGACTCTCTGAGACTGATTAAACCAAAGATGGTTGTAGGAGGAATAATGAAGCAGTCATGTTACATCACACTGCTAAAAAGAAACTTTAAACTATCCACTAGAGTGCTGAAACTTGAACTCAAAGTGTACAGAGGTGGAGAGAGAGAGGGAAGTTGACTTTATATCGTGACACTGTTATTAGTTAGCTAATTGTGCAACTTTGCTTTAATGTGTCTAAGCACAAAGTGATGCAATACTGAGAAACCTCTGTCTGGTCTGTTTATACTACCACAGAAAAGCAGAGGCAGCTTAACATAGATACCATTCTTGCATCAATATGTCATTACTGTTGGCTGAAAAAGTCCAATAATTCAATAATCAATGATGGAAGATGGTTGTGGAATGGAAAAAAAGCAGTCAACCAAACATTTTTCTACCAAGACCCTGAGGAAATAATCCTATTAAAATATGTAGACTGTTATTTAAAGTCCCTTTAACAAAAATGCAAGAACTTTCTTTAATTTATGAGGTTAGTCAAAGAAAACTTAAGAATTTCCATCCTGAATTCGCAGTTAAAATAAATTGATGAAAACCCAACATTGCATTGAAATTCATAGATAAGATGTTTGAAGATATACTTACAATCTGAACTAAACCCTAAAACCATCACACAGTAGTTTATGAAGAACTTAAAAGTCGTATGCTTTGCAGTATAACCAGTCATTGTTGCCCAGGACTCATCAACCTCTAAATTGACCACCACAAGACCCCAAATTAAAACAGCCACACAGAATAGTTTACCTAGAAACTGAAAGGAACATCTCCTAAAAGTGACATAAAGTATCTGCTGACATTATTTAACATAATCTGTGTTACATTTGTGACTCTGATGTACATACCAAGCTTTAAGAGCCAGCCTTCTCTGTCAGGGTTGAAGAATGTGTGCGTCAGATCATTCCCGTCGTCCTCTGGGATTTTGAAGGGCTCATTTTTGATACTGTCGTAAAGATTCTGTCGACAAGGAAGGAAACAATTAATCTAACTGGGAGACAGGACAGGACATGCCTCATTTGCGTGGAGTATGTGCGGCAGAAGTATCACAGATTATCAGTCACATACACAGACTCATTACATACACATTCTCACCCTGAGAAGCTCTTCTGGCAGATCCCCTCCTTCATTGATGCCCCTATTCATGGAGATAAAGCGCTCTACGGGGGGTTTGTCTCTGACGTTAGGGTTGTGCAGACTGGTGTTGAGCATGATGATTGCGAACGACAACACATAGCAGGTATCTGCAACGGAACAGGTTCAAAGCATTCAAGCACTGAAAACACCTCCATACACAGTCTCTGTCTGAATGCATACATAATATACACAAATACATTATTATTCAGCTCACTGCACCTTTGGTTGTAGCTTCTTTTCAGCATCAGACCAGAGCCTGATGTTTGACTGAGCCCGAGTTTAAATTTAATAGCAACCACAAGCTTTACTGATGTGTCAACCAAAAGTCAATGGCGATATCTTTATTTTAAATCCTCATATTAGTAATGCTAAAAGTCTTGCTGAACTTGACAATGACAATGTTTTTTGTGAATTGGGGGGATTTTTGTTTGATTCTTTTCAGTGTTGATGTTGTTGCTGGGTTGTAAAATGCTTGGCAGATTTTAAAATAAGCTTTCTGACAGTATGATGTATTTACATCTTTATGCACAGCAAATGTGTTAAACACAAGTTTATGAAGGTTTTAATGCAGCATGTGTAGTGGAACATTTTTGGTCAATATACAATGGGACATCATCAGCATACAAGAAGATTTTATTTCCTTTTTTTTTTTTTTTTTTTTTATTAATAATACTGCAAGTGACATTCATTTTTCTTCTACTTAATACATATTTTAACTAAAATTGTTTAGGGGAATTTTCTCAATAACTGCAAAGAAAGAAAAATAAATAGAAATTACCAGCATCTCTCATGCTGCCAGTCTAGCATGTTTAAGAATGACATTTTATATATTTCTGACTGCATTGAAAAGATATATATGAGAGACATTGTTCATGCATCTGTTTCTCCTACTAGAATCTGATGATACAAGCATCAATAAATTTAGTCTGCTTTGGTAATTGTTATTTTTTTAACATCAATATATGGTTCAAGGCTAGAGTTAAGATAGTTAGTTGGTTTATCTTGATGACTCCATAGCTTGTGTAGGGCAGAGATCCCCATTAACCCCGGTCCTCCAGGACCGGTGTCCTGCAGGTTTTTCAAGTGTTCCTGCTGGAATACACCTGATTCATGCTCAGACAAGCTCTGCACATGTCTTCTAAAGACACATTGATTTGAATCATGTGTGGTTCAGCAGAGACACTTGAAAAACCGTTACAACACTGGTCCTCGAGGACCAGGATTGGGGATCCCTGGTGTAGGGAACCAAAGCCAATGCACAAGCTGCTAGTCGTCATTCTGTGTCCCAACATCCTGTTCAGTCTATCAAATGGAAATGGAAAACAGCAAATAAGGAGAGTAAAGATGCAGTTCATTCTGGTAATTCTAGTGTTGGATATCGGCAGTGAGAGATTTTATTTCTTTTTTGCTGCAGGTAATAATTTGATCTTTTGTCCAATTATTGGAGTTTAAATTGGAGACAAGTCATGTCCACTAAGTGAAATTCAGCTTTTTTTGTCTTAGAGTACGTCCCACAGCTAATTAGAGTTGCTATTTTCCATTTTTAAAAGATTCAGGCGGTGCTTTTGTGTACAGCATTTTAGAGTTGGCTTTAATATTCAAAGGTTAGGGTTAGGTAGGTTGTGTGTAGGTTAGTGTGTGCAAGTAAGATGCTTTGATAGGCCCACTGCTGTGTGTCGATGCTCAGACTCATACGGACCACTGGCTGCTTGTAAATGAATCATTCATCCCCCTCTGTCTGTCTGCTTCCCCTGACACACTTTGGTCCTATGCCGCCTATTGTCTGTCTACCCCCATGAAAAAAAAAGATGCCCTCTGTACACAGTACAGTACTGTGAGGAAAGTTCTGCAAGAGCAAGAGGAATGTCAACGTCAGCGTAGTCAAAAACAGAAAACTGATGAGCAGGACGGGGCAGTAGCTCATGCATGCTTGTAGTAATTAAAGCTCTGTGATCGTGCTGTGTTTTTTAGGGCTCAGTGCATGATTACTGTCACAGACAAGCCTCCATGCTGACATTCTGCCCTGCACCCCCAACTGACTGTCTCACACTTAGACGTATATGAATATGCATGCCTGCCTATGTGCACATGGGGCCACTGAAGAAAATCTTAATTTGTTAAAATGCAAACTGATTGGTTTTTAAAGAAAAGTACATCCATAGGCTTTAATCCTTTATATTACCACAACTTGCTTTGATTTTTATTACCTTTTACGATTAAGAGTTAGTATTTGCTCAGCTGTGCATCACCAGGTGATCTATTAAACTGAAGATCACCAGGATTAAGAGAATGCCTCCTCCATGGGAGCACATACACTTGTGTCAGTACTATACACCAAAAAGGTCAACTGCTCAAAAACCTCTTAATTATTCACTGACAGATGTAGCTCTTGGCTTTGTTATTACCAAGACCAAGTATCGCTCTGCCAGGTGGACTCTTACTGAATAATGGATGATCCTTGTTTGTTGGTGGTTGTTTACCCAGAAGCTGCAGCCAACTGGAATCTGCAATTTAATCTGGTTAATCCACATCGACATGTAGTTACAGTAACTCTTATGGCTTAATGATTGAAATGTACTTAAAAAAATGAGGCCATCATGCACGCGTCGTATTAGAGACCCTCAGGCAGTATTTCTGTTGGCACATTAGAGCAGGCTGCTTGTCAGTGATGCCTTCACCCAACATATTGGATTGCACACTTTACTCTTATGTGAACAGACAACACTTTGTACCACAATGGGGGTAGGTGCTCTTCAGTTTCCAGCACTGAAACAGAAAGATAAAAGACTAAAATTTATAGTTATCAGCTGCAACTTTGGTGACTGCGTGGGCAGGGCGTGTAGCAAAAAAACACCCACACGTTTCCACACAAATTCCAAAACGTATCCCTTTGCGTCTTTGCATTTACTCAATAGAGGAATGAAAATTATGTCTGTGCAGACTGGTGTCATCATGGTGACACTCTGGTGTTCGTGGCACATGTATGTCTTCACTTGCAACATATATCAGAAGCATGTTTTGCTTTTAAAGGCCAAACAACTTGAAAAGATTCAGAGGCGCAAACCGGACAGGGAGGACCAGCATTGTTTCTATGCAGAAGGAACCTGTTTACATGGAAATGATTCAGCCCATTCTCAAACCTTTGAGGTTTTTCTCCACCTAAAACACTGTTATTGTACAAACAAAAACCCAAAAGTCAACAAAACTGACTCTAACTGACTCAGCATTATGAAAACAGAACCTAAGTAAAGAGAAAAAGACCAGTGGATAAAAGACTATACACTACTGTATAAAACAGTTAATGGCAACAGTTGATAATTTAGGGGAGCAATAGGTGATAGAAAAATAAGTTATGGAAGTTAAGTGTAAGATATATATAACTAAATTAGTTTTTACGCCTCCTAATGACGGTAACAGAAATGCAAACTTTGCCAAAATTATCAAAACACTGGCTGCGAAACAAAACAAATCTTTTAACATGAACCTGAAGAAAGGCTGCTTGAACACAGGAGGTGTCCAAATATCCAAATATTTAAAGCAATATATAAAGAGATGCTACTTAAACAATGCAGAAATAGTACAGAAAAGAAAGTATTAGATAGACTAATTATTATTATTATTATTATTATTATTATTATTATTATTATTATTATTATTATTATTATTATTATTATTAGAATTGCATAAATCTATTATTGAAATTGATTATTGTAAGTTTATAGATTATATAACATAATCAGGAAAAATATTACTACTATATGCATATTACTATTATACTGTGTTGTTGTTAGCATGATTATTATTATTATATAGGTCCATGATGAAAATTATTTCTGAAAGGAGATATTGTTTGTATATACTGCATATTGTTATTAGTACTATTGTTTTTATGGGATTATATAGCAGCTAGAAGTGGTTGTGATATCTAAAGATTGTTGTAAGTTACTGGGGTAGGATTATGTAAACTTATGCTTCCACCAACTCCTTTTGAACTTTTTGTGTCCTTTTCTGTTTTTGCTCATCTGTTTTATTTTATGTTGTTTTTATATTTGTCATTATGTTCACATAAACTTCCACAATCAATCAACCTGCTGGGGATCTGACCTGTGGACTGGAAAACCCCGGGGTTGCACTGGCAGTAGCGGGAAGCAAATGCCTCCATCATGCGATCAATCTTCTGGGCTTCACCTGGTAAGCGGAAACTCCACAGGAACTGCCTACAACACAGAAGCGTCAGCGTGAGTACGGTGTAGCTTGGGGGTGGCGTTGGAAGGGAGGGGGGGTTGATATTGTTCAATATTAAATTTAACAATCTTCTGACCGCAGTGCTTGAACAAGGTTCAGATCCGAAAACTCATGCAGCTCCACGAAAGCCTGAAGCACTTTGATGTTGAAATCATCCCTGGTGGAGAAAACAAGACAAAAAGCCACATTCTCAGCCTCCTTCATCATCAAGCTAAAGGTTTTCATAGAATACAAAGATCCATCCAGGAGATGTCATAACTCTTCTGAAGACAGGGTGGGTGGAGCTAAATTCCATCCAGGAAAGCATTTTTCTTCTGCATTCTTGTAATATCTTTGCCCTTTATTCATATCAGATGCTCTGCAAGTCTGGAAACAGTTTAAACATCTCGCCAGCGCTCAGAAGGATGGGGTGCGCGGATGGTGTGTGTGACTGATGGAAAAACAGCCGAAAGGCCAAACACGAACAGGCTTTTTTTTTTGTCAAAAGGTTTGTTTAGAGAGTTTTCAGAGGAAAAGTCAGCACTGTTTCAGACTGTGGTCACAGCTTCTCTGATCATGTTTACCGTCCACTGAGTCCATGGTCCTGAGCCTGGATCGACTCATCTCACTGTGTACTGTTCAAACCAGTATTGTGTTTTATGTGGCAAGATACTATGGGAAGGCTGAAAAACGCCCTCCCAATGCAATAATATTCTGTGATTTAGTTTTAGGGAGAATAAGATAGGGAATTATCTTCATCTTTATTTGTATTTACAGGCCTACTATGTGTTTCAGGCTATATTGCTTCCTGTACTGTAGTGCCAGACAAATATAATGACTCCTGTCCCCAGAGCGGTACACATAAAGGTATTTCTAGACGTATTATTACTAATAAGGTTGACTGTGGCTGGCTATTTGCTAAGCTGAAATGAAAAAAAAAAGATCATAAACATGTCTCGATGTGATAACACAGCATGTGAAAAAGTTCATTTATATGGAAAACATTTGAAAATTCTCCTTCTGGTTATTTTTGTCCTCCACCAGCTTCCTCTCCTGTGTCCTTCTCTTCATCTCCATCAGCGTGTAATGATAGCTTCCTGCTTTTTGCGTAAGCTTAATTAGTTATAATTACTGAGCGTAAACCCGCAGCCTGTGTTTAGTGTGATTTCCAGTGGGTTGTTGGTCTCTTTTGATGATTCCCCATGCATTAAGTCTGGTGGTAATGCCAGCAGTCCCTGGAGACCCCCCCTCCCCCTCCCCCTGAGCCTTCAGTCTCTGTCAGTGTTTCATTGAATAAGCTTTTGTCTGAATACAACTGTCAACAGCGTCAACGGCAACAATACTTATAAAAACGAAGTGTGAATCAATCAAATGTTTGTGAATGTCACACTTAGCTTTGGAAATGTAAGAACAATATAAGATTACATTAAACTGAAAAGCTTCAATCACAAACAAAGTGGCATGTCTGGCTTGGAAGTATGTGAAGCGCATCTGGCAAAAAACTAAAAATGCGCATACATTTACCACCAGCTGACACTCCGTTACCTGAAAGTGACAGCTGATTTGTGATTTTCTTTATTCTGTATGTGTAAGCTGGGGCAAGGGCCCCTGCTGTGAGTCTTGTTTGTAGGTACTTGAACTTTGCAAACACAATAGGCAAGCTTCCTCTGTCAGTACATTCCTCATTTGAACAATATGTTACAATATGTTACAGTGTACATACCAGCTTTTGAATCAATGTATGTTTCTACAGAAAGTCAGATTTTTCAAGGATGATTTCGATTTGATTTTCCTTTCTGTTTACTGGATCTTTTATTTAAAATTACATTGCATTTTTGCAATGTATTATATATTAATTCTTTCATTGTCATAAGCACTTAGTCTAATTCAGGGTTCAATGTATTATTGAAGCTTTAAAAATCATCAATATAATTATCCTACTTTAGTTTTGACATTTGCACCTTTGCTTTATATATTAGGCAGAGGGCTTTGGGCCCTGCTTCTATCACTGCTGCTCTGATAGACGATTCTCAGACTCTTCACTGCTTAGTTTTACTGTGTTATCTAAAAGCTTCCAATGTGTTACAAATACTGGATGAACTCCAGTTCTGACAAGTGTCACTCTGCAGGTTTGGAGAGGTTGTATGAATGAGAGACACTCATTATGTCTGCTTGTTTTACTTGTTATCTGTATCAATTTCCAAGTCAATTAAACCAATTTGATAAAAAATTTTCCACCTTAATTTTGATTAGTTACTTTTTTTTCTTTTTTTTCTATTAGAAAAGGAATGTAAACCTAGCACAAAAACAAGGAAATTTTTGTTGGATCACTTCACCTGTTCTGTAATATAAACTGGTGTTGTATTGTACTTTGTTTGAAACTCTTTTCAGGCACCGTCACAACAAGGTATCGTTTCTAAGGACCTGTGGAACAACATAGCTAAATGTTTTGTACGAATAGCAGCAAACTGACAGACAGAGAGATCAGAGTGATATTCAGTGTCTCCAGAATCAAGGACTTAACTTCATCCTCCATCTCCCCCACGGAGCCATCACCATAGAGCGCCTCCAGAATTTGGGAGTGAAAAGGATGGAATGACCTGCTGTGCGGGAACTTTTCTCGGATAAGCTTGGGTGTGCTGTACATGCTGTACGTGTGTCCAACACAACCATGCTTGGTTGAGCAATGCAAAGTTTCTGACCAGGAAGTGCTGAGTTGTTCTAGATGTGTATTACTGATGTCCCTGACAGTGTAACATGAATTAAGTATAAAAAATATGAATTAAGTATTAAAAAATATGTGTTGTTTTTTTTCTTATTATTGTTGGAGAATGCAATCATATGATCCACAAAGCAACTCAAAACAAATGATGATTTGGCACATTTTTGAGGCATCCTTACAATTTATACCAGACTTTCCAACAATGAATAATGCAACACAAATTTGTAGTGTCAGAAGAGAGAAATAATCAAGCAAACTCAAATTCCCTTACTTATTTGCTAAGTTTATGTGACCTGAAAAATCAGAGCCATCAAGGAAATATTTAAGTTACTTCTGCTTTCACATAGTTAGAATCAGATTTAATATTGGTTGTAAAAACTGTTAGGTAAAAGTCTGTTCTCATCCTAATAACCTATGAATATGGGGAGAAACATCAAACAGGAGCCAGTAACAGTGTACAAAGACATAAAAGCTTTTCTTAGCATCTTAGCAACTTATATGGGTTCCCTTTTATGTTAAACCTTTGGAGTATGTGTGCAATGTTGTGTACAACAACTAGTCACTAAAGTTCTCACAATTTATCTACATACAATATAAATGTATAGTTAGAGTCTCAGTTTTTTTAATAATAAACCAAAAATAACCTGCTTTATATGGCTAGATTTGACATAAATATGGTCTAAGATTCTGAATTCACAACAGAATGAACTCATGTTAATGTATAAAAGCTGTTGGCTTTAAAATATAATGTTACTGTAGTTATCGGAGTAAAATTTTCTGTCCAGTAATATCTCTATGAAACATCTCCATTTGATACTACCCTCAATAAAAAATTAACCCAGGTTGAGCCGACGTTGCAGGACCCTTTAAAAAAAAAACACACATCAACAGTCTTACAAATATTATTAAAAATGTTTGAGATTATAATTTTTTTCTGTGGCATTTCCACACGGATCGCTCGCTGATGATCCTCTCAAAGATCATGCATCAGTCACAGAGTGAAAATCAAGCGGCAACCTCCGGCGGTAAAAAGTGAAGCCTATGCGGAGTGCATAAAACTGCAGTTCCCCCTTCATCCACAAGGGGCTGCAAAACAGAGCAAATCCCCATAGACTCCCATGTTAAAAAGGCCAACTTCACGGCAGAAATAAACATGTTTACAGCCTGGTTCAAAAATCCATTTTTGGTTAATAGGTCATGTTTGCCTTCATGACAACTGTGGGGGGAGTGAATTTTTTTCTAACTCGCCCGTTTTAAAGTAATTTAATCTCGAAGTTCGGCAAATTTAGGGGCGTGTCCTTTTGATTGACAGGTACCAATCTGGCTTCCATCTCTTTATATCTCTTTATATACAGTCTATGGTGAAAACCCTGTTTTCAGCTTTTTTGACGGAATGAATATTTTCTTCAGATAAAAGAAGCTCCAAACATGAATATCTGATGAGATTATCTTACTGTGTTTTAGATCATACAGAGATAAAAATTTCAAGATTTAACTGACATTAAAACGCCTCTCCTCCACTTGTAGCTTCTCTGTTTTGATCTTGACTCAGTTTCACTATCTTCATCCATTTCGGAATTATTCCACGTATCTTAGACCGTCTGCAGCTGCAGGACTTTCCTCTTTCTTTATCACCCAGCCATCTGACCTGACACCCAAGCTGCTGGATGATCGTTTTATGACCAGCTGTAAGTCCACATGGGCAGACTTACTGTGACAAGACACCCACACTGTCCTAAAGATTCATGCTGGCGGAGGTTTAATAATGTTCTCCCATTTTAATCAGCAAACCCAAGCCATAACTTCCTTCTTTAATCACAGAGGGGGAGTAAATCTCATGTAAGGAGGACTTTCTCGCCCAGCATGACAGATGCTCTGTCTCACCGTTCGCCTAAGTAGTCTCCGATGACGGTCTTGTTGAGCCCTTCGCCTTTGTAGAGGAACTGGGCGATGTCTTCGGGAGTGTGCTGGAGAAGGTCGTTCTCCAGCAGGAACTGAATTCCCTGGAGAGGAAGAGGAGAAAACAAGATAGCTCTTCATTGCTTTCACGGATGGCTAATGGAAAATGACAGCATTTCACAGTTGCTCTCCACTGAAAGTCATTCGGTTTAGGTCAGCTGAGACCCCGGAGGTTGTGATGGAAGCGTCAAGCGAAACTAAAAAGCAATACCTTTTTGGGATCCATGTTGAATTTCTTCCTGCCCATAGCGATCTGTTTGTTTCTCTGGGATGTTTTACTAGAGCACAAACAAAAATGGAGACTTGTTCAAATGAAACTAAATAACACAGATGACTTTTTATTTTTTTAAATAAATCTGAATAACATTGTGAGAAAAGACAGGACCCTTAAAATCATCATTACTATAAAAAAAAATAAAATAAAAAAAAAGACAAAAAAGATACAACCATTACCAGTAACAATTCACAGGGTGCAATAAGTTTATCTGTATGAATAATGGTGGTTGATATGACAGTGTAACTCTCAAATTAGGCCAAAGTGGCTTTGTGTGTTTGCATTTCTGGTCAAACATGGAAATTATAGTCTCTAAAAAAAAAAAAAAGATATTTCTGGACATAAGCACAGAAACTGAAGGGAGAATTAGAGCCAAAGTTATCTATTACTTTAGAGGTTATACATGTTATATTCTCTACTATATTACCTGGAGATTTACAAAAAATAAGGATTAGCATACAATATATAGACAAATCTTATCCAAGCAGGCTGGTAGATGCTTCTGATCTGCTTTTAGAAAATATATTTGCATCAAGAAACTCAGGTTTCAAGCCTGAGTTAGTTCCACAAAGCCATCTTCTGGTCCTTTTTGGGAGAAATCAATTAAACAGTCCCATCTGATCAGGCACATTACAAGCACTTTATCTGTTTTTCATCTCACATTTATTTAACCTCATTAAGAACAAACTGTTATTAAAACCGGTGACTGATGAAAGTAAAAGCCTCTTGTAGAAATTAGATAAGGGCTAAAACGCAGCAACACGAGCATAATATGCATGGGCGTGCAACAATAAGCATTCAGTTTAACCTCAGTGTAAGTTAATAGATGTTGATGTCCAAAATAACCTTTTGTCCAGGTAACCTTTTGGTATTATGCATCAGAGTTAACAAAATGTGGCAGAACTGTTAAAAATATTAATAAGATATGCAGATAAAAATTATTATTTTGCCAAGGCTAATCAATTATATATTGATTAGCCTTGGCATTATAGTGTCTCTATGTCAATCAGACACTAAAGAAAAATATCCACAATGAGTCAGTCAGGAGATACTGCAAATAAATGAGCCAGGTTAGCATCACACCCTGAAACAGAACAGATATGAACAAATAGACTCACCTTTCCCCGACACACGTGAGTTGCTCGATCTCTGTCATGACTTCTGCTATTTCAAACTTCAACCTCTGAGAGAAACAGAACAAAACAGGCTCTCGTTTTCTTTCTTTAATGTTAAAACAAGTCAAAGCAAAAGACAGACAGGAGCAAGGTTCAACCGTCTGCGATGCAAAAATTGTGAGCAAACTGGATGTGCGAAGATGCATGACTGCTCTATTTGCATTATCTACAGCATGCAAATAGGCCAACAGCGCTGCAGCAGATATGCTGTGGAGTTTAAAGGTCAAACTTCCACCCCACCCCCCCGAAAAAACCGAATGTAACTACATATGAGAAAAAAACAAATAAAAGACTTTTTAATGTAATTTCACTTTTGCAAAGGCTTAAGCAATCATGGTGCAATTTATGTAATAGTTAAAGTTGAAAAACTAAAACTGAGCCTCATCGTGGTAAAGATAAAACTCTTCTCTCAACTTGTCCCAACAATCAACCCATCTTAACACTCAGTAAGTGACGCCTACAGCTCAGGAGGAGGCTGTAAGGAGGTGCAGAATCACTTTTACAGACCTGAGTTTTTGTCTCAGTTTGTAAAACAGGTTAGATGCGCGTGGTGGTGCACTGCTGTACTGTGCTGCAACATAGTACAAACACAACCTTCTTGGAGGAGCCATTTGCAGTAAACCCTTGTTGTTATCAAATCACAAATTCGGCATCTGAATTTAGCAGATGATATCTACATGATGCATAATGTAACAAATGTTGTAGACCAATAAGGTTGAGTAGATGTATCTGACCCAGATAAGCTACCGGTAGTTAGGAAAAGAGTGACTTCTGGACAGTATATCATGTAATGAACATATTTTCTGGAGTAGGGGGCTTCTATGGTTCAAAGTGTGTTTAAATATTAAAGAAAAGAATGTAGTCAATAAATAAATATGTGCAAATCTAGGACACAGATATCTGTAAACGATGTAATCAAGACAATGAGCATTTTAAAGCAGTGATGATGATGATTATAAAAAGGGAAAACGTCTCGTGTGCCGTTTGTTTTAAATCAGATGACTGTCTGGCATCTTTGTTATTTACAGTAACAGATATTATCAGATAAAACTTTGGCATGTTATTCATAAGACAATCCTCTGCTACTGCAGTTAACCTCAACATATCTAATGCACTGAGCTCACTGTATGAATCAAAAGTGCAAACACACACCTCAATATCATCGAGCAGCTCTCTCTTCCTCCGTCGGATATTTGACAGCTCATCCCTCTCCGCCAGGGACAGATCCTCAGGAACTGAAACACATGATGGAAAAAACACGGCAGACTGTAACCACAATTTGTCCACAGCTCACAACTCTACTTTCTCTCCTTGAATCCCGACTGAAAAATGAAAAGAAAAAGGTGAAATTTGAGAACATGATAAAGTAACATGATAAAAGAAGGAAAACTCAGGCCTACATCCAGTTTGGTACCTACAAATTCTTGAGTTCAGAGCCAAAACGGAAAGCCATCTGCCTCATACAGTGAAGTGAAAGGCAGTGCTACTGTTCTTTTACCTTGTTCGGCTCCAACAGCATAAATCAAGAGTCTCTGTGTTTGTCTTAATTAACTGGGAAAAGAGAGAAGGCGAGGAGCCTTAATTATTCCACTTGAAAGTGTTTTTTTTGCTCCATCCCTCCTTCTCCATTTAGCTCAGGGGAATATGCTATTAATAAAACTAATCCAGATTAAGTTTTCTTTCATTAAATGTGAATTTGACAATTTAACACAGCCCATGACCCCAATTCCTCTACCACGAGTGTTTTACAGCTCTGGGAAAATATGAGCATGAGGAGAGAATGATTTGCCTCGTCTTTCCGCCTCAGTTTTGTTTCATATTCTTTCCTGTTTATATTATTTCTCCTCGTTACATTTTGTGCAATGCACACTTCTCTATCCTTTAGGAAATACCAAGAGCCCATGCAATCTTGCTTCATTTGGCCAGCTCTGAAGCAGAAACCTCTCAACAGGAAAACGGTACATCTAATATCTTGCACAGATTTGTGACGACGTGTTTCTGAAGCAAAAAGAAAAAAAGACACACACTTACACACACAAAAACGACAGCACTAGTTGTTTTTCTCTCACAGGCAGGAATCTGCATTAATTAAAATAAAACAAGGTCACTGGGTTTGAAAGGAAGGCACACTCAGCCCAAGAGCTGTGCTCAAGGCACCAAGTATTGCTCCTTAAGGTATTAGAAATAAGACTAAAGGTTCCCAACTTTATTATGTAAACTTTAAGCACTGTGATGAGGGGCAGGTATACAGGGGAGAGGGTGGGAGGATTTCCTTTATGGGCCATGTATTTAATAGACAGCAGAAGGGGATACCAGTGAACAATGGCTCCAAGTATGAAAATAAAGATGTTAATTAGCGTTGCTAACCTCCGGCTGCCTCTCGCCACTTATGTAATGCAACTGTAAGCACTCGGAATGAAGCCTTAAAGCCAATTAGTGCTCTCAAAAAGTTTCAAGGCTGTTTTAAAAACTCCTTTTATGCTTTACTTGAAGAGTATTTCTAAAGTTTAAGCCTACATACACTAAATGTACAGAGGAACTTGTGTACATCTGTCTAACTCTATAGCAGCAACAGTTGAGTTGGGTAAAGATGTGCTTCTGCTTTTCTCAGTAATAACTTAAAGTAATAGTCCAATGTAAAACCCCAACATTGTGTAAAATATTAATAAAAACAGAGCACAATGATTTGCAAATCTTGTAAACATTCAGTTGCCAATAGATCATAAAACACATGTCAGATATTGAAACTGAACCATTTTTACCACTTATGAAATATGTTAGCTCATTTGGAATTTGATGGCAACAATGGATATGAAAGTGATGTTGGCAAAAGGGGCAACTAGGCTGGAAAAGTAACACCTCCTCGGAAGGAGAACTTGGCGTTTAAGGTGAACTGGCAACAGGTCAGTAACGTGTTTGGGATTTGATGGAGCATTTCTGAGATACAGAGCCTCTCGGAGGTTCACCAATCTGCAACAAACTTCTCTGAATCCATTTCAGAAAAATGTCCCTCAATGTAAAAGTTTAGTGTCACAATTTCAAACAATTCTAAGAATCAAAAGTAATTTCCATGCATGCAAAGGACAAGACCAAAGGTCAAAACTGAATGATGATGATAATCTGACCTCGGTACAGTAAATATGATTACCCCCCAAAAAAATCACTGCATATCCAGAAATCACTGATTGCAAACCATGAAATCTTGTGACCATAAAATCTGTCATTGCAGGTTATATTCTATTCTACAGTCATTTAGCAGACGCTTTTATCCAAAGCGATGTACATATATATCCCGATGGGCACATCGGGGGGCATTTTAGGGTTCAGCGTCTTGATCAGGGACACTTCGAAACACAGTCATCTTCCTCCTGAGCTACCCTCCTCTTTTAAAGAGGAAGCCATGTGTGATCATGACCCAGAAATGCTGCTGTTGTCTGGTCTTGACCAAAGCTCATTTTAGAATAAGTGGAAATCATTAGTGTGGTCAGTTCAAACAAAGCTTGATTTTTTTCCTTTTGAAACCATGGATGCAATGTCATGTAAACTAGAGAGAAGAGAGACCATCCAGCTTTCTATCTTTAGTCAAGCCTGCATCTCTGATCATATGGGGCTGCTTTAGTGCCTGTAGACAACTATGGACAACTTACACAGCTTTGAAGGCACCATCAATACTGAAAAGTACATGTGATTTTTGGAGCAGCATCCCGTGCTGCCACTCAGATCTCTCTGTCAGGGAAGACCTTGCAGATTTCAGCAAGAAAATGCTAAACACATACTGCATCCATCAGAACAGCATGGCTTCACCGGAAATGCAACAGCAAAGGTCCAAAACTGTTGAGCAGCTAAAACTTTGCATCAGGCCAGAATGAGATAAAGTTCTCCTCCTAAAGCTCCTGGAACTGATCTCCTCACCTCCGAGATGTTTACAGACAGTTGCTACATTGCCACGTGCTACACAGTGGTAAATATTTCCTTATTCTAAACTTTTTGAGATGTTTTGCTGGCATATAAATAGAAATTAGCTCATTTAAATAAATAAATAAATATAATGATGTAATTTTCCAAAATGTGCACTTTGTTTTTTATTTGGAAAAAGACTTTATTGACGGAAAACACCAAAACCTTGAATACAAGCAATCTCCTGCTGACAATGTCGTCATGCAGGGTGAAACAGCAGAGATGATGGTCAGAAAAGAAATCTTACATAATTACAGAATATTATTTGAACTTTTTAAAATCAAACTGAGGGGTACATTATGCTTGATTATTACATGGACACCAGTTACATTTTCCATTTGCACTGAAATATATGTGGTTCATTGCACACCCACCTGCTGCTAGACATCATCATTATTATTTACCATCTCACAATGTTTGTTATTACATGTATATTGTGTTTTATATAGTATTTCATATTTTAGCTTGATTAATTTTATTGCTCTTATAGCCTCATCTTAGTTTTTTTTATTTATTATATTTCTATAAGTAGCCTATGTTCCATCTTGCACCATTGCACCAAGAAAAAATCCTAGTTTGTGAAATGTTGGACTGAAAATGGCAATAAAACTGATTCAGATTCAGATTCTGAATTCTGACTAAAGTCAAAGATGTGCACCTGAAATGAGAATGAAATGAGATTCTTAATGACATTATCTTAAAATGACAGCAAAGATAACCAAATATACTCTAGTTCCAGCTTCTTAAAGACGTATAATTCTTGTGAACAAGTTTTGGATTTTGCTTAAACAAAGCAATGTCAGTACCACTGCTAATGCTCTCTCTTAGCTAAAATCACATCTTGCTGCAGACATCAGTTAATCCAGCAACAGCGGCTCTCAACGGCTCTTCTGTCCAAGGACATTCCCCAGGGTTAAGTGCTTAGTCCACTTCTGTTTGTCTTACACATCCTCCCCCAGTGAAACAGCATATTTTACCACAGTCTCCTCGTCCACTTTAATGGAGACAACATCCAGCTTGATGGCTCTTTCCCACCACACCACTGCAACCATATCACCAGATGGGCATTTTTACTCTTAAAAACAGCTTGTCTCCATCCATCTCGACCTTCTCCTGCTGATGAAACACTGACCCATGCATCCTAACATCCACAATCTACTGATGCAACAGCATTGTTTACTGTACATCACCAACATCCCAGTTAAACATTACTTTAGTCTCAGTCTACTTTACCCAGACTTGCTCACCTGCTCCTGCACCTCCATCCTTCAGAGGTTTTCCTGACTTCCAGTCCTCCAACAGATTAATTAGAAAGTACTTCTCTCTCTCTCTCTCGCGGAAAAGCCTTCATAATCAGACCCCCTCCAACCTCGCTGACCTGCTTTATCAACACAATCCTCTCCGTAACTTCCACTTGTCTGACGGCAAGCTTCTGTCTACGCTGCTCAGGGCCAAGTACTACACTTGGCCAAAGGACATTTCTTTTTAAAGATTTCCTTTCCCTCTAAAAGTATTTTCAAGCTGCTCAGTAACTTGGTCATGTTTAAAACACTTATTGAATCTCACATTTATAGAATAAATTAGTTTCTATAGCAATAATGCTCTTTTTTTTCTTTCTTTTTTTTGGGAGGGTGAGGGTATTTAGTGCACTAAAAAGCAATTCATGTATAGCTATTAACTATTATGAAAGAAATCATTAAAAAGTCATGAATAGTAACACAAAATCATTGATGTGGGCTATAGAAGATGTCTTTTTTCCCCCAGGGAGAGACAATGTGCAAGCAGCAGAGAGTCCCATGTTTTCCATTAGCTCAAGGCTGTGCATTAGCTAATGGACATGTCTGACTAGTGCTTCAATGTGCATGATTACAATCTTAATTCATTACAAATCTAATGAAAAGAAGAGGATGCTCTCTTTAATAAGAACTCACCATCATTACTGGCAAAGGATTAACATTATCCTTCAATCCAGGTCTCACTGAAACCACTTTAGGTCATTCAGAGCATACATTTGATTACACAGGAGGCTAAAAGTCCCAACTACCAGATAGGTTTTCTTCAACAGAGATTGTCCCCCTGTTAGATCATTAACACACTTTCTCCCTGTGAAACTCAGGAAATGAGGTAATGTCTTCAACAAGCACAGACAGAGTTGAGAAGTTACCATTTCTACTGGCTCAAAGCAAACACAGCCATGCTTTAATGATAATCAACTTAAATCAATTATGGAGTGAATCAAAGAAAAAAGCAGGCTTGAGATGGGTCAGATCAGGAGAAGCTGTAGTCTGCATCAGAAATCCACTTTTCTGAGTGATACTTCAGAGGGCTTAGACTCTAACATGTGCCCACAAAGAACAAGAGGCAGTAGCAATTTTCACCTTTAAAAAAATCCCTCAAAATCTGCTTTAAAGAGTGAATCCCACCCTGCTCTTCACACCTAAAACCAACATCTGTCCCTGAACACCCACTGGAGCCACAAGCTTCAACAGTGTTTTAACTAACGCAGGAAATGCCACCAGTCTACTTCAGCCAGTAACTTTTACAATGTTTAGTTTGGTCATGCCTGTAAATATTCATGTCATTTGTTGGTTAACATAGACAGAAAAAAAAAAGAATCTAATTATCTGGCCATAGCTCAACGGCTGCTCTAAAACTGTCATTTATACCAGCTGAGTAAAAATCCCATGCTCGCTTAACGCTGGCTGTGGTCCCAGTCATACTGAGTCATGTGAGTGAGAGGAGCATTATCCAGACTCACTGGCTTTAAACCTGCGACTTTACTCACTATAATGTCTTAGAAGTGGATGAGCTTTAAAAAAAGATAACCCTTTTACCCGGCTTGGCCCGGCAGCTCAGTGTGTCACATGCGAAGGAGCAGGAAAGCCAGGGAAACTTCCTCTGGATCCAGACCCTAATCTGAAGCCTGCTGTCCCCAATCCCTCTTAGTGTGGACAAAGACATGCTCGGGTCATGCAGACAGAAACACAGACATGTGGCTGGGCCCGCACATGAGTGCAAATACACGACAGCCAGCTGGCTCTAATCCCACACACTCTCCCTACCCTCCACTCTCTCAGCCCAAAACGAGTCTGTCACAGCGGAAGTGAGACATATACACAGATGTTTTCACTGAACATGTGAATCTAACCTACATCATCACTCATCCCTGTGATGCTGGATGAAACAAAGCAGCATTCATAAGCAGCAAAAAATCTGCTTTGCATATCCACTAAGCAGGAATGCTGAGATGTCAGCATGAGCAGGGGCCAATGTGAGGTGAAAGAAGTCAGGACCCAGGGGGTGAGGGTCATGTTCGCAGGCCTCTACAAGCATGCACATGAAGTTATGTGGCTGATGCAGTTGCATTTTACTGTAAGTCAAATAAGTTCACTCTATCAGTTTAACTGTAATTATACATAACCCGTATTTTGCACGTGTTATTAGTAAAAAATCAGTAAAAGTCCTAGCCTTTGCGTGAGAAGAGAGATTTGGGGGAGCTTGTGTGGCCTCTGTATTCACAGGCAGAATCTGGGGCTTGGGTAGCTGTGGAGCCCTCACACTGATTGCTCTGGTTAATCTGTAGTTTTTGGATGGGACCTCCTGCTGTGAGTGCATTTGTACAAGAGCATTGCTGTATAGTAGGTAGTCTGTACATGAAATCCTCCTTATATCACATATCTGCTTAGCATCATCACTATGTCAATATTTGATTTGATAAATCCATGGGTTGCATGTCCTTACACTAGCTGCCAAAGTAACCATAATCTGATGATTTGATGGGCCTGAGAATAACTAAAGTTAACACTGTTTCTTCTGGCATGTGGGCAGAATGAGGGGCTTTCACAGTCTGAGCATGGGTCAAGTAGCTTCTTGTTAACTCACTACAACAGATCAATGAACATTTTCCACTTTTAAGCAGAACCTAAAACTCAAACAACATTTTTGTCTCTCTGAATTATTTCAGCATTGAAAGATAAATACAGAAAGCTTGAAAGCATATATATATATATATAAATATAAATAAACATGCTAAACTTATATATATATAAACATGCTAAACTTTAACTCCACATTCCTACTTCTGCATTGCTGGAACCCTTTAATTTTAAAATTACATTATTGAATTCAATCTATTTTTCTTTAATTTCATTATTGCAAAGTTCAAGGCTCCCAGGGTTTAACCTAATTTGTATGAATGAAATGGAAAGCATGTACATCCTACGATGTGAAAGGCGACACATATTTCACAAGAAGATTTCCTATAAGACACAGCTGTTGCTTCCTGTGAAGCTCAGGTGACTGACAGAAGCAAAATGAATGTTATTCTTATCTGATATAGGAATATTTGCTTCCAGTATTGTGACTTATATCTAACCAGAGGGCAATTTTTAAATCAGTATGAGGACTTTTTCATCTGTATATTACAATGGATAATAATAAAATTCTAAATCTCTAATGACGCCAAATATATGTAGACACCAGCAGGGCCACAAAGGGTCAACATGGATGACTGGCACAGACTTCAATCCTCTCATTGTTGTGCAGCTCTGTTGAACTTGGAGCTCTCTGCCGGCTTTAGGCCTGCTCAGATGTTCAGGACGTTGCTGTGATAGTTGTATGTCTGCCTGCAAAAACACAGACTGTGGACCACCCTGATTACAGTCAAGATGAAACCAGAACAATATTTGATTGCAATGCTTTGGAAACCACCCACTGTGTCCAAATATTTAGACTCTCTTGACTTTCAGTTCACTGAAAATCAATCATAGTTGAATAATACTAAATATCAAAATGTTCAATAACCACCGACTGGATCAAACACTTTCTATTCTCCTCCAATTCAGCTGAAAAAGATGTTCAAACATGGAAGGAAGTTAAGAAAATGAAATAAGATGGTGCCAACACTTTTTATTAAATCTACAGGAGGGTCAGAGATTAATCACTGTTTGTTTGTTTTTTTTGGTATTGTCAATTATATGGTTTGAAAATCACAGTTCAAAAGAAATAAAGACAGATAGAGAGTTTTTAATAACATATATACTCATGAAAACCTCAAAGGTTTCAATCAAAGAGCTGGGATGCTCTTGTAAAATCTTCTAAAAAGTCATTATTATGTTGCTTTATCTGCCTTACAAGACTTTAGGCTCATTTTAAACCCAGTGGACATAAAAATGGTTAAAACCCAACTCATGCTTCTGAGAGTTAAGGTAAGCTGGACATTTTCCTTTTCCAGTAAAGCAAGAGCCAAGAAAAATATGGTAACCCTGCCGCCTCCCAGCCCTTCCCATTCTAGCCCGTATGGTCAGCTGGACCGGATCACTCTCCCTCCACTGACATCAGCTGTAGATTCCCTAAACATAGTGCATCTCTGCTGGCAGACTCTGTTGCTTCCCAAACCCTTTCTCATTTCATTTACAGTGCCTTTTGTCTCTACTCCGTCTCGCACTTTAAAGGGCTTCCCCTCCTTACAACTCCAAGTAATAGTTCTAAGCAACAACAGAAATGTTGCCTTACTGACAAACAGCTACAATTTCTTCCCCCGCCCACACACACACACACACACACACACACACACACACACACACACACACACACACACACACACACACACACACACACACATACACATCCAGTGCCATGGAGATGGGAACATGTGAGGAAGACTCCACAGCCTCTCTTCTAATCAGCTCCATATGTAGTCTCCTCTCTCAGCCCATAAATAGTGCAGTTTGTTACGAACCCTAGCTCAATCCCCACACATCATACCCCCGCCCCCGTCTGTGTGTTTGTGTATTTGTCCTGTTATATGTGGTATAATATATTGTATGTTTAATCTTCTAATGTTGCACAACAAAAACCATAATCTTGGCTGTCAAAATGAATTTCTGCTCAGTCCAAATAACCCCTTAAGCCTTTAAACAACAAAGCCTGCCTACTGGGTCAACCAGTGAGGTACAATTTAGCACATTTTAGCGCCTCTGCTTTAACACACATGAGACATATTTGCGTAAACCAAAGCAGATATTTACGTCCGGCTCCTGGACGGTTGTAGGACATTCGGAAGAGTAAAACTTATCCAATGCAATGTTTAATGCTAAAGGAGAAATTCATGTTTAATTCAAGTGAATAAAAGAGATGTAAAATGTAAGTAATCTTCTCATGAAAGCAAAAGTTTGAGGCAGCTAAGAGGTTTTACTGCACTGGTATCAGTCAGTTTCAAAGAAAAGTTTAGTAGTGTGGGATGTTAGAAAATGGTAATCGCCCTCATGTCTGTAAGGTTAACATAAGATGTTTGTCAAAGTTGGGGAAGGACCCTTACTGCTGCTTTTCTAAGACACCACGTCACCAAAGTTCATCGAAAGATTGTCCTCATGTCAAAGATCCTTTTAAAGCACTTAGTCTTTTTGTGAGATTTCATAAGAAGGCTTCAGTGAATCCTTTGTGTTTTCAGTTCTTTACTTTTGCATTTTACCTTCTCGGCCAGTTATTCCTCAAAACTTTCCATTCAACTTTGTTCAGCTTTTCACAACTCTGCTTTTGGCTTTTTGGCAATGGCCATTTTAATTTTCTGACCAATTGTAGAATAGTTGTTGGATACCGAACAAAGAAAATGTTTTTCCCCGACAATATGTCAAGAATAAGCTGTGAGAACTCCCAAACCAAGGCTGAATGAAAAAAAGACATGACCTTTTTTGCTGCAATGGAGAGAAAATGTTGTTCTTGTTGGGTACAGGCTTACAGGTAAGAGGGGTGTGAATTGAATGGTCCCACTCTAACAAATAAATATGCTTGACTTTGAGAAGCACCATCAGTTACGTAATCTTAGCTGGAAGCATTAAACAGTTAGCGGGTATTAACTCAGTTGTAATAAAATATTTGCGAAAAATGTCCCCCCAACTCTTATAAAACGATATTTTAAAATCGTATTTTCTAAGGAGGTGGATTTTAATCAACAATAGAATATGCATGGTCATATTCCAAAATTGTCAATGCCAGGATTCATGGGACTCAAATTGTGACAGTTGCATTTAGAGAGCGTGAGACATTGTCTTCATACATGGACTGGCTGCCACAGAGTTCAGACCTGAGCCCCATTGCGAATCTTTAGGATGTCCAGGAGAAGGCTTTGTGCAGTGGTTGGACTCTCCCATCATCAACATCTTGGTGAAATTTTTTTGCAACACTGGATGGAAATAAATCTTGCGACATTGCAGAAGCTTATTGAAACAATGCCACAGTGCAGCTATAATAAGCTAAAAGTCATCCCACAAAATATTCGTGTGACTTCATTTTTTCTTTGGTGACGACTTCCTTTTTGGCCAGGCAGTGTGTACATGTCAGCTGAAGGGTGTAAAAAATTTTTGCAAATCACTATCATTTAAATGAAAATACATAAATGAACAAAACAAATGTGGGCAGTGTAGTGGTTAGCGCTGCGGCCTCACAGCAAGAAGGTCGCTGGTTCAAGCAAGGAAGCAGGTTTGAACAGTGGCCTTTCTGTTTGGAGTTTGCATGTTCTTCTCGTGTATGTATGGGTTCTCTCCAGATACTCTGCTTTCCTCCCACAATTTTATGTTCATTAAGATTCTCCCTAAGAATGAATGTAAGTGTAAATGGTTGTTTGTCTCTCGCTCTTTGATGGACTGGCAACCTGTCCAGGGTATGCCCTGCTTCTCGCCTGATGATTGCTGGGATAGGCTCCAGCTTTCCCACCACCCTTAATTAGACCAATCGGTATAGATAATGAATGAATGAATGAATGAATAAATGAAAAACCTTCATATGGCTGAAACTAACATCCGCATGAGCACAATATCCCAATGACGTCTTGTTCGTTAAAAACAGACACATTTTTTTAGAGGTCACAATGCTGCAGACATGAGAAACAGTGAAAACAATCTTGGGATTGTTCTAAGTCAGGATTGAAAATTGAGAAAGTTTTGAACTCATAGTGTGAAATGAGAGGCTCCAGAACACAAGAAGAGAGAGAAGGGAAGAAGCTATTTATTCATACTTGCACTACTGGCACTTCCAGTTTCACTGGCCTCCAGTTATCCAGACTGCTGCATGCAAAAGTTCTACTAATTAGTAAAATATTAAATTACTAATAGAGTAAAAATTTAAGCCCAGATGCAGACTCTTCATGACCAGATTCTATCTGAAATAAGCCTAGAGGGAAAAAGAGTCTGAGCTCTGTTTGCCCTCTATCAGCCATTCTCCACCAACCATTTATTTTAAGCTGGCCAGCCTCCCACAGTGTATGCAGCGACAGCAAGTCCCAAGAGACAGCCTGATGTCCTCCCACACATTTACCCTAAAGCCACAGCAAACTCCATACCCTAATTACACCAACTTTCCCTTTCAACCAACTAATCTCCTTCAGAACTGAAGTGCTACACACCAAGAAATCACGTACAGTGTGTTGATTCAGGTTTCCCCAAAGCCATCTTGTCTTAGGTTTCATGCCTGATTCACTGAATATGATATGAAATAATTGCACAGTTTAAGAAGATAACATTGAGAGGAAGAGTTCCAAGAGGAAATGAATTAAAAAGGAAGGCTGTGCGTTGATGATTCTGCACAAGCTGGCATGTGTGCACCATTAGCAGGTCTTAAAAGACAAAACAGTAATGCGGCAGTCAGATATGACTTGTTATTTCTCCAATGTTCAGTCCAAAGAAAGCAAGAGAATTGAAGGGAAGTCCTTCCTCATTCAACTTTTCCCACGGTCAGATAGTGAAGAGTGCTGATTGACACTTAAACAGGAAAAATCGTCAGAACAAGCTCTCGCCAAAAAGCATCTTGCAAATTGTGAAACCACATACATGCAGCACGTAGCATAGTAAGTACAGACATCTCCATTTAAGTTGTACTGGAGTTCGATTTTTTCATTTTCTTTTTTAAAGATGAATTCCTTTTTACTTAATGCCTTGAACGCTAAACTCGGCCTCATTTTAATCCTTGATGAAGGGATCAAAGAGGATACAGGAAGTCAAGCTGTTACAATCCATGGCTTCCATCCAGGCATACCGAGCACCGCTTGCAAGCCAATGTCAGCTTCTGCATACTTTCCACTTCTCCATCCAGCTATACAATGATGCTAAAAATAGACACGAGCAATAAAAACATTTTCAACCCTGTTGCTGATTTCATTTTGAAGCCAGACCCTGTCTGCTCTGTGGCATGCAAGCGGAGCAGGGAAGCGCCGGCTCTGATTAGTGAGTCCAGTAAACAAGTACTAATGAATCCCGCGCTGCAGCTGAGTCCCACAAACAACCCACAGAGGTACAGTTTATAGTTGCATTCAGTTTGTATGTAAGCGTAGCTAAGAAATGATCTGGCTCGTCTGGCTGAGCTTTAGGAATAACTGCACATTCATAAATGCATCCAAATGCATTTATTTTATTAGCAAGATTCTGCAAGACCCCTAAGTTCTACAGTGTGTTTGTCTTTTGCAAAACAACTGACAGCTGAGCTGACAAGCATGGAGCTCAACTCATTTGGGAACAAGTTAGGATTCATTATCTCACAAAAAGGAGGGTCTACGATCGAACTGCCAACCTTGCAATTAGCAGATAACCCATTTCACCACCTGTGCTACAGTCAGCCTTCAATGGTGAGAATGCGTAAAAAGAGCCGTTCCTGAGGGAAATACCTACTTCTCTGGTGGCTCAGTATTCTTACATCTACCTTCATCACTTTTATGCCAGAGTTTTTAAGGAGGAGAGTTTAAGGACCTTGTATTTTGGAAATGACTGCTGATCTTTTTTAGGTCTCTTTTCAAACTATATTTCACAAACGAAACATGTTTTTGCACCTGACAAACAAATATCACAAACATTCACCGGGATATGGAAAATGTGTGTCAGTGAAAACAGGAAACAGTGAGTTGTTTGCTTAATGCAAGACAAAAGAAAAAAAAGCAAAAAGTTAGACCAGACACAGGAAAATTGTTACTGTTGAGTAAAGCGCAATTAGAAATGGAGTTTGGGAACATGTCACAAGCAAAATACTTATTATTTTGTGACAAATTATCATGTCAAGACCAATTCACGCCAATAAGGGACTTAACATGCAAATAAGCATGTAAGTTTCATCACACTCCTTTCACCTGACCCTTTCCCTGAATAAAAGCAAAATAATCTGATTTATCAGCAATTTAGTCAACATGGATAACCAGTTACAGGCTTTGTGGATTTTATATGATCCTATCAACTGCTATACCATTAAATTCTGCATCTGACACACACATGATGATGTTTCAGGCAAATTAAGCAGATTATTTCTGAAACAATGTTTAACCGTGTAACTCCACTCACATCATATACATTCACTGGATCCATCTGTATAAAGTACGTATCGCAGTCGTACAGCACATCTGCAATCTAAAGATCACTGGGTTCAGACACTTATCTCTTCATCAGTCAGTTTGGGTCCAGTTGAAGATCCTTGTAATACTGCCTGAGTATCCTGTAAGGTGGCTTTGGGAGCATTAGCTGTTTACATACTGCTAATCCCATGGAATACGGCAGCATCTGTTGGCTCTTTCCTCTGTTGTTTTTCAGACTGGTTCACCGCTGCAGAGCAAGTTTAAGTTGCAACTTTGAGCATATGTTGTGCCCGCGTGCCGAACGTACCAGCGTGAGAACATAACATGCATGCCAAGAAAGCATATGAGGGTTGAAAAGAATTTCTCAGACCAAAGGAATGTTTTCTTTTTTTTAATGTCTATAATGTATCTACAGATTTTTTGTGGACTAACTTGAGCCAACACACCTTGAAGAGAAGATGTCTACCCAATTCTTTTTTTTTTTAAACTCTGCACATATTTTTCTGCACAACCAAATTAAATAAATATAAAACCTCTGACTCTTTATAAGTGGCACCTCAGCTTTCTGCTAACACTTTCTGCCTTGACAAACTTCTCTTAATTCAGGTTGGATTTTAGCTGCTAGAAGTGTTTGACAGAGACAGAATTAGCACCAAGTGCTTGTGTTGTGATACCAGCATTATCAAAGTGTGCATGTGAACAATGTTAAGTGATGTGTGAAAGACAGTGAGTGTGAATAAGCAACAGAGAGCCCTTCAATTGTTTTAACATTTACGGTAAGTTATGTTACACACTGGCTGAGCAGACAAAGTGACTTTGTGCTCTCTGACTTCCTGTCACAGGATTAAACGACTGTTATCTCTGTGACTGACCTTATATGAGCTGTTTGCTTGTAGCACATGTGATATTGCTTGTGCAAAGTTGACTGTTCCACAGTTAGAGAAATTCAAGTATTGACTGTGTCTTGGTGTCACTAAAAGAAATGGTGGAAGACACCATAAGGGGACAGTGAACAGCTAAGTTTAAGAACTATCCTACCCCCGCTTCAACACCCATTCCCCTTCTTCCTCCACTAAAACACTCCTCTTCCAATCATATTTGTATAAAAGTTCAGAAGAGTAACCCCCCCCCCCCCCCCCCCCCCCTCAACTCTGCTAATCTCTGAATTTAACGGACAGACTGTTATCAGGCTATGGCTGTTTGTTTACACTACATTGGCTTTACAGACTTCAGCCCACAAGACAGTTTGGATTATCAGCTCAGAAACATACTGCATGTGTGTACTACCATACTATAATAACATAACTGATTCAGAGCTGCAGGCAGCCTGTGTGCAGTAATCTGGGTTACATGCAGCCATGAGGGTGGAAATTCTGCTTTTACATCAATTCACACTGTCAAAGCACAACACTATATAATACCCACGCCATGGCCAACATTTACAGCAGGTGTAAACAGAGTGTCACTGTATCACACTTAATCTCCATATGAAGCATCAGCTACTTCAGTCTCTTAACCCGACAAAGTGCGTTACCTTAATATACTTCAGTGAATTGTTGACTATTACTATCCCATAATATTCTGCTCACTGATTTGTCTCATGGAACTTATAACAGCAAACTGATCCATAATCAATCAGTTTCATGCAAATTCATAAAGTGTGTGATCATTGATGTGTGTAAACTTATTTAATTTCTTCAATAATTACATAAACCACAAGCATCATAGAATTAAAAAAAACAAGTGCAATTATTTGAAGAAATGATTAAAAAAAATAAATAAATAAATAAAAATATATACACATATATATATATATATATATATATATATATATATATATATATATATATATATTTATATATATACATATATATATATATGTATGTCTGTATATATATATATATATATATATATATATATATATATATATATATATATATATATATATATATACATATATATATATATATATATATATATATATATATATATATATATATATATATATATATATATATATATATATATATATATATTGTTGTGCATATATTTTTATTTTTTTCTGCATCATTCTGCAAAGGGACAGAGAAGACCATTATGTGAAAAGTTTAAAAGAGGAAAAGTCTGGGCGAGCTGCACGATGGCGAAGTGGTTTGCACTGTAACCTCACAGCAAGAAGGTCGCTGGTTTGATGGGGGAAGGTCACTGGGGGGAGGTTCAAATGGTGGTTTCCTCCCACCGTCCAAAGACATGCATGTTAGGTTAATTGGTTGATCTAAAATTGTCCCTAGGAGTGAGCATGAATGGTTGTTTGTCTCTTTGTTTTGGCCCTGCGATGGACTGGCGACCTGTCCAGAGTGTACCCCACCTCTCGCCCAAAGACTGCTGGGATAGGCCTCTTATTCGGACCAAGCGGTTTGAAGAATCAATGAATGAAGTCTGGACAGTAAGCAGGTCAGTAAAGAATATTCTGTGGCTGTAATATCTATAGAAAGCAGTGTGTCTTGGAGCAATAATCAAAGACTTTCTTGAAAGAAAAAAAACACTTGGTAGCATACATGGCTCCTAAACCTGTACATGACACTGAGCTTGCACAGTTAAATAATCTGAGTGTGAACTCGTTCCTGAATAATCAAGGGCTTGTGCTTTCAAACTATTTGCAAATAAGCAGAATGGTACTTCTCTTTAGTTTGGAAGACAGATTTGCCATCTGAATCTTTCATTAAGTGTTAAGTTAACACTTAAAGTGTTTGTTTAGTTAGGATTTTAAAAAGTTATTTTATTGACATTTATTATTAAAATCTGATTTTACTCTGTAAAGCGGTATCATATCTGACGCAAAAGGTTTTGGAGACGTTTTGCATCACTTTATGCACAAAACCTTGATTTTCACAGTCTAATAGCTGTCTTCTACCCCTTAGTTATACAATACAAACTAGACAATAATCTACCACACAATAATTTTAAGGTTATAAATGGTGAATATACTTTTTTTTTGTTTTGTTTTGTTAAAGGGCCAAATAAAGACTTTATTTTAAAAAATAGCCTAGTCTTTTTCTAGGTTTGAGCTTTAAGGGGTAAGAAATGTGTAAATCATTGCATTTTGCTTTTATCTGTGTTTTGCACATTAAGCCAGCTTCTTTTCTTAAAAAGGGAACGTGCATACTGGATATTGAGAATTTGTATCAGTTCATTTAAACCCTCTGGAGCGGATGAGCCTCCTTTCTTACCAAAGATTACCCAAATAACTTCATTCTATCCTTGTTTTTGCAGTTTTGTCGGGTGGCTTTGGATCCTGCAAGGTCTGTCCTACATGGATGACTGTCGGTCAGATATCTTATCAATTTCCCCCAGTTTGCAGGCTTCAAATGGCGCCACAAGATAGTAAGACACTTCAAAGTCATACAAGACATCAAACAGATGAAGACTACGTGGATTTTTTCCCCTCTCTGTAGCTTGTTATGTTTGTGCATGTCCTCGTTGGGTTTTCACATGTGCCAGCGCAGGAGCGGGCTCTCACCTCCGAGGATGGAGAGCCACCAACAGGCTCTCCCTTGGATCTCCCAGCAATGCTGCTTTAAATGTCAGTTTTCTTTAATCCAGTTCAATGACAACCAATCTGGTTGTTTTTTTCCGGCTATGCCATTAAAACCACAAGACCACCTCATGTCCTCGCGCATCCGTGTGACCTGACTCATACACATCCATCCATATCCATTCCAACGTGAGCAAAGAAAGAAACAGCCTTACCGTGATTGTCTTCATCCATGTCGACTGCAGGGGCGACTTGGCAGTTCATCAGAAGCTGTGAATCCTCGTGGGAAATGGATTTCTCTGACTGGATTTTTAACAGGATCTTGTCTCCATCCAACACAAACGAAGCCGGTGGTGCGTTCACGGGCAGAAGTGGACTGGCGCGAGAGGATCTCGGCGGTGAGATTAGTAGAAACACAGGGAGGGTAGGGGGTAGGAAGCCGCTCAGTGAGCGTTAAAGGTTGCTTCTCGTGAGCAGAGGTTTCATCTCACAGCGAGATTTAACACGGCCGCTTCTCTGTGTCTGCGCTCCATCCTCAGCTGCTCCGCCTGCGTTCACAGTAAAGCAGGGCGGCGTCATCAAGCCCCGCCCCTGCTACCCCCCCCCCCCCCCCCCCCCCCCCCCCCCCCACCTGCGCCACGAACACGCGAGTGCACAAAGCAACACTAAAAATTCATTATTAAAAATACGACCACAAAACGCATAAAATAGCCCAGTTATACAACAGTCCTGCAGTGAGTTTAATGTTGGCTGAGTTCAGTTTTACATGTTTTTTTGTTTTTTTTGTTTGTTTTTGTTTGTTTTTTTTAAATTAAAAATAGCAGATTAAGACTGGTTTTGTTTTGGGGTGTTTTTTTTTGTTTTTTGTTTTTTTTTGTTTTAAACCTATTTCCAATTTTTCTTTAATTGTTTAATTTAGCCACTGTCTTGTTTTTAAATGCCTTAAAAAGTAGACATGGAAACAACATCATTTTGAAAGGATTCTTTTCATATTAGAATAACTGTAATGTTATTCGGTGCTGATGTTGGAAGCCAAGGCACAAAGACTATCCATTTCAACCAATATCCTGAAAGGTTGATGGAGAAGGCTGGACCAGGTGGCTTCCCCTAAAATCTGTAACCTCAAGTTCCACTAAGAACAGACAAAGAAAAGAAACATTTAGTGCAAACTGACTTTTACCTGGCCCTGCGATGGACTGGTGAGCTGTCCAGGGTGTACCCTGCGTTTCGCCCGATGACTGCTGGGATAGGCTCCAGCTTCCACGCAACCCTTAATCGGACTAAGCGGTTAGGATGATGAATGAATGAATGACTGACTTTTACCTGAATTAAAACTCAAGAGTAAATTAATTGTATTTCTATATGTTGTGCCTTTTAACATTGTGTCAACACTATGTTTTTATCATAAGACAGCATTTCTACAGCTTCAAGTAGCCAAGTGTCTATGTGGGTGATATTTTATAATTGTACTGTCCAGACTGTTTAGAGTTTATGAGGATGTTAAAGACATTAAATCGCAAGATGGGATGGTTATCCATCGGTAAACAGCCAATAATGCAGAGGAAGTCGGGATGAATTGGGATTTGGCTCAAACTGAGTTTTGTTCATTATCAGTGAAGTTGTGTAAGAGTGATGAAAGGGATAGTATGCAGGATAATCCTGTGAATAACTGTGAAATAACTGTGGCTGCTTGCTATTATAACTCTTGCTGCACGTTTTACATTAAATGGTCACTTCAGTTGTAATGATAAGTTAACTGCTTCCTCAAATCTAGACCTTCTTTTAATGCTCTCACATTTAACACTGAGGTGTGAGCGATATGTACTAATAATACATATTTGTATAGCCCCTATGATCTTATCTATTTATTTTGTTGCGAGCAGCTATCGTGTGTTTTTATTGTGCTTTTAAAATACCCCTGAAAAAAATAATTCTACAAATTTTGAAAGAAAGGTAAATGAGCTCCACCAGAGGCTATAATCTCTCTTCAGTACTGTGGAACAGATAAGAGGCGTCCTTGGTTTTTATTTCTGCTTAGTTCTAGATGTTTCATATCATTAAAGTGGTTTGCTTGTATTCCAGTTAATACATACCTTTTACAGTATATACTGCATTGCTCTAAATTAGGTTTAGATATTCATCTTAGTGATGGATTAGGTGTCACGTATCTGCCTTCCTATTGGTGATGCAGGCATGACGACACCTTTGTGAGAGGACTAAAGGAAAGCAGCTTCCTTCCTTTCTGTTGCTTCCCATGTGAGCTTGTGTCTTACTGGTGCTTTTCAGGAAAGATCCCGGTCACACCAGCTGCTGTCCTGCTGCATGAAGAAACATGAAGGCAGAGCAGAGCACATGGCCCCGAGTTCAGGAAGGGAGTTGTGCTGAGGACACATTGTGCAGCACTGCAAGGGCACAATGGAAGAAAGTTAGAGAACAGGATGTGATGTGATGGGCCTCTTCTCCTCCACCCTCACTTGTATCATGTAATCTGGCCTGTAGTACCAAGTGAAGCTTAATGACGCCACTGTGAGCTTTTTACGAAAATCATTTATGTGATCAGTACAATGATTTTCTTTTGTTTGTTTGTTGCTGTTTGGCATTGGCTGCTTTCTGTGCTTTCTTTATGTTTACGTCCTGTCCTGTATTTAATTTGGGAATGGAGAGCATGGTGTAAGCCATAACCTTTAACAATAAAAGAGTTGTAAAAAATATATACTTAAACATTATGTAACACTGGTGGCACTTGAAATTTTGTGAATAATTGAGATCTTTCAATTTTTCATGTTTTGGTTGTTCAGTATTTTAAATTTTTTTAGCATATCCCAAAGAAAGACTACAATGGAAATAGTCATTCAAGTAGCTGCAATTACGTGTTTTTAGACAAGTGGGAACACCGGAAGTGTCTGCAAAGTTCTCTTTTATTTTGTTTTATTTTACCTGTCAATGAATGAATGAATAAATTTATTATCAATGTCCCTGATCTGAAGTCTTTCTGCACATTTAGACGTTGAATCTCAACCTCTGCTGCAGGTGAGCTGAAACATGTTTCTACTACACAAGTTTATTCAACTGAGAAATCTGGATTTCTGACTGAAAGAAACACTGCGATGTTTCAGAGTAAAGATGCTTTAATAGTGAACAGAATCTCACTGCTGTCAAGTGATGCTATGACTTTTTCCTTTCTTTCTTTTACATACGTTAGAACGAATAAAAGAGAGGGCTTTGATTCAGTGTTCTCCCGCTCTGTCCTGCAGGTCTTAGATGTTTCCTTGCTTTAACTTCACCTGGTTAAAATTAGCAGGTTTGTGCAGAACTTAAGGACACGCTGTTAAGGAAACCCACTTTGTATGACTAAGTTGTACTGGAAGAGGGGAACATAAAACCAGGACTGTGGCCCCTGAGGACTGAAGGATGAGAGACTTTCTATAAAAGTTAAAATCTAAAAAAATTAGGCCTTGTATTTCTAAATCCTGACTCAATTATACCTTCTCATCTTGCATTTCAGATTTAATTATCCCACACTGTGATTTAGTATTAAGCCTTTAAGATACTAACTCAATATATTTGACTTTTTATTTATTGCAATAGTAACTGAGTTTGCAATTTGAGTGTGCAACAAATTTGAAAAACTGCACACCCTTCCTGTAATATAACGACAATGAACTTTCCCTGTTTTAAAACTGATCACCCATTGGCAGTACAACTGGTCTGAGAGGCACGTCTCTATTGTTTAATACACTGAGAATGACCTCATTGTTACTGGAATGAATCGCAAACATACAGATGCTTCCCATCAATACAAATTTGAGATTAAATAACAGGAATAAAATGTGGATCCCTCTGTATGTCTACAAGCTAAAAAGACTTTAATCATTAAATTAAATACTAAAAGAGTAGCTTTAAATGCCTTTTCCCCCTTTTTTTTGTATCTACTTTAAACTGGTGACGACACATACTGATTAAGGAAATTTCCGAAAATAGAAAATTAATGGTTGAACTTGTTTTGCTCCTCCAAAGCTCCAGGCATAAACAAACACTACTTCCAATGCTTTTCAACATGCTTCAGTAAAGTTCTGCTCCACGCCGCCTCAGAGGCCAGCCTGCAGGCACACACCACAGCTGACTTCATGCAGCTTGAAGGAGAAACTTAGAAAGTTAGTTAATAGGAAACAAGACATCTTCATCATCTCTTTCACCCCTGTTTCTGGCAGCAATGCAGGCTTTTGTGGCATGACCGGGAAGGCTGTAAGTTTTGGGAATCATCCTGTGTTAAGCATGTGGATTAATCCAGGAAGGGGCGCATTTCCAGTGTCCAAATCGGTGGAAACAGAAGGGTGGAGTCCAGAAAAAGCTTTCGCCATGATACAATTCATTCAAATAAACGAAACATGACGCTGCTGATGACAAACTGAAATTACTTGTGGGACAAAACTAAGGATGGATCATTAACATTCTGCATCTATTTGAAACACAAATAATCACCAAAAGTAACAGTTTATGACCATCTTGTGATTAACTTTTGACCCATAAACTTTAGTCTCTCATCATGTTTGCTTTTTAGAAACAGCAGAAAGAGATGTTTTACACTCACACCACATTTCCCTGGCAGCATGTTATTTTCCAGGCATTTCCATGACGAAGATTCGTGCTTGTTGCCTCATTAGTGTGACGGTCAAACTTTTATATTCAATCCAAAAGAGGCTCATCCAAAAACAATTTTTGCCTTGAAGTTTTGCTTCCCTTAACACTGAAATGACCCTCTCTCTGCTGCAGGTCTACAGCAGCCTGCCTCATGACCCATATGGTTATAATGAGGTTGAGCCAGAAAGCTCAACACAGTTTGAGTCGTTTGCATCGGTCATTATTCTGTTTGGCATAAAGTGACATTTTGGACTTCAAATTTATAGCAGTTTTCTAATCCACTAAAGTATCATCTCTTGTATTTGTGTTGATCATTTTCAATGATTGTCAACAAATGAACTATGATATTGCCACTATAAGATGTAATACCATTTTAAAGTTAGGAAATCTGGACTCCAGAGGTCATATCATTTGCAGTTGAGGCTGGTGAGCATCTGAGGACCGCCTGAATCTCTTGAAAAGTCCCCCCCACACATTCCTGCTAGTGCAAACACAAAAGTAATGTGACACATTTCCTGTTGAGAGAATGAAGCAGGCGGTGTCGGTAAAGGTCGGAAGAGAAACTGGAGAAAAAGAAACACACACATGCAGAGTAAAGAAGACAAAAAAATGTGGGACATCATTCCAGCTGAGAGTAAAATGTCTGAGTTTTCCTGCTGCTTGACCGAGAGGAAACTTTCTATTCCACCCTCCACATCACTGTGTGATTCATTCTTGGTTAAACAAAAAAAAGGAGTAATAGATTATCACTGTTATTAGAAAAATATAACTATTAATAAAAGGGAGTGGACACAAATAGCTGGGTGGAAGTCCCCTTTGTCTTGTTACTGAAGCTATTTATATCCTGCAGGTCGTAAATTGTGCAGTGAGAGAACTTCTTGAACAGTGCAGCTTACTTTTAGGGCGCTCCCCATCTGCTGCCTCTGGCTAATAAATAAGCTGCACAGTCTGAAAACAACCTGGAAATGAATGTAAATTAAATCCTGCTGTTACAACATCAGCTAGAGGCAGTTCACAGCTATCAAAGCATGAAAAGGAATTCATTTCTGAAGCTGGAACTCTGTGTTGTACAGATTTATTATCAGAATATAGCATGTCTTGTTGTGCATTTGCTCTGTGTACACACTCTCAAAAACAGAGGTACAAGATAAGGACATTTCTGTACCTATAGGTACATTTTAAAGAAATGTTCTCTCAAAAGTACAATACTGGTCTTTAAGAGACCAGAAGCACACCTTCAGAGTACGAAAAAGGGTTCAAAGTGACATAAAGCACAAATTTGTACCATTTCGACCATAAGGGTACCTGCAGCATTGAAAAATGTAATGTTAATGGCTGTAATGTCACAAACTAGAGCAGAGTTGAGTGATGACAGTAGTACTACTTAACAGTCATTTCCTACACCAGACAACGAAGGTCAGATGCTGCAAACTAAGTGTATGGCTGGTGTCAGTATTTTGAGTTTTTGAAGATTATTTCTAGATTAAAGATAAGATAATATTGCTAAATTGCATGGACCAGGCCTAATGCTGTGAAAACATAAAAAAACATAACTTGATAAGGTAAGGTTGAACTTGATAAGGTATAAAATAGACCAGAACTGAAGGGTACAGAAATGTCTCTCAAAAGAGTACACCCCCAGCGACAAGCATTTGTACCTTTTTAGGTACAAGCTGGTACCTCTATTTTTGAGTGTGCAGAGGTAAATGGGTGCAATGGTCCAGATGAGAATTTGAATTTCAGGATGTGGAGATCTTAAAGTTTTGATGTAAGATGTTTCAGTTATGAAAGCCTGTTATCAGATCAAACTTTCACATTTGCCTGATTGGGCTCCTTTTTACAGATAAACTCTTGCACAGTCCATCACTTGTCACTGTTTGAGCTGCTAAATTGTTCGTTGCTGAACTGGTTATCTGCTAATGCTGCACATAGACACACACCGATTATGCTGGATGATAACAGCAGCACAAATGTCAAAGTCTCAGCCGGGTATCGTCATCTGCTTTTCGAGCTCGTTTAGCATTTATTCCATTTTAAAATGTTGACTTTTTCCTTTATTATTTTTGGATTGGAAACTTTCCATGTAATGCAGATCCGGGTATTAACTGACGGCCCATGCAAATAATTGCTCCATAACAGGGGCTGTTGAATCTTACTGCTTATTGGAAAAATAACGATCGAACATAAAGATATGATGAAATGAGTCACTGAACTGGTGTTTGAAGGGAGCTATAAATGCACTAGTTGTTACAGGAGGGTTGAGTGTCTGAATGGCAAAGACTTACTAACTAAATTCATTTTACTTGCAGCTCTGGGTTGTTAAAAACTCTCTTTGCACAGAAGCTGCAGTGCAAAAAGTCTTCAAGAGGCAGCTGTTAAAGTATCTTTTCATTTATTTAAGTGTATGGTAGTTATATTTTAATGTCACCTGGAGCGCAGAATCTCTAATTATGTGTTGAATTTCTTTGTAGATCTATATATACTGAATTTATGTTCAGTGGAACACAAGGGTGTTTTATGTGCTATATCTATAAAGGTTTGGATTTCACTGGAAGAAAACACTTTAACACTGACAGATTAACACACTAACACTTTCAGATGAGTGAGATAAAACTTCATCTGCTCCTACAAGATCTCATTCAGAGCACACACACCAATCACATCCAGTTTTGAGCAAATGTATATAATACACAAAAGAGGGGGAAATAAACTATTCCAGCACAGCATGAAAGCAATGAGATGTTTTAAGGGAAAATGTCATTCAATTTTTTGTCATGAGATTTTTTAGAAAACATGTTTCTTGATGGGAATTTAAACATGACCAGCAGCAGGATGGAAAGAGAGGAACTGATATGACCTAAGCACAAACAGCATCCAAATCAATTTATCAGAGATTCAAATAATCTCTAAACAAACTGCTGTCACATGCAATTGCTTAGTGAGCTGAAAATAATACCAGCACACACGAAACTTAAATTTGATGCTATAATTAATCTTTTTTGGGAACTTAGTGAAATATTTGGAAATTTAAATTTTCAACTATAGAAAATCGTTTTATTATAGTAATTACTGAAGGGTATTAGAAGAATTTAAAACTTGGATGTGTTTTACTAAAATTGTCAGGAGGAGGTGAGGAGTCAAATGCAGGAATAGGAGCCAGAAATGCACAATCTAGACATTTAATCCCAAAAAGCAAAACTGAGGGTACGCAGACACAGGAGGACAGGACTAAACACATGCGCACACAATGGACAAGCAATGGGGAACAAAGTGTATAAATACTGAGAAACAGTATTTTAGGTAAAATAGATAAAACTAACGAGACCAGGTGAATCTAATTAACAGGAAAAAAGGCTAAACAAGAAGCAAGACACAACTGAACTAAACAGGGAAGACTATAAACTAATACAGGAAGCCAGAACCAAAGATACAAAACACACATCATGACAGAAAATTACTAAAGTTAAACACCTGTATGATCAGTACAAGCAGTTTTTTTTTTTTTTATTTTCATGCTGAACATGGATCTCATTGGGATGCTGTCAGCTGGGATGCTGACTGAGCTTTGATGATAGTGTGGAAGACTCAGTGTGGTTCTTAATTCACAGACTAGCAGGAAGGTGTTTTGAATTTCTAAAGAAGTGTCCTTTACCCAACATAAATCAGTCATAATTTAAAGCAGGACTTATTGTGCTGTCAGGTCGATGAGTTTTGTTACTCTGTTAAAGCTCTTGTCTTATTTTGTAATTTTCCCTTGTGTATTCTATTTTCTGCTTCCTGTTATTTATTCACCTGCTTTGACTTCACCTGTTCTTGTTGTCCTCAGTGTATTTATACCCCTTTGGTTTCAGTTTTTCCTTGCTGGTTTATTGATCAGATAATGTCATGTCTTGCCATGTTTCCGTTATGGTTCTGGAGTTGTGTTCTCTGAAAGTCATTAAGTTCTGATTAAAAATTATTCATGTGTTCCTCCTGTCTGTTGAGCCTGCATTTGGGTCCTCACCACTGCAACACCCTGACAAATGCAGCCAAATAAAACTACATTTTATATCATCTGACATGACCGGTTCTTATCTTCTGGTGTATTGATACTGAGGGATGATTTCTCATCCAGGCTATTTATCACATACTGTTTTACAGCCTCTCTGTTGTACTGGCAATGGTTTCATTAATTCCCTCCGGCTTTTACCACCACCCCACCATATTGATGTTTATCCCATTAATGATTGTTTGATCCTAAATTCACCTTACCAGCATGAAAACAGACATGAAGAGTGGAGAGACACTGAGAGCGGTACATGCATTCAAAATGAATGAATGAAAGTTTTCAATTAAAGATCGGCTATTTTGTACATTGAACTGTTTGCATGTACAATACTTCCCTCTGCTGTTCCAGTGTTGAAAAACAGGTACAGATGTGTGGACTAATGAAAAGAAAATAATTTAATTAGGTGTACCAGCATAGATTACTGTTAATTTTATTGAGAAATTGCTACAGAAGCACTTAAGTTACCTTTTTAAAAACCAAGAAAACAATAAATATTCATTTTGCATAGCGCTTCCTGTCAGAACTGTAAGATAGCTGAATAATTTCTGGGTATGCCCAAATATACAATGATGGTGCAATGATCAAATTTATGTAAAATTACTTTATCCTCATATACTATCTGGTTGTTGTCTTTTTTTCTAAATAATGTGCATTGCTGTTTCTCCACCTCATTTATTATTTGTCATTAATTTGGTGAAATATGCATGGTTCTTACACAACTACTTCTCCAACTGTGTTTCACTTAAGGTTGTGCAGGGGTGGTGCTTCATAAGAATTCACAGCATTTCAAAGCTCATATCTTTCTCGCCTGAAATTGCCACTTATCTAAGAGACTAAAGGAAAAAAAACCTCTGAATTGTCATGAATGGATACATGAAGTAAAAATCTTGCTTGTCAGCAGAAATTTCTTTAAACTGTACAAGTAAGGGAAATCATCCTCTTCTTGGAGTTTTATTACTTTGAATCCTGGTTTTTTTTTTTTTTTGTTTTTGTTTTTTGTTTTTTTTTAACAGAAAACTTAGAAAATAAAATCTGTGAAAATAGATCTAAGTATCTTTAAAAACTCAGCTTTTTAATTTATATATATATAATTTTATTTTATTTTATTTTATTTATTTATTTTTTTAAAAAAAGGTCCCTCAATCTGTCCTATCTTGAAAATGTTAAGTTGTTCTTCATCATATTGGTGGAAAATGAATTAATGTTCTTAAGCATCTGAATTTAGGTTCAAATATTTTTCTGTTATGTACTGTTTTTACAACTATATTTTTTCTATGAAATAACTATTATTGTCATATTCACAAACCACATGCTCTTTGTTAACCACATGTTGGCAGACTGTAATCATTGCTGTGTGGCACCTGAGTACACCTGCAGGTAATGGCCAGCAGGTGCCGCGTTTTGACCGGATGTGACCTGCAAGGATCTCGGCTTCCCAACTGTGGGCGTTTTTTCCCTCAATCTTGCCTCCGGACTTTTTTTTTTTCTTTTCTTTTCTTTTTTTCTGGGTGTTGCCTGAATGGTTTACAACTTTGGAGTTTCACCAGGGTGTTGTCGCTGACCAGGAAGGGCGAGTCTGGTTATTCCCGCAACGACTTTGTAAAGTTTTAGACCTGTTTGTTCAGTTTCTCGGTACTTTTCAGGAACACACCGGGACCTGTTCATTTTAGCTGCTGTTAGCTGCGCAAGCTAACTGAGACCGAGCCGTCCGATGCAGGCCATTAAGTGTGTGGTAGTGGGGGACGGGTAAGTTCAGGGGATTTTTTTTTCTTGTATAAGTTTCCATCTAACCTGCTTAATATTACAGTTCAACCCGGGTTGTAAGGAATTAATGTTAACATAGTTGTTTTTGCTGACCCAATTAGCAACAGTTGGCTAGCTGCTAACAAGCCTCAAACGACATGCCAGCAGAGCGACAGCTGTTGTTGTGCCTGCTGTCGGTCCAGCTGGGTCACAGATTTATCTTCATGACTCGGTTTGCTGAGACTGAAAGGGTCACAGCATGGCATTTATCACACATGACGCAGGTTACAGTGCTGACGAGTAGTTGTTTAAAATTTCAAGGCTTTATGACCTCTGGCATCTTTGTTGGGAAATTGGCTGATTAGCTTCTCGTGTTTCATCATTAATTGACTTGAATAACATTTTGTCGTCTTACGGTCTCAAAAGTCACTATTGCCTCATATTAAAACAACTTTATTTAGTCTCTCCCATATACTAACTTTTTTTTTTTTTTTACCATCATACATACTCCAAAAGTTAAATTGATGACTGATTAGGAGCGGGGTCTTTTCCTTTAGTGATTTTTGTATTACTGGAAAAATCACTTTTTAATTGATTCGCAATTTTTTGGGTTTGTTGCCCTCATATTACCTGTGTTAATTTCTTTAGCATCTACTTATTGATTTGATTTAAAAAAAAAAAAAAAAGAAAGAAAAGTTTAAATGTGTGTGTATAAAGTGCATGGCAGCTTTGTTGGGGTTAGATCTTCAATTAAATGTAAGCAGATATCAAATCTGAAATCTTTTAACAAAAAATTATGTGAATCACAAGCCATTTCAATCTTGAAAGCAAAGTGTGCCCACAGTGATATTGTGGTCTTGGCTCTGCAGCTAAATCCAGGATATTTATATTTATGTCAATAGATGCTCATATCACATTAAACTTCTTGGGATTAGTAGTGGCTGTCATTAATCCAAAGTAAACAAAGGCACTACAAGTATGCAGATGGCACAAAAATAGTGATGACTACGTGACATTTGTCAGCTATTTTAATACCCCCCACCCTCCTTTTAAAATATATAGACATCCTTTCAGGTCTCATCACTGATCACATTTATTTGAATTTGTTGTCTCTTTTGTAGTTTACATGAGAAAGTATTGTCAGTATACAGAAAGTTGAAATAAAGACTTTAGTTGTCATAATTCCCTTCTTTTTCCTGCCAGGGCTGTGGGTAAAACATGCCTGCTCATCAGCTACACTACCAATGCCTTCCCTGGAGAGTACATCCCCACAGTGTAAGTCATCCACAGACTCCTTATGAGCAGCTTTGCTCAAACTAAATGATGCCAGAAGATGTGATAGACTTGAAGTGTATCTCTGTAATATCTTAAAAATTAAGCAACATAAAAATAAGTCAGACAAAATTAATTTGAATTCCTCACTTAATGTTTTTCCTCCTGCCTGCAGCTTTGACAACTACTCTGCAAATGTTATGGTGGATGGGAAACCTGTAAACCTTGGGCTTTGGGACACAGCAGGACAGGAGGACTATGACAGGCTCAGGCCACTATCTTACCCACAGACAGTATGTATATACACTTGACATGCTTACACACACACCCCATTGATTAAAAAAAAAACCAAAAAAAACTGCCAGCTCTGTCCAGTGTCCTGTGCAGATTTGTCTAAAACAATGTTGGCATGAACACTGTCTTCACTTTACCAGCACTGACTTGGAGGTATTCTCTTGGTTCTAATGCTGAAGACAGTCTCGTTCTCAGCAAAGTAGAGCTTCGTATCTATAGTACCTATACAATGTCTGGAGGAGGGCTGAAGGAAGTGAAATGCAGCTCATGTTTGCCTTCTTTGTCTTCATAACAATCTGTGCTCTGTGATTGAGACAAGCAGAGAACTGAAAGCAAGAGTCAGTCTGTATTCAACCCACAAGACCGGTCCAGATTTGTCTGGATTAGTGAATCTGTAGTGAGTTATGTATTCTGTGGGGTTATTCTAAGCATCATAGAGTTGAATAATTTACACAAGAAGTTGTCCATAGTAATGGCACGGTTGATTGATATTTTTTTTAAATTTATTTATTGTTTTATCATTTTCCCTCTTAGGATGTGTTCCTGATTTGCTTTTCGCTTGTCAGTCCAGCTTCCTTTGAAAACGTTCGTGCCAAGGTGAGAACAGCCTGCCTTTTTTCTCGGTTTGGTTAACCGTTCAGATCAGCCTATCACTAAATGAGACAAGGGCGGTTAAAAACAATAACTACGCTTTTTTTCTTCACTTTAAATTCATGTTTTTGGGGAGGGGGGAATGTCTTTCTAATTGTCACATGACCCTAAATATGCTAAAATTAATTTATCAATTAAAATGAAAATTTGTCACAACAGATGTTTAAAAAGTTGTAGTTGAGATATTAATGTCTGAGCTTGAAGTCATCATGCAGCCAAGAACGTAGCACTGCTTTTATACCGTTACCTCTACGAGTGACAAGTTCTATCCTTACTCTGCAGTGGTACCCAGAGGTGAGACACCACTGCCCCAACACGCCTATAATCCTGGTTGGCACCAAGTTGGACCTGAGAGACGACAAAGACACTATCGAAAAGCTCAAAGAGAAGAAACTCTCTCCCATCATCTATCCTCAGGGCTTGGCCATGGCGAAAGAAATAAGTTAGTTCTAAAATGTTTCTGTAGTTACGTACTGGGTCTGACGGGGCTGTGTCATTGTTCTGAGGTTGTAATTTATCATTTTGAGTTTTGCTGCAGAGAGTTTGTATTTACAACATATATAATTTCAGTCAGGTGCAGTGTTAATGCAAGACATGTCTATCAGCTTATATGTATAGTAAGGAATGTTAAGTTCTTCAGCCATGCAATAGTTTGGTCATCCAAGAGCCTAAATTAATTGAAATAAGAACCCTTACACATCCATTTTAACTTGCACTGTGTGATAATTGTAATTGTAATAGAAATGGAAATTAAGAATTATAAACTCAAAATGTTTTTGGAGTTTAAAAAAATTGATACACCTATAAATTTCAGAAACACTGTTCTGCTAACTTGTTTTTTATGTGCCATATGAAGTCCACATTTTTCTGTTTATGTTAAAGAGTATTTTTGTTTTTTATTAAGTGAACTGTAAATACTATGTAACATACCAGCTGGTTAGCTCATTTTTTGGTTTATTTTTTCTGTATTTTTACATATTCAGGTGCAGTGAAATACCTGGAGTGTTCAGCTTTGACGCAGCGTGGCCTTAAGACAGTGTTTGATGAAGCCATCAGGGCAGTCCTGTGCCCCCCACCCGTCAAGAAGAGGAAAAGGAAGTGCACATTGCTGTAATGGAAGCCCACAGGGAGTAGTTACAGTAAGAACTTGGCCACTCGGTGTGGAAGAGATGCTGGCTGAGTTCCCAAAAGTATTTTGTCACCCTGTGTCTTTTCTTGTGTAGAATCTGTGTTAAATCAGAGTTTCATCTGAAAGGACTTTACAGATTCAAGCTGTTTTTAAGTTTTCTTTCAGATTCGCTTCTGGATGCTCGATCTTTTCTGTCCTTTCAGAGCAACTGTAATGAAGTGGGTTTTTTTTTTTTTTTTTTTTTTTTTTTTTTTTTAAAGCCTTGTAGTGTGAAAGTGGGAAATTTGATTTGGGGTCTGGGGTTAATTAAAGAGTAAGAGGGAAGATTTTATTTAAGAAAAAAAAGACAAAAAAAACACAAATTTTTCCCAGACATGATAAAGAAACACAACTTGAGCATAAATTTGTTCTGCAGTTACCAGTGATAAAACTATAGAAGACAGAGGTCCTGAGCTGCACCTTTAACCTGAAACACTAAAAGATTCCTGCTGCCTTGACTACGTTTTACTTAAATGGTTATTAATATTCTTTTCCTTTTTTTTGTAGTTTCTTGTTAACTCCAATTGAAGGACTGTTTTGTTTTACGTTTCATCTCACTAGATCGAGATGATGCTACAACAAAGACAGTGGTCACATCCTTGTGTTAGCATTAAAAAGTTGTTTTTGCACCCTTTCTATTATTTCAGCCTGTAAAGGGTATCATTATGCAGTTATAAATACTTAGTTTAATCCTTTCAGCACTAATAGGAGTTGAACTGGGAATTGAAACGGTATAATTAGCCAAGTGCAGCGAGCAGGATTTAAAGCCGTCTGCTTTATATTTCTTAGTTAGCTGTCTTGCTCATAAAGGTTTTCCACAGGAATCCATCAGCCTCGCTTTGTGACTTGAACCCAGTATTTTACTGACATAAGAAGGTACAAAGCAGCCAACGCTGTGGTTGCTTGAATTTATCCCATAACATCTACTTTTCACATTTTTGGAAAATGTTCTGACGATGAAGGCTTTATGTTCCGTATATGATGATGATGTTGGCATGAAGGTGTGTAACGTTTATTTTGACCCCATTTATTATCACGGTTTCATAAAAAGTATGAGCCATTGTTGTAGTATTGGAAGATTCCAAGTATTTTTTTAATGCGTTTGTTGTACAACATGAAGTTCATCAGTACACAGGACTGATGCGTTTGATTTTTAAAGGAGTAATGATCAATTTTCAAGTGTGCTTTGAAGAACCACTAAATCTATTCTCAATATTTTCAGTGTTTCAATGGCACAAAGTTAGAAAACACTTGGATTTACTTTCTTACCAAATGTGGTTTCATTTTCATATAGTAACATCTGGATTTTTTTTTTTTTTTTTTTTAAGCAAATAAATTAATTGAAAATGTTCAGTTGTACTGAATTGTTTTTTTTTTTACATGAAGACAAACAAATTGAATTAACACTTAATAGTTTAATTTCCAGCAACTCTTATCTGTCCAATGTTTATTTATAAAAACATTAAAGACATGACGAGCAAACTGATTAATATCAAGAATGACTAACCTAAATATCATTTTGTTATTTGACTGTATTTTATTAAAATAACCATTTTCACTTTTCTGGCCAGATACATGTTAGCTGGTTTATTGGGTGGTAAAATAACTCTTTGGGCTGAAATGTAGATTCTTACTTAACATTATATTCATTTAAATCTATCAGGAATCAATACGTCTGCTTCATAATTTGCTGCCTTTTGCTGTCCATTGGTCAAACACCAGTTTGGCAGATACAGCATCTTCAACTCCCATCCCTGTCGATGTAAACAGATTTTTTTTTAAAAAAAAAGTCAGTGACTGAACATCTTGAGCATTAAGATAGAAAAATAAACATAATGCCAAATGTGGACTACAGGGCTTACCAAGGGATTTGAACACAGTTGTCTTGTTTCTGTAAGCTGCTTTCGTCCCATTGATGACATCACCAAGCTCTGCAAACACCTCGACCTGAAAATCAGGGATATGCGTTCATAAATTTTAATGTATCCTGCATAAGGCGTGTTAGGCATATGTAACCTGCAGTGCTGTCTTCCAGTCTGGTGGAAATGAGAGAGACTGACCTCAGAGAGAATGACGTCACCAGACTCTGTCATCGCCCCCTCCCTGCTGTCCGCATACACCACGGCTTCCTTCATCAGCACGTTGTCCAGCTCCCGCCAGTCTGGCCTGCAGGCTCCCACAGCTGCTCCACAAGAACAGAACCAGTGAAACGGTCCCTTTAAACAACCTATTGTCTCTCTGATTACCTTCTGCATGACACTAATCTGAAAAATATAAGTCTATCTTAATTTAGTTTTTCCTACCTGCCACATGGGCTCCTTGTTTCACCCACTGACCATGGAGAACAGGCTCAGTGGACCCAGTTACTGTCACTATTACATCTGCTCCGCTCACCGCCTCCTCCACCGAGCTGCATCCTTTTACAGGTCCTCCGGCTGACTGGAGAAACCTCTCTACTCCCTGTCTGGTGCGGCTCCACACCCGCACCTGTGGTAAAACGCAGTTTATCAGCTTAGAGTTATGTATGACACAGGATGGGAAATTTTTACATGCAGTACTGATGCACATTTACACGAGTCACACTATGAAATCTATCAGTGACTATAGAAACACAAATTAAAAAATAAGCTTCAGTCATAAGTAAAAGATAAAACTGAGCAGTATTTATTGACAACTTGCAAACTCTTAAATCTGAAGGTGGAACTAGTTTCACAAAACATTTGGGAAATCCGATGAAAAACACAAATTTAGTCCAGCGAGAATTAAACCATTACGTCTATTAGATGTAGATTGTGTTTATTCATTAATTCATTATCCGAATTAAGGGTTGCTGGGAAGCTGGAGCCTATCCCAGCAGTTTTCAGGCGAGAGGCAGGGTACACCCTGAACAGGTCGCCAGTACATTGCGGGTCCAGTAGATAGTATTTACCAGTACTTATTAAAATCAGTCACATTTAACATAAAGCCTCATCCGTTATATGTGCAAATATACCTCCTTAAATGAAAAAATTTCAGTGAAGACATTATAATGACTCAGGGCCTGCGTACCGGTCCCCAGGATGGCCAGAACTTCTGCACCAGGATTCATCAGCAGCTGCATTGTACACAAAGACAGACCATAGTAATAAGTTTAAAAAAAATAGTGCAAGATCAAAGAAACCAACATTTTATAGGAAAATATGGAAAAGAAAACGTTGACAGTAGAAATGCCTTAGCAGAGATGGCTGACACAGCAGCTGTCCTCATGGCTGTGATGACCTCTCCACCCATGACCTGCAAGTTGGAAACATATCGATTCTGGACTGAAATGGGTCTGCATGTTTGACCAGTGCAGCTCTGTCTGAAGCCAACTTACAGTTAACGTGCGACAAAATCATTGGTGCATGCATCAGTTCAACTCACAGCCTTAACATTCCCAAACTCTGGATCCAGCAGCACCATTGTGGCTTGAACAGCTGGCAAACTGGAACCATCCTCCCTCTTATAGAAGCACACAAACTTTGTGGACAGGACCCCATCGTTCTCCATATATGTAGGCATTAAACCCATGAAACTGAAAAGCCAGAGAGTGTCAGAGAGCAGCGGTCCGTCAGAGTTAGAACAATGTTTTTAGAAGCACGACGCAGGTTTACCCGTTGTGTTTCTGCAGGTGGACAGCGGTGCGCACAGGTTGGATCACCTCAGCACTGTCCCGTCTGGAGAATTTTCCCAACGCGTCTTCAAGACGGGGGATGAGGTCTCTGTAGTGAAGCAGATGTCGTACTTCATGCTCCCATATGATGACAGGAGGCTCGGCCATGTCTCCTGATCCTTTAAGTCAGACGAGTACACTGGTGTGTTTGGTACAAAGGTCGAAACACACTCCGCAGTCCGAGGGGTCTGAGTGGCGTTCAAGACAAGCAAAAAAAAGTTTGTTAAACTTTCTGGAAAGTGTATTGATCAGGAAAAAGTTCTCTCCAGAGCACATTTATTGTCGCATTCAATGTACCACGGAAAATTAAAGTAAAATTTAAAAATCGCAACAATTTGTACCTCCGGTTTTTACTTTGTTACTTAAAAACAAATATTCACCAGAAGTTACATAGTTCGCTTCCAAAAGCAGGAGGAGAAAGGATGTTTGATTAAATTATTCAGGAAAAACGTTTTTGTTTTTTTTGTTTGTTTGTTTTTAACAAACCAAGTTTATGAAATGCAATAATGTAGCCATTTTGTGTCATGTGACGAACAACATTGTCATGCGCAGAAACTATGATTAAAAATAATGGAGAAGTGCGAGATCTTGGTGTCGACCGATACCAAGTAAATAAAGTGTAAAGTCAATCCTAATATCAAAAATATTTACAGGGCGGTCAGTATTGATATGTTAATGCAAAAGCCATTGGTTTTTGAAGTTCGTGAGACAAAAACAATAAAGTTATTAGTCACACCATAACATTAATAATGGCATTATCTTGGCAAGAAAAGCGGATTTAGGGCATGTCTCACAACAGTGAAAAGAATCCCCCAAAATGCTTTTTACATAAAAGTATCAATGTGACACACTCCTGTGTTGAGTCGATACCAGTTCGATCCACAACTTTCAAGGTTCCAGAAAAGTTAAATACTTATATTTTTATAGAAATGAGAGAAACATAAGTGATTTTTTTTTTTTTAGTTTATTATAATAAACTTTGATAAATGTGGCCACCATGCAAAGTTTAAGTTTGCACTGTGGACACTTTTTTTATTTCTTCATTATTGGGCAAACCTTTTGCAAAGTTTGCCCAATAACGTTCAGCAACTTTTTTATTTTTATTTTATTTCATTGCTCTCAAGGCCATGAACAAGAGTAGGAAATGCCACATTTAAAATATGAGTTCTCCCCGGGGCTTTATTACAAAAACACTTTTTTAAATTTTTTTTTATCCAATTCTAACAAATGAATCACAAAGGATGACACTTTCACACAAATAGAACTTTTAAAAAAAGAAAAATGGAGATACTTCAAAAATCTGGACTGTGAGTAGATTTACCTGCAGCCAATCATAAACATCTTTATAAATGAAGAGAATACTGAGACATGGAGTTGTAGTCATTTATATATTGTTAATGTGTTTTCTTTTACCCTTTGCTATAGTGAGTGAGACTGATGTACAGGACACAGACAGAAAGATAGGAGATAAAGAGAAATAACTCAGATAAGATTTCGCTTTGGGGGGAAATTAAAATCAGATGTTCAGTTGCCAATTCAAAACAAAGTTGCCTGTTTCTAAATGATCATGTGCACTTGTCCTCTTAAATTTGATACATTTCACTGTTGGGGTATGTTTTTCCTTTTTAAACAAGGCTTCAGAACAGAGCGTGTTCTCTGGACAACAGGTCAATATATTTCAGGAAGCAGAGCAAGACTTACTTTGTTAAAATTGCATTAATCAGGTCTGCAGGACAGCTGTTAGTTTATACATTATAGGACAATGTCTTTTATTTCCGATATACTTACTGCAGTTTGCCCCTCACTGCTTATATTCCTGCTTTCACTTATTTAACTTCTTTTCTACATAAGGGTGCAGCGTCATAAGTATTTCCTAAGGCCGTAGCATTATCCTAAGTATGTCCATGTGAATACTGGGTCAGCGAGAAAAACCTCAATGAAGTCTCTAATCAAATTTAAATGAACAGAATATATTAAGAAAAGTGCCCTCTGGTTTTTCGTAGCATACAGCAGGTACCTGGTACCTTCCTGAGGTGTGGATGCATTACATGTCTGTGCCTCATTACAATATTGCTTATAATTTATACAAACTAAAATTATTGACCAAAAACACAGTCTTATTTAAAAAATGAGTTTATTCATAAGCAGGTGATGGTTCTGCACAATGATACACAGAAATGAAACCAAAATCCTTAAAAAAGAAAAATCTCTTTCCTCATGCTTATTTCAAAGTCAAACATAAAACAATTGCCAAATCTGGAATCCATTCACCCATTCGAGATTTTGTCAGAGTGCAACAAAAATATTAGACTAGCAGTCTCTCAATAGCCATTTGCACAGACTGAATCTGTGGCTTAAGCTGAGACCCCTCCTTTATTGTAACTGAGGTAGCAATGACAGGACGTGACACCCCGCAGGCTCGGCCCAGCGCCTGCTTGGATCGGACAAACACATATGGGACATTCTTGTCCTCGCAGAGCAGTGGCAAGTGAAGGATGATTTCCAGAGGTTCAGCATCAGCAGCCATGACGATAAACTCGGCTATGCCTCTATTCAGGGTTTTGGTAGCTGGAAAAGAATAGAGTATGGTAAACATCCTGACAATTAGCTGACCATAAAAAGAAAGAAACTTCTCCTTTTGGTTACTTTATTTATGGTAGATTTACAAACATGCATAACAAGATGTCAAGAGTATCATCTAAACATTTTAACTCACCTGTTTATTGTAGATTTTTAGAAAATACTTATTTTAAACTGCATCTAGTACTGCCTATACAAAATATAGAGCCAGATTTACAAAAAAACAAACCATACTTTCTTTGGTGATTACAGTATGTTTCCCCAATGCAAGCAGGTTTTTATTTGATCGACTTTAAACCTCTTAAGTTTCATTTTTCCTCTGAAGACCTTTGAATATAACCTACTACCTACCACAGGAATAGCACAAAATAACGCTCCTTGTAGATGAAATAACCACTTCTTAGTTTTTGATGATCCATTACATCCAAAATAAGTGGACCGTCATGTTCAGTTCCTTCACACAAAATAATAAGACAAGTTTTTCACCTTCGTTAGCCCCCTTTCTCAGCTGTTTGTAGTTGGATGCTTGCTGCACCAGGTCCAGGATAGTTTTGGTCAGAGTCGCATCGGCCAGCGGGTAGGCCTTTGGGTTTACTTGGGCTTCAGACTGATCGTGACAAACATACAAAATAAAGTCATTAACACTGCTTAAAATCCACGTAGACGTTAAATAAAGACAAAATCTTGAGCGTACGGGCTATGCTCCTTATAGTTCCCATGCTTGCTAAGTTAGCGAGTCTGTTAGCTCGTTAATTCGCTAAAACACTCACCATTGTGGCTTCTTTTTTCTCGTAGTCCGGCCCTCTCGGCGAAATGCTTCACGGAGGACTATTTTATTTTAAGTGGATATTAAAGGGCAACAAAAGGCCTAATATTTTATTTAATAAATTAGTTTAATATCGTTACAGACACAGTGAGCTCTCCCGCATGCGACGACTTCAAACGTTCACCCCACGTGGTTGTGATACTGCACATGCGCACTGATCATATCCGCGCAAACGAAAGGAAACGAGTTTTTATTTATTTATTTATTTTAAATTTTTTATTTTTATTTTTAATGCTTTATTTCAACTCACAATATGTCTTACAGTACACAGTGGCTGACATTGCAACAACTTACAAAAGAACTCAATTGAGGAAAACAAAAGAAGCCATTGTTTGTATTTAAGACATTATTATATCATTTTTAAATTCTTAAAACAACAGAATTAAAAAAAATAGAATTTTGTTCAGGGGTTATTTTAAATAAAATGTTTAAGCGTGTTCAAGGACATAGGATCTGAACTGTAATGTGCACGACAAATTAAATGTGACAAACTGTCATTATAGGTACTGGCTGATCTTGGCTGAATGAAAAATATGCTTGATGAAATCTTTTGCATTGGATGGCTGTTGGCTCCTAAGCTATCCCAGATAATTATATTACGAACAGTCAAAGGACCCAAAGTAGATATATAAGGAAATAAAAACTGAGATATGTTAAACGCTCACAAAAACAAAAATGTAGCAGAAAGATATAAAGCGAAGTGAGGCAGAAACATCAATAACAATAACACTGCTAGAATGGTTGTAAAGGCGTTCAAGTTTTTCAAGTATAAATCTAAAGTGATCGCAATGATGACAAACCCCCCCCCCCAAAAAACCTGCAATAATATAAAACCAGACATAGAAACTGTCATTAAGAGAAACAAAAAGTTACATGAAAACTTTAAAGGATAACACAAATGATTGCAAAGTAAATGCAAAGTGTCTCAAAGTATGCAAAAATGTAGGGAAAGAAATGACCAAATGAAACTGAATGGCCCAATAGGAAAAATGTTTTACAACATGGACAGAAAATAGTTATGGGAAATTATTACAATGACGTGAAAAACAACTGATTTTTTTTTTTTTTTTGGCAAAGAAAAAAATGTAATAAAAAACACAATAAGTAAACAAATAAAAAACAACAGAATGATGAACTTGTGAGAAAAACACAGTTCATGTTCATTTCAGTTCATGTTTTTTGCCCCCTTTTTTTTTGGCAAGTTTAACATGACTATTATTAAACCTAATAATAATAAACTTCAAGAGTAAAATAATAAATAATAAAAATGTAAATCACTTTCATCTGACAAATCAGGGTTGCCTTTCAAAATGAAGTCTCTTTTCACCACCAAACATTTTCCGCTAAGTTTAAGAGATATACTGCTCCATTTGGCCATTTCTTGTTATCACTTCTGGTCGGCTCATGTGTGAGTGGAAAAGGTGGCTTACACACTGGGTTTCAGATTCAACACAGATGGGTGTTGTATGCATCTTTTTGGTTACAACACAGACTAAATCATAATCTGACAGTTATGTTATTTACTGGATAAACTTTACATATTTTAAATTGAAGACTATTGTTTTTCTTTTTTAAGCAGCAACACACCAGTTTGATATTGTCTATAATTTATTTATTAAACACTGTTTTGAGTAGCTTTACGGTATATTTGCAAGCATTTCGGTTGTTCTTCTTTGCCAATTTTTCCCTCTGCATCGCATAAATGTTGTGTGACGTTACAAAACAACAGCTCTCAGTTAAAGTAAAAAGTCATTTTTTTTGTCACACAACATTCATCTTGTTGGCAAACGAGGGCGCGCGCTTTGCTTGGCCGTGTTGCTGTGAGACGAAAGAAGAAGACGACGCAGTGCATTCTGGGTAGGGCACTTTCAAGCCAGCCATATTGGTTCGTTGTCCTGGCTGAAGGAGAGAGGGGAGATGAAGGCGATCCGGGGCATCAGTCAGCTATCGGTGAGAGCTCAGTTTACATTTTTATTATGTTTATTTGTCGGAACGTATTTACAAAAACAACACGTAGATTAAACCCTTTAATTTATTGTCTGTCGTTGGGAAAAAAAACAGTAAAGTATCATGTCTGTGAGTGATGTGAAAGGAGGAAGCTAAAGCTAAAGGCGCTTAACCTGAGCTGAACTACCTGCAAACTTTACATCATGAACCACATACATATAAATCATTCAACACTGTTCAATGATCAAACCAAGTTCACTAACCAGATTATCAGATAAATTTAGTGGCTAGTTGGGTGTTTACTTGATTTAGCAATAATTCGAAGCTTGTTTGGCTAGCTTACCTCTTCATAAATGTTATTGCATAACTGTCTGCTAGATATATTGTCCAAGCTAGGACCACTTGAAACTAATCCCAAGCTGTTAAGGAATCTTAGATATTTTACGATTAAAACACTCAATCTTCTCATACATGCTGGTTTAAAAGATAAACAAGCTACATAAATGCGTTCATTTGAAACCACCGGGACAGATCTCATTACTAGGCTGTCTTATATTGGATATCTATCCGAAACCAGTTCAGGCATAATTTTAAGATACACAAAGATGCTGTTAAAATTGTAGTTTTTTTTTTTTTTTTTTTTTTTTTTAATGAACGTCCATGTGCATACACAATGCAAAAACCCATTTACAACTTACTGATGCTCAAAGCTTCCACATTGTATGTAAATCTGGAGCAAAATATGGTCGTTTTGATGTTTTAGTAATGCATTAAGTCTGTATTTTATTTTTTATTAATATTTACATCATTTACATCAGTCCATATGCGTTTACATTATATGCATACATTTGTATGATGCTGCATTTAAAGTTTAAAATGAGAATCCCTTTCATCTGACAAATCAGGGTTGCCTTTCAAAATGAAGTCTCTTTTCACCACCAAACATTTTCTGCTAAGTTTAAGAGATATACTGCTCCCTTTCTTGTTATCACTTATGGTCGGCTCATGTGTGAATGAAAAGGTGGCTTACACACTGGGTTTCAGATTCAACACAGATGGGTGTTGTATGTATCTTTTTGGTTACAATTACGAGTGGCCAATTTGAGGCAGGCTACAGTGTTCATTAAGAGAACGTTGCATATTTAACACTGATGTGACAGAAACTATAAAGTTTTTTATTAATTTATGTCATGTCCCCAAAATTGTAACATTTAATTTCATTCTGCTTAGATGTGTCTCCCTGCTACATTGTGCAGACTGTCACACATTCTGGTCACAACTCTTTTAGCTTATTTAGAGACCACACTCAAACTCATGCCAATTTTAAGGAGTCTGACTTCACACACTGTCCTTACATTGACCAAGAAGTCAGCAACACATTAGTTGTAATGTCCTGCCTTCCCATGTTCTCTGTTTTTCCAGACAAGGCTTTATGCAGCCCAGGCTGCCCGTAAGGTGGAAGTCACTGGGTTTCAGCCTCAGGATGTACAGGTCAGTGGTTGTTGACGTGTCTTTCTTCTCCACAGAGACGTTTCTATGCGGCTGCCAGAAAAGGCCAGTCCCTTGACCAGCCGCTGGCCGGTCTCAAGCTCTCTCCTGGGGCTGCCCACTCCTACCAGGATGTCCATGTAGGTTGGGGAATGTCCTGAGTAGCTGCCCTGAAGCTAGACAGATCCAGATAATGTCATTTTGGGCTTGAGACCCTCTCTCCCCCTGCTGGATAGTGTTTTCTCTGTGTTTTAAGTTTGTTCTGTTTACCTGCTTATGATCTTCTTTGTTAAATCACTTAACTGTATATCCAGATTATCTTAGATGTGCCTTTCAAGTTAAAGCTGAATGTAGTGAAGCAGATCACTTTTACTTAATAGCAGTGATCAAACTAAAGGATAACTACATGTCCTTCCATCCAGATATCCAAACTGCCCAGTGGGCTGGTGATTGCCTCACTGGAAAATTATTCCCCAGCATCCAAAATTGGGGTCTTTGTCAGGGCTGGTTGTCGTTATGAAACCCCTGAAAACCAGGGGGTCACCCATCTCCTCAGGCTGGCGTCCAACTTGGTAAGAAATACTGTCCTCTATTAAAATCAGCATTGTCCTCATTAACTTTATTCCTTTTAAGCTGTAGCAGTCAATAAAGTTACATTTTCATTCATGTTCAGATTATTATTTAGAGAATAATGAAGTTTTTTTATTTTTTATTTTTTTATTTATTGAAGTCTTCCAGATCAGATTATTATACACATACTGTGTTTATTTAAGAGAATAATTACTTGGAGCATCAATGTGTACCTGATATTGATTTACATATTTATCTTTCCAGACAACTAAAGGAGCATCAGCATTCAAGATATGTCGTGGTGTTGAGGCAGTGGGTGGCAGCCTGAGGTCAGTAATCCTCCACACACAAGAAAAAAAAAGAAAAGAAATAATAATAATAAAAAAAAGTTTCATTTTGTAAAGAGTGTTCTGTATTTTAATCTGCATGTTAATGTGCAGCGTGACTTCATCCAGAGAGAATATGGTCTACACCGTCGACTGCTTGAGAGATGACATGTGAGTGTGTCCTTGTTCATGTTGCTAGAAATAGACATTTTTTTAATATTAGTATTCAGAGAAAGAAATATGACTGATCTTACAGGGTGCTGTACTTCATTTTAATTTATGACATGAAAAGTCTGTGGGAAGTATGTTTCCGGCTCTTTACACAAGTCAATTCCTCAACAACCCCCCCCCCCCCCCCCCCCCCCCTTTCCGTTGTAATTTTTTGGTCTGTAGGGACACAGTGATGGAGTTTTTGATCAATGTGACAACAGCCCCAGAGTTTCGCCCATGGGAGGTGTCAGACCTCACGCCGAGAGTAAAGCTGGACAAGGCACAGGCTACACACAGCCCCCAGATAGGTGGGTCTTTCTTTTTAAAAAATCAACTACAACATAAATCCATTGAAAATTAAGTTATGATTAAAGTACTCTCGTATCCCATCTTATGTGCCACAGGAGATAATCTTATTCTCCTTTAGCAGAGTAGTAGACTAAATGAAAGCATTATATTGTCAGGATGAGACAAAATGCTGCAAACATGCTTGTCTGTCTGTCTGAAGCTAAACTAAGATCATTTAAATTGAGTTTCTCTTTATGATTCATATTTATCATCAGGCCATAAAAGACCATGTTCAGTGTGTTTCCATTCTATTTAATTTTTTTCTTGCTTGTGCGCAAAGTAAATATCCTACTGTTTATTATCGGCATTAACAGCTGGCTGCAGGAAGTTCAAGCAAACGCGCACAAACAAAAATGACAAAGTCTTTTCTTTGCAACGACTGTGTTCTTGTTCCCAGTTAAGTCTCTCTCCTTCTCTCTTTTCCAGGTGTCGTTGAGGGTCTACATGAAGCAGCCTACAAGAACGCCCTGTGTAATTCTCTTTACTGCCCAAACCACATGATTGGCAACATCCAGTCAGAACATGTATGTATTTCTTTTCACTTTACGAACATAACTTTAGTATTTTTAATAACTTATTTAAAATGTTTTATGCTTTACTTTTTGTTTTTATTCCAGCTGCACCAGTTTGTCCAAAACAATTTCACAAGCGCTAGAATGGCACTTGTTGGACTTGGTAAGATTTCAATTCATTAAAAAAAAAAACTTTTTTTTTGTCCCCAGGGGGCCAATTTAAAATGTAGTTCTCACAACATATCTCATTCATTCATTCATTCATTCATTCATTATCCTAACCGCTTAGTCCAATGAAGGGTCGCGGGGAAGCTGACGCCTATCCCAGCAGTCTTCGGGCGACCAAAAAGCTACATTTTCTTTTATTTTAATGTATTTTAATAGATGAAACAGAAAATATCTCTGGGCAAGTGAGGTTTTGGTTTTAAATACTTTAACAGCTACAGCTGTTTTCTAAATAAGTCTACAACGTGTTCCAGTACTTTTAACTTTTTAAATATTTCATCCACATTCTTCGGTAATAGACAGTAGTATATGAGAAAAAACCAAAGTGGGATCAATCACTGCAAACTTCAGTCTGGTCGTGCAGCAGAGGTGATCACCTCCTGCTCTGCGATCTAAGTCTCCAAAGTGTTTTTCTGGACGGAGAGGGGCTTACAAAGCAGCTCACTGGAGAGTAAACGATACTTGCTTTCATGTTATTCACCAAAAGTCTCCACTATCACCAGAAAAGTCGCTGGACTTGTTAGTGGTCGCTTTTTGTTTATATAGATTCACTAGAGGGTTCTGAAAAACCGATAAACATTGTGGCCGTTTTGCAAAGTTAATAACAAGTCTACTGTGCTCATCAGTCGTAATCAATGTACCAGGAAATGGTACACCGACAGTGTTCTGAGATAAAATGCATGAAAGGTAGCCTCCCTTCTGTTTCCTGCTGTGTCCGTCACCTACAATGTTGTGTCATGATTGTGCAAATGGACATAAACATCTAAGCAACATATTCAGGTTTATGCTCAACAATTAAATGGTCAGTTATGATTATGATGACAACTGATGATGATAACTCTTCTTGCAGGTGTTAACCATGATGTGCTGAAGCAGGTGGGGGAGCAATTCCTCAACATCCGCAGTGGAGCTGGAACAACGGGGGCTAAGGCTCAGTATCGTGGAGGTGAGGGAAACAAACCAAAAAAAACCCATTGACTTCATGCAATCCTTTAGATAAAAAAGTTCCCTGCAGATGAAATGCCGTGTTCTACAACCCCAAGATACCAAATAACCCAGCAGATCTCCTCATCTCTGTACCCAGGTGAGATCCGTCTGCCCAGTATCACCAGCCTGGTGCACTCAGCTGTGGTTTGTGAGTCCGCAGCAGCAGGCACCAGTGAAGCTCTGGCCTTCAGTGTGCTGCAGCATTTACTGGGAGCTGGTCCACATGTCAAGAGGGGATCCAGGAGCTCCAGCAAACTGGTTCAGGGTGTTGCTAAGGCAACTGCTGAACCTTTTGATGTGAGTTGCATTCAGTTTGTGCTATTCTATTTAAAAGTTTATATGTCTACAAATATCAAAGGCAAATATCACAACATTTTATTTTTTGTTGTGTTGAAGGTCAGCACTTTCAATGCAAGCTACTCTGACTCTGGTCTGTTTGGGGTCTACACCATCTCCCAGGTTGCAGGAACTGGTGATGTAAGTATGATGTAGTTGTCACACAAACCTGCTCAGCAAAATAATCAGGATTTCTCTTTTTATTTTATTTTTTTATAAATTACACAGAGAATCTAAGAGTGCCACAGTGATGACTACTGTTTACTTTGTTTCCTCAGGTGATCAAGGCTGCTCTTGCTCAGGTGAAGGCTGTTGCTGATGGTGGAGTCACAGCTGTTGATCTCACTCGAGCCAAGTAAGAAACGCCAATACATTCAGAAACTAAGCATTGTTTATTTACAGTCAAATGCAAGATTTTTGGTTTTAATAATTAGGTCTGCTTTGTTTACTGCAGGAACATATTTTATAAGCTAGTGTGAAACTTTCTATAAAGACTCCGCCTGACTCGTCCCACTGTCAGCTCGGCTGTGGTTTTTATGCCACATGCTGCACAGACGTTGCAATTAACAAACAATATCAAAGTCACTCTTTTAGTTTAACTTTGATTTCTTTATAATTAAAGCAACACTTTTCTATTTTTTTAAAGCAGTATAAAATCTTAAAAGCCAGTGTAAACACTCAAATTAATCTATGAAAGCCATATGAGATGATTTGGAATTAAAATCATATGTCTGTCTTAAAAGAAAACACCAGTGAAATTGACTGTACCACTGCTAACGAATATCTAAATTAAAGTTTGTACAAATATAATTCTTGTTGAGAGGCAGTTTAAGACTTCAGTGTGAGAATAAATTCAGACACATGAAAATGGCTCATCTCTACATTATGTATGTGATTAGGAGTAGCAAGGTCTGCATAAAGTAAACACTCAACAAGAAGGAAGTTGTTTCCTTTTATAAATTGTTAGCAGCATTTTGCTGTCTAGATTCAGTTTATTTCCTTCTGTCTGACATCGTGTGCGGCTGCCTGTAGAACAATTAAGTTGCAACATATATGCTGTAAAGTGTAACATTACCATGAAATTCAAATTTCCTCCTTCCCACTAGTTGATAATGATAGTAATGCTGCTTGTTGTTTTTAGTTCTTTTCTGCAGAGTGTCTGATTTGTTATAAACTTATTAGACTTTGTCCTATTCAAGCTACTAGTTCAGTTGGTACTGAGGGTAACAAGATCAACTTTATCATCCTCTTAAAGTTATTGTTTGCTATTTTTATCTGCAGGGCCCAACTTAAGAGTCAGTTCCTGATGTCATTGGAAACTTCTGAGGGTTTGTTAGAGGCCATGGGAACCCAAGCACTGGCTAGTGGATCCTACCACTCCCCTGAAGAAATCTCTAAAAACATTGACAATGTCTCCTTGACTGATGTTGCTAATGTAAGACCTTTTGGTTTCATCAGTGCTCAGTTGTGATACCAGACAGACATTTAATTGTGTTTTATTTATTCTTTTCTTTTCATCTCCAGGCTGCCAAGAAATTTGTGACTGGCAAGAAGACCATGGCAGCCAGTGGCAACCTCACACAAACACCCTTTGTGGATGAGCTATAAAGTCCACCTCTTGTCCTACTGTACCATGATTGATGGCAAAGCAGAATTTTATTTTTCACCACATCTGAACAAAAGCAAAGGTCATCGTTGTTTTATGCAATGCCATTGTTCAAAGAAATGCCTCATGACAACAGTGGCTATTTATAGGTGTTGTAACGGTATGTGTTCAGGTGATGCTGCTTTGATGCATCACAGAACTGTGCTCCACTCATCTGTCCACATTAACTGTATAGCCGATGTAAAATAAGGAATAAATTCTATCTACCTTAAAACATTTTCCATTGAGTTGTGTCATGGATTGTATAACTGGTTTTGTCTTGACACAGGCAATGTTAGTTTTGCTTGATATTTCTTGATTACCACCCCCCTATAAAAAAAAAAAAAAAAAAATCAGATTAAGAGTTCATTTAATAAACATGCTCAAAATCAATTGAAAGAAATATATCTGTGCTCTAAGACTGAGCAGACTTGCTCTTTCTGGTAGTGTGTAGTTCACATCTCCATACTATTAAGTAGATATTGAATTTGTAGGTCTTAAAGAAGAATTTGTTCATTTGTATTTAACAGTGACATTAGAAACAATCCTTACCTCATGCATAAATTACGCTGCTCCAAGCGGTGTGGTCAAAACCTGCTATTTACGTATTCTCTCGCGAGAGTTGTTCATTGAACAGGCAAGAGATGAAAACTGGCGATATTTCAGTTTCCCACACAGAGAACAGCATCTTCTGGCACAGAACAGAGTCTTATTCATATTAGTAAGAAGTCGGGGGTTGAGTCTTAATGTGTGGGAATTTTAATGTCCTGAAAAGCGCTTTTAATGTAAGAAGAGGCGGCGTTTCCCCTCTGTGCTCGCCCGGGGGAAAGAAAACGCTTCCATGTGGGGGAGATCGCTGATAGGATTCACGCAAAGTCGGGAAAGAAGTCGACGAGATGCGCGAAGCTCTTTTCACACAAGGATAATTGAGCATAGATTGAAGTATACAAACTATAATTTGAACGGAATTGTCTTGTTTTCCAATTTTAATACAACTGAGATGGCGGAGCATCCGGAGCTAGGTAACCCATGAGCCCGTGCGGAGAGGGCGAGTCTCCTCCGGGGTTGGATGAAGACCAACCGGTCGGTTCGTCGCTGACTGGCGGGATGGAACAAGCTGCGGGTTTTAGTGACTTTTAAATATCCTGCCCCCTATCAGAAAACACGTGACAACACGACACTCAGAATCTGTGTCCTCCAACATGGATAAACTCACTGTCATATCGGGATGTCTCTTCCTCGCTGCAGACATTTTCGCCATCGTCAGCATCGCCAATCCGGACTGGATCAACACAGGAGAGTCAGCTGGTATGGTGACCACATTTATGATCTTCCTAACTGAGCAACAGGTCAGGCATTAACCCTGGTAAAGAGCAAAAGTTTGTGAAAAGATTAGCAGACATTAAACAAATTAGAAAACGTGTTAAAGGGTACTCTGATACCCATATCACAATGCTACCACCACCATGCACCGCTGTGCATTAGGGTCCTTTAGGAAAGTTGTGTCTGTAGAGGCTTGTCAGTGTCCACTGGATGTTTAACAAAACCCTTCTTTTTTTAGTGGGCAGGCAGGGAGTTGCTAAATTTCAAAACCATGTGGAAGCACTCAAAGCTTTATTATTGGTTTAATATTTCTGCTCTGAATGGGCTTATTTCTGTTACAGATATTGAATAGAAGTGTTTGAGTTGAGTTGTTTGAAGCTATCAAATGAGGAGGTGTTAGCTATACAGTAATGTACAATCACACCGAGGTTTGTATTAACCGTGGTCACTGTAAATGATGGACAAAGCCATCTACTGTCAGAAATAAATCCTATGTAAGTACCTTAAAGTGCGATATCACCAATAAGCTCAGGTTCCAGTACTTTCATTCCAATGTGTTTGACATGAAAGTCTAAAGGCCTCTGTGTAGTCCACAATAACTAGGAAGTTTGTTCATTTTCTCAAGGTGGAATGCAGAGCAAAGTTCCTACTGGGTATAGGACATTTCACACCTCACAAGACATTGTTCTGTCTTTTTTAACTGAGAGAAAACAGTTTGGTGCAACAATGACATAAATCTTCTTTTTTGCACAGTACAAGCCTTAAGTCAATAATGTTATGGTCTTATCAGCTACTTCAGTCCTGGTTTACCAGCTTAGAAATAATTTTGTAATTAAATAGATATAAGTTCTCAAAGTGACACTTTCTTTAATCAACTACATTATATTTTTTTTCACATTTTAGCTTCCTCATGTTGTCCAAATGTTGCTTCTTCTGTCTCCAGGCAGACCAACATGGCAACGCCAAAAAGCCAAACTCAGATCTTAAGAAGGGAACCTAACAAAGCAATGGCTCATCTCATTAAAGCTCCAGTTATGCATAGTTTATGGTAAAGAGAAAATTTGCTCCTTGCAGGCCATTTTAAAAAAATCTGAAGGCATTGCCTTTCAGACTTTAAGGCAATATCTGTCTTTTATCTGTAGTTTATAAAATAGCTGCACAAGTGAATTTCTGTTTTGTTTTTGTTTTGTTTGTGGAGATTAAGGATTTTGTGCTAGTATTATCACAGCTATGTCTGTTATTTAGCAACAAACCAAAAGCTTGAAGTATACATGAGGAGCAGAAGGTCTGCTGGACTCTGTTATTCCAAGTCCACAATCCTTAGTTCTGGACAGGACCCGAAACTACATTCCAACAAACTATGGTGGATTTGATGAACATGATTATTTTATGTTAAGTTAGTTATCAAGTAAGCAAAGCCACCCTTGGTTTCATATTGCATTATGTCCATACAGCCTCCCTGGTTGTGACAGTGAACTGATATTCAGATGCAAAGTCCAAAGCTAAACATTGACTTGTAGCGAACTTATAGAACAGCTGTCAAGTGTGCGCAGCTGCCTCGATGTTCTTGCCTACAAACCCCCGTGAAATAAAGATAAATGTACCAGTTTTGTTTTAAAGCTTCATCTACAAATTAAGCTCCTAAAGAGTTTCTTGTTGAACAATTAAATATGTAATCATGCATCAAATATTCTAAGTCTTCAGAGAAAAATGTGGACTGAAGTCCAGAGGAACATGTTTTAATTCCCATTCATTAAAGTAAATGATGGTGTTAAATGACAGCGCTGAAAGCCTGCTGTTTCTGTCTCATTAGACCGAGAGTAATTACCTGAAACAGGAAGTGCTGTTTGGGGGGATGAAGATGTGTGACTTTTAATTAGGCCTCTTGAGAGAATAATGTTTTCCATCTGGAGAATTAAGGTTCTGCTCACTCAGTTGTGACTTATTTGACTTTGGATTTTGGATGTAGACATGGATGAAGACAGGATTGATTCAGTATCCAAATCAGCTTAATTTCCAACTAGACTGATAAATCTCTGTGGTAAGGTCTAATAATAGTTTTTTTTCAAAGGAGAACTTCATAACATGTGCTTAAGTTCTCTCTTTTATGTAAACTTTGATAAAGGTATTTATTGTAATGCGCTTTCTAATATGGTGTTCCTGAGGCTCAAAACATATAAAACAAAAAATATTTTAACAAAAACAAACTGATTCTAAAATCAAAATGCACACAAAACACAGCAAAAATATTCAATTGAACTCTGCTTTAACTAAAAATATAAAAGTACTGCTAAATTTTGGCAGATTTTCATACTTCCACGCTCCGTATTGAAAGCTGAATTAGACGCTGTTATCCATGAATTATCCGCTTTCCATTCTGTCTCTACTCTAAACTCTCTCTAGCCACTAAAAGTCAGTTGAACTTTGGCTCTTGTCTCTTGCACTTTCATTTTGTCTTTTTCTTTTGCTCACCTCTGTCTGGAATCTCCTTGTTGGTTTCTCTGCATGTTCAAAATAGGCTGTTTTAATGTCAGAAACAGATGCAGCGTTGCTTTACTGCAACAACAAAAATTAGCACATTTTAGACACAAAGACACTCCAGAATGCATCGAAAGGGAAAACATTAATGAAAACCAGAAAAAATTCAAAATTTTAATGAAAGAAAAAAAAAAAAAAAAAAAAAAGAACATTTCCAAAAACACATGAAGACATCAAAATTAGACTTTTTTTTTTTTTTTTTTTTTTTTTCAATTTCCATTTAATAAAAGTGTTTCTGTAGTTTTAGGTCAAATTTGAGTCTACTGAGAAGGACTTGTTAAAAATGTTTTTGTTTTTTCAGAAGATTTTTATTTTTGTGAGTCATTTTCCCTTTTTTGGTTTTGTGTTGTGCACTTTGTGGTCACTGAAAGTCCATCTAAAGAAGTTGCTGTCATGCAATGCAGTGATTAAAAGGTTTTCATGCTGAATGTATTAACTCCTTCAGTATCCTCAGTCATCATGGAGGGGGTTGTTTATCCATTTTCAGTGAGAGGGTTGTAGTTAGTTAATACTACATGTTAAAATGTTATGTATTTCTGTTTTTTTTACATCTCCAGTGACACTTAGGTGTGTGTGTGTGTTAGTGTGCGTGTGGAGGGGGTATTTTAAAAGTTATCATTTTTAAATGAATTGTGGATAGTTTACTGCTATATGCCTGAATAGGCTAATTCTATTCTATTCTATTCTATTCTACAGTCATTTAGCAGACACTTTTATCCAAAGCGACTTACATATGAGTGAGAACAACACAAGCACAAAATCAAACAGAGGACTAATAACTTAGCTCAACTTTATTTATAAAGCAACCACAAAGCAACCACAAAGTGCTGTATGTAATTAAAAAGAGCAACTCAGGAAACTAAAACAATTAACAGGGAAAGATAAGCAAAAATGAAATGTACCCTCTCTGGCACTGGACCATTAGGAGAAAGCTGTTAAAGGTCCCTTGGCAACAGCAAAGTCGGGGTCATTGTGTGGAAGTTTAACTACCATAAGATCTTGGTGATTTTCATTTGGATACATTGAAGTCATTGAGGCTTTTTCCAGAGAGTTCATCACACTGTTAAAACATCCTCCTCACTTTCCTCTTTCTTTCATTTTTAACAGATCCTTATGACTTACTGTCCGACTTTATTTCTTCAGCTACGTTAAATCTCAACAACAGCCATTAAGTGGATAATCTGGATTATAATCGGATCAAATGAGGGTATTTCTAATTTGACTTGTATCAGTCTTACTTTACTTTGTCATCTCACAGCATTAAGATGACTTTATTGGAAATTTGAGCCTAGAACAAGGAACTGAATTACATTTAAATTGTCATTAAGAAAATGCTTCACTTAATCATATTTTTCTGAAGAAAAAAGCCACTTTCCAGAATGGCAAGAACCAGAAACACATTGGTCATCTGATTTGGAGTTTGAAGGGAAATGAATGTACTGTTTACATTGTCCCCCACCCTGTGGTATGAAGGGATATGTTTCGGAGAAACATGACATCCTGTGTAGATGTTCTGCCTTTTCATGAGTTGTGTCCACGATCAACAACTCCAGCTTTATCATGCACCAACTAAATATGTAGAAATGAATTTTAAGATGTTTTCTCTACTTTTGTCTTGTGGAATAAGCAGACATCTAATACTAAAATGCAAAGTGAGGGGTGTTGGTTGCTTTAAATATCCCTTTTTTTTTCCAACACCATCTGTTTTATTTAATTTGGATCCAAATTGAAGGCTGTTTTTCCTGCACTCTTTGTGATATTTTAATTTTAGCCACCGTGACGGTTATGTTAATTCTGCACTCAGTGGATTTAAATTGCTCTGATTGAATTTATAAAAGCATAAAATGTATGAAGCTTCTCTCCTGTGTCTTCTTGCTGTGCACGAACTGTTCTCTGGAGATAATTCTGGGAAAGAAAGAAAACACGGGGAGACAAATGGATAAATGACGTTGTGGGAGGATTTCATTATGTGCTTTTTCCATTCTCATTATGTGAGGTACATTGTTCGGGATGTTGCGTGCTGGGATTGGAAGCAAGAGGCGAGCAGATGCAGTCTCTGCAGGGCTCCATGTGTTGCTCTCTGTTGCAGGCAGAAGCCCACCTACCTGAAATCTCCGTGCCCACGAGGCTTTACGAGTCAGGGGGCCACTTCCACTGCTCTGTGCGCAACGTGCTGTTGGTGGTTCATGCCAGAGCCTTGACCCTGTTTGACGTCACAAGTTAATCATTGTGGGTGGGGATAAATTCCTGCTGCTTATCCTGGCACAAGCGTTTTGACTTGTTTCCATACCAACAGGTTCCTAACCCCCCAGCCCCTATAGAGGAAACTGGGAGGTCATCAGAGGCTGTGTCTGCTTGTCAGTTAAGAGACAAACAATGTCATGTGTTCCTGTCAAATAGGTCTAGGTCATGTTAAACACAGACTCCAAGCTACAGGGATGCTAAAACGCTGTTTTCCTTTCTTCACACAGGCTCTCAGACGATGGGTCTGGTCCGGCAGTGCCAGACCATCCACGGCCGGGATCGGACCTGTCTCCCCCCGCAGCTTCCCTTCGAGTGGATCACCACACTTCTTTTCATCATCTTGGGGATCATCTCTCTCACCGTCACCTGTGGGCTGCTGGTGATGTCACACTGGCATACAGAGGCGACTCGCTACGCTCGATGGATCGCCTTTACAGGGAGTAGGTATTCACTGCAACACAGACGGCTCCCGGCGGCTTCCTCGCTCACGCATGTCCACACTGCAGCTCAGCTCTGAATTTATTTCTTTTCTGAAAATGAGCAGCTTGGTTACAGTAAAGTTACAGTAAAATGTCTGGGATGATTATTTATCAATCCACCAGGTCAGATTTCCTGTTAAAGTGTAGGGATTGAGAGAGGATGTGTGTAAATCTGTCATTTTTATTTTGTGGATAGATTGATCCACAATTGCTATTCACAAATGAATCAAATCATTGAAAGATGTTATTTTTCTCTCTTTTGGTTTTACTTTTAACATTTGAGTCTGATGCAGCTTCAACATTTATAAAGATATTAAAGTTGAAGGCAAAGTCAGTACATTTTCAGTTTTTGAGTTTATCACCCTTAATGAAAAGCTGCCATTATTCCAAACATGATTACTCCCACTTGCCTGCAGATAGACGCAGAGATGGTGGACGCATGCGATGCAGCAGTTCAGACTAAACTTCAAGTCCACTTTAAGTCATCAAAGAGAAAACAGACACTCTAAAACCATCATCTGAGTTTGACTCTTGACTTCATGCCAATCTAGGAGCTTCCATTAAAGCAATATCTACTGTTTGTAGAGTTATTAAAAACCTTTCAGTTTATCATTTAAATAATTTACTTTCAGTTTAAAGCATCGATCGCTTCGCTATTCGACCAGTTAGTCAGCATTCATGTAAGTAGAAGTGTAAGTGAAGAGTTACCTTGACATTAAGCTACCTGTCCTCTGTGGTTGTTATGAACATCCCAACAAGGTGGAGCAGAGTTTTATATGATCATTTATTTAGCAAGGATAAACAGTGTTGTTGTAGAAGATAGTGTTGAAAATGAAGTCTTCTAACAATAATAGAAGTGTTTTTGTGCCCTATAGCTGCGAACTGTGCCTGAAATAAAAGAAGTAAACAAAACAGTTTCCCCACATATATCAATTTCCACATCAGAATTGACTTAAAATTTACTGTTTAATCAAGTGTTTGGGGATTGGCCTGCAAACAGAAGATATTGAAACTAAAAACAAGAGCTGCAAAATTTTAAACCTCAAAATCATTTTTATGTTGCTTTGAGCTAATCTGAGTTTGTTGCCATAAGCTGATGTCACCGCCATCGCCCAGTCTCCTTTAACCATCGTTCAACGTATTGAACTGTTTAACTGTTTAGCTGACTCCACGTCCACTGGTCACTTTACTCAGTACTTCTTGCTACTATCGTTTGGACCTCGTTGTTGTCCTCAGAACTGCCTTAATTCTTTGTGCCACAGATTCAATAAGGTATTGGAAACATTCCTGAGAGGTTTTGCTCCATATTGACATGATCGCATCACACAGCTGCTGCAGATTTGCCAGCTGCACATCCATTTGACACACAGGTTGGGGATGATTTGACCTTTGTGTCATATAGTGCATTATCCTGCTGGAAGTACCCATCAGAAAAAGCTACACTGTGGTCATAAACATGGTCCGCAGCAGTACTTAGGTAGACTGTAGTGTTTAAAGTGTATTCGGCTGGTACTAAGGGACCCAATGTGGGCTCAAATGTCACGTTCAAAAATCTCCTTTCTTTCTCATTCTGATATTCAGTTTGAACTCCAGCAAGTGATCTTGTTCCATAAATGTTTTGATCTGCTGTTATGTGATTGGCTGATCAGTAGTTTGTATTAACCAGCCATTGACATGTGTACTTAATAAAATGACTAGTGAGGATGTATAGACATTCTGTTTAGAATAAAAATCATTTCATTTTCCCCATAAACTGAGCCTCTGTGGAATATATAAGTTTTTGTCGTGCATCGCTGGTTCAGAAGGGGTGCTTATACGTCTCCCTCCTGTTTTTGTTTGGTTTCTTTTTGTTACAGTGGTCCTGTTTTGCATGGCTGCTCTTATATTCCCAATGGGCTTCTACATCAGTCAGGTTGGAGGGCAGCCATATAAACTGCCCAACAGCACAATGGTGGGTTCCTCCTATGTGCTCTTCATACTGTCCATATTCTTCACCATTGTGGGACTGCTGTTTGCCGGGAAGGTATGCTTGCCAGGCTGAGATATCCTCCTCCTGTTCCTGAATCCTTGGAGAAGCACCAAGACGTGAGGGGAGTTTTGTTAGAACTGATTCCTCTGTGGCAGAAAAACAGCAGGACTTTAGGTGGACAGATTGTTTTTGTATCTAAATCTGATGTGGTCCAACTGGTGGAGGTGAGTGTCAACACAGAGGAATGTTAAAGATATCCAGACTTTAATGGGGCCTTAAGAATGATCCAGTCATAACTTCTGCTAGGCTTAAGCAACAACTGGCTCTTCTCTTTCAAGTCATCATCCAAGAGGCTCATCATTAGTCAGACTCATCTGGAAGAACTAAAAAACATGATGGAGGGTCTTCCCTGACCTCTGCCACAAGGAACTACATGTAATTTATACAATAAAGTTTACTTTCTTGACACATTCTATTTAATTGTCTTATTTTGAAGTTTGTAAATATTTTAAACTCTTTCACAGACTTTTCCCTCCCACCAAAATGTGATGGATCACTTTGCCTTAAAGATCTGCCTTCAGATAGCTTGTTCAGTTTAATGTCATGTTATCAGTTCAGCTGCATGAAACCATTTAGCTTAAAATCATTGCGTGGCAAGTGGAGTGTGGGGCGTTAACCATGGATGCAAGCAACACAGGAATGTCTGAGCTAGCGAGTGCTGTTGATTAATTAAAAAATAAAAACAAAACAAAAAAAAAAACACAACTACAGCATGATGAACCTCCTGTGGCCTCTTTCTTCCAGCATTGGTGATGTAGTGAATGTAATTCTCATCTATTTGTTAAGACTTTAATTGTTCCAGCACCAGAAGGACCTGATTGAGCTCATGAATTGATTTGTGCCTGCTTTAACGTATCAATGAAGATACTAGTTGGTTATTATCTAAAAGTTATGTGATGTTTGTGAATGAGCATGAAAGTTGTCATCTTATTAAAAAAAAAGACTGATCAAAGCATCTTTGTCTTTTTATTTGTTTTTTTTTATCAAAGTGTAAGAATTTCAAGCCAAGAGAACAAAAGTATTCATGTTTTTAAATAAACTCCAAATATTTGAGATGCATGATATTTTTGCTTTGGCCAAAACCCTTTTTTCCCACAAATTTTTTTGCTCTTGTTGTGATTTACACAACAAAGTTTAGTGGCTTAACACATTCTATATTATTTTCTGCTAAACAATCTGATTATTATTAATAAATCTGCCTACAGAGGCAGGATGTTTACACTGTCTTATCTTAAAAGCTGTTTAACAATGTATGTGTTGCATTTTTCTAATTAAAAACCTCACCATCCATGTCTGACCACATTTACATTCAAGAATATTTTAGTCGTAGCTCATCTTTATTTTGGTGTAAATTTATTTTAGCACAAAACAAACTGTATGGCAAAATGACCTTTTCATAATAAAAAATGTTCAGATGCAATGTCCATACATCGCACGGCCACAGAACTGAAATAACAAAAGATTAAAAGCAGAGCTTTAAGGAAGGATTGATTAATTTAAAAAAAAAAAAAAGGCTCAAACAACAAATGTATAGTTTTTAATTGCCAAAAACAAAATTTCTGTTAAACAATGAAATGGGCAATTAAGTAACCAGAACCCAAAGCTGTAGGTGCGTAAAGAAATAGGCTTACCAGTACAATATGTTACTAATACCTTAATATGCTACACAATACATATAGCATGCATAAGCAACAAGTCTAGTTTTTACCATTTACCATGAAAAATGGTCCATGTTTAAGTCAAATAATGCCAGCTTAAAAATGTGTCTGTAGTATTAAAGCAATATTAAACCGTCAGTTTGGGGACAGCTTTAACAGAGGAACAGCAACTTCAATTCACACCACCAGAGGGCGAAATTGGTCAAATTTCACTCGCACTACAGGTCCACCTCTGGACTTTCCTTGCATCTCCAATCTGAGGCAATATTACATGAAAAAAAAGAAAGAAAGAAAACTTAACTAAATCAGTCCCAATAACAGTCAAGCCTTTGTTTTCCTCCAGATCCTTGGCAACTTGTTCACTTGTCTTAAAGCAGACCCACGTGACAAAAGGTACGGACTGCTGTATCCCCCTCTCCCCCAAGTTCACTCCCAGTTCAGTCCTATTCTTGGACAGTGTAGGTTCATGATGGGAGGAGACCAGTCAGGCTATGGTGGGATTGCTTTCCTGCTGCTTGGCTATTTGTGCAGCAATGAGCAGCAGCGCTCCGGTGAGGAGCTCCAAGCCGTAGGAGAGCCAGGCCAGACCCAGAGACCAGCCGAAGGAGGTGTGAACATAGGCCAGACCCTCCTGTCCCACCTGCCTCTCAGTCTCCGCCAGGGCCTGGTATGAGTAGATGATGTAGAGGGTTGTGCCACACAGAGTTAGCAGACCTGATGGATCATACAGAAAAAAGAAAAAAAAAAAAGCTTTTTCCTTGTTTCAGCTCAGCATATCTTGACCTGGCTTTATTTTGGAGGAAACTAATAGTGGTTAACATGGAAGCGAGACAAGTCTCTGTTTTAACCATTTCTAGCCACATTTCTCTAGTATGTAGAGTGTTACTAGGGTGGCCCTTGAATCGGCGTCTATTAATTTTAAACATGTTTTCCGGCACATAAACGAGCACAAGCTGACATTTTACTACTGCAATTATAAAAGCGGAAATTTGTCGCAGTGAGAGCTGAAGAATAAAGATAAGTAAAACCAAGCTACTCATGGAGCTATAAAAAAAATGTCATTTCCAGAAACAGGAAATCTAATGACACATGTGTTATCTGTCACCCTGATCAGACTCCAGACAAAGACACCCACATCCAGTCCCCACGTTTGACAGTGTTGCTATTGGAAACCCTTTTAATTTTGACTGGCGTGCTCTTGCTTTTAGGTGATGCAAGTGGAGCTACCCAGGGTGGGACTAATAAAAATGTTATTGGAATTACACACTGAGGTGCAACAAACTGGGAATCTAGTGTCTAATGCTTAAATTTTAAGGCACTTCATTGCAAAGAGCAAAACAATGGAAAGAGACAAGTAGACAGATGGGAAATGACTGAAAGGACTGAATGAGGACAGATTAGACATTAGTATTATGATTCAGCTGAAGTTTATTTGGGTTGGAATTTGGTCTGTTTTGCAAGCTTTTAGCCAACCAGCAGCATGGTGATGTCTTCATCTCTGTCAGGATGTGCAGCAATAAAAACAATCAGCTGATGAACAAAAAAAAAAAAAGAAAAAAAAAAGAAAGATGTATCATTATTACCAAGTTACTACAAAAGACTTGTTGCCAGATTTCACTATCCGCTACTGTTATTATGATTTGAATGTTGAACCTGTCAGAGGAGATAAATACTGATAAACATGGGGTTAACTTAATGTAGTCATTTTCACATTGAGTGGTTTATGATATTAGAAATCCTCCATTTTCAGACCACTTAAAAATTAAAGACAATGAAAACAATGGAACAGCTCATCCCAGCATCCCAGAAAAATACCCATGAGGCTTTATGTTGGGGCTTTATGTTGAAGTTTTGTTCTGTCCTAAAGTATGTATGCTTTTTTCCAGTTATCACTGAGAAATTCTTTATTTATGAACTGTTTCTTGATCACTTGCTCTATGTTGTGTTTCTTAATTGAAAGTTCCCATGTTGCACCAGTTTTTTTCTACCATCTATTGCCAATATCCCCATATTCTAATGCAGGTTTGGAGCCTATTCCACCTTCTACAAAGTGAAAAGCAAGGTACATCCTAGACATGTCACCAGTCCACCACAGGGTCACCTCACAACAACAAATAACTGCTCACATTCACTTTTAAAGAGATTTTAGGGACACCAACTCATCTAACATGCATGCTTATGGAGTGTGAACAAGAGTACATGAAAAGATGTGCAAGGAGAACATGCAAACTCCACACAGAAAGCCCCCAGGTGACGTTCGGCCCAAAAACCTGACATTATAATCTTTTATCCCAGATTTTCATTGCAGACTCATGTCACCATTAAAAACTGCCAGTGTTAGCTGCACAAGCCAAACTACTTTAGCTTGTCTGATTATGTTTATGTCAGTTTAAAGTAGCACTACATAACTTTCTAACCATAAGAACATGTGTTACTGATTTGTTTTTGATGGCATAGTGCGATTTATCATCTACATTGTTCGAGCCAGCATTGCCCAGAAGTTTGTTGAGGCTTCACAGTTTGGGTTCCAGCCTGGAACCACACATTACAGCTTAGTTTCACTGTTGCATCATTTCACACCAGTAACTGGATATCAATACAATGCCAGTTTTGATCGTGCACTATGTCTGATTCATCAAATAACAGCAAGAAGATATTTTCAGAGAAAAAGAGAGAAAAGGACTGAGAAAGCGATGAGACGAGAGTAAACAACACGTCAACTTTTACTCTGTAAAGAGAAGTCAGAGTACAGATAGGATGCAAGATAGATGCCAGATTATATGCTAACCTTATATCAGAAGGCATATTATTGAAAAAAAAATCAGCCAAAGTTCTGTAGTTCTTTAAGTGTTTTTGGAAAAAGACAAAAAAGCTAGTTTCTTGACTTTTGCTTCAAGTTTCGAGCAAAGTTACAGCAAACTGTCAGTAGAGGCATGCAGACCCGAACATTTGTGGTTAGTTACCGAAAGACTGTATTCATAGAATATTTCACTGACTAACACACCTGCTTGCCTCTTGGATGGAATCTGTTTTTCTATACTCACCTGAGAGAATGACAGTCTTTAAGGGTTTAAGTTGCTGCCATGTTTCTTTGATCTTGAATGCCAGTTGATGCTGTGCAGTGACTTATCTGTCTTTGTAACCAATTTGATTTGTGTTCATTTACAAACTCCAGACATTATGGGATACAAAGAAGACACTGTAAAGGCTGTAGGACTTAAGTTCACTGAATCACAAGCTTGCAGTGCACTGATTTTTTTTTAATTCATTGCAGTGCAAGAAGGATGCTGGCTGTCACTGTGTAAATTCACACTCTGACAGTAGGGAGGCTGTTTGGTGGGGTTGATTGATTACACTTTATTTTGCTAAAAGAAAGCTTTGTCCCTGTATTTGGAGAATCCACGTTTTTTGTTGCATTCAGTAAACACATTTGTCTTTGTCCAGGTGGAGTAAGTTGCTGCCAATAGAGACCAGATGTGTGCAGCATTTGGAGAGAATTCCTTATCAAGAAACTGATGAGGATTCCTACAGAAGGAATTTGGACTGCTATCAAGCAGGTGTGAAAACATGGACTTGGTAGCAGGGGAAGATTTCCAACCTTAAAGACCTGAAGATTTTACAGAAGACAAGCAGAGTGATGGAGGAAGCCGATAACCAGCCATGAGTTTCATAAAAAAAAAAAACCCAGGAGAAAACAGGACATATTATTAACATTTCTGGCTCAGTTTCTACTTTTGACACTTGTGTCTTTTCATGCCACAATAAACTTATCTGGATTGACAAAAAGAAAAAAAATCCATTACAAATCCCAGTTTGATGTGGGTATGAATCATTATGAGGTTAATCTCCATCTACAACCAACCCATTAAATATGTGTGGTTTTAAATGTATGCATCCTTCCAGAACAATCTTTCTTTCCTTTTGTATTTCAGGTTTGAAGGTTTTATTCACACTTATCGAGGACGCACTGAGATACTATTCAAGCACTGAGTCTTTAACACTTTCTCTAGAATATAACCGAATGAGGGGCAGCACAGCAGGGCTGCTGCGTTATTTTAAAAGTTGGACAGTCAACAAGTTCACAAGGCGACTGCAATCTAATTCAAGCCTTTATCCCATTCCACTCATTACCATGTGCTCCTTATTAGAAGGAGACTATAAAGAGTCTTTTTAAAGTAAGTGTTTGTCTATCACAAGGTCCTCTTTATGGAGGTCATAAGGCGTTGGCGGGAGATTGCTCAAGAGATCCAGGGAAAAAAGTGTGCCAGATGTTCAAGTGCCAGGTTTATGAGTACAACAGTGATTTGATTACTGTAAATATCCAGATTGCCATAACAGCCTTAACATGGTTAACATTAGTTTAACTCAACCAATAACCAAAATTTATATAATTTATTAGACACACAAGTTCAGTAGACTGGAACATGACATGTAGGCCCATGCTGATGGAGGATATTATTAATACAGTTTCTTGTTTTCCCCCATGATTAAGTTTATTCTGTCAGATTTCAATCAGATATTCTTATTCATTATCTTGATTTGGATCAGACAAGCATCTTTAACACAAGAAATAATCCCTTCATCTAGCTTCTTCCTGCTGCGAAAGACTAACAAGTTAGTCAGCTTTCTTATATTTGTAGTATAGCACCAGATAGCTCCTCTGTGTTGTGCCCGTTATTTTTTCCAGGTAAAAGTTTCTTGATGAGAAGGAAAGAGGACAGAAATGTATCCAGTGATTACAGTGTTTATGATGGAAAAAGACACATTTAATAATATGATAAAGAATAATAGTCCCTGTTTCTGAAGATTTTTTTCTTTAAGGCTTAAGAATGACTTGATTCATTTCCAAATATGGATATTCTTTAAAAAAAAAAAAAAAAGAAAAGAAAAGACTACCTGAACATGTATGAACAATTTAGTGAATGAAACCTTTTGTTTTTAATCACATTTCCCTGTGTGTTTATTCCTTCAACCAATTAGCCTGGTCCATTGTATTTTTACATCCCCTGTAGTTTACAGCAGCGCTGTTAAGGACATAGAAGGCTTGATTTGAATAAACACTGCTGTGTTCTCAAGGTATACCAGACCTTATCGCTTTTAGCGGTCGAGTGATCGCGGAAACAATAATAAAAGTAAGAACATTTCAGGATATTAAAATGCTAGCATTTGGCTTTTTGTGATTTCAAGTGAAGCCCTGCAAGAAAAGGATATTCTGACACACACATACAAACACACACACACACACACACACACACACAAAAATTAGTGCATCTCTTCAAGGAAAGAAAAAAAAGAGCCACAATGAAAAGTTTTGCAACTCTACATTGTGTATTTAGTAAACTATTCAGTAAATATTGTAGTTTGCAAACAATTTTTGTTTTATAAAAAGAAAAACTTACTAATTAACACCAAAGGAGTAAAAACAAAAGGATGATTAAAAAGGTACAAAGAAGGAAACAGGAAATAGAAGTAAAAGCAAGGAAATAGCATCATTCTACACCAGTAACTCAGTTCTGCTACCTCAGCATAGGGGTGTGCAGGGGGAGAGGGGAAGTCTCTGTGGTCACATGTGTGAATGCCCGGGGTCTGTGTCTGTTTTATGACCTGGGTAAGGGAGGATTTATAATAATGTCAACTTTCAAAGATATATCTAAATATAATCAAGGAGCAAATGACAATAAAAACTGAAGAAAAATAAACAAACAGAAGACAGTGAATTGTTATTTGAGGTGCCACGCCAGGCCTATCCACACAAAACCCATTGGTGGACTGTCCCACAAGGTCACGCCACCTCCTGCATCCCCAGATTAACTTGAAAACATTATTTGTGGCAGTCAATACTCTTTCAGTTTTTGTTTGGGTATTTTAATCCATTCTTCTCTTGAAAGGCATCTATTTCTTTGAAATTCTTGCCTCATTTAATTGCCCAGCTTCTTTGAGGTCTATCCAAAGATTCTTTGAAAACTGAGACCTAGGGCCATGGCAAAATCTGTGACTTACACTCCCCTTGAAAGGACCGGCTGGGAGTTTTTAGATGTTGGTTCAATGTCCTTTTGATATAAAGTCCTTTTTTCATAGTTTGCTTTGTTATTACATTAAATCCATCCATCCCTCCACCAATCACTATTCACTGTGCCACAGGTTGCAAAGCAAATGAAAAAAAACAAAAGAAAATCAAAACAAAAACATGATCAATCCATCCACATGCCCAACAGCTGGCGGGTGTTTTTTCATGACAAGAGGCAGTCATCAGTGGTAAAGTCTTACTGAAGATCTCAAGCAGTCAAACAGTTTTAGATTAGTTCCTGTAAAAACCCTTGAAGCAGTTTTCTTACCGTTTTCTTTGTCTTTCAGATTTCCATTTTATACTGACTGTTCCAGCCCAATTAAAATGGAAAAAAAAGTTAGGACAGGGCAACGTTTACCAGTGTGTAACTCCTCCTCATCTGAAAACTGACTAAATTTGGACCTTTAGGAGGTTAATGTTGTCATATTCAGATTTTATGTGGGATTCTAGCTACTCAACATTCCTGGGTCTTTTTTTTTGTGGCATGCTTCATGTTTTTACCCCTCTATTGTGAAGCCCTACTGTTGCAGTAGATGCAGTATACGGTTTAGGTATTGCTGAATATGTAAGACCTCCCTATGTTGTCTGGATGTAGAGCAGGTGTTTCTCGATATGTTCACATATGACTTCTTTGCAATTTAAACCTGCATTTGTGGATTACACACAAAAAACTCTTTAGAGACACTCTGTCTTTCTAAAGCGCTTCGTTTAACCGAGTCATATTACTGACTAGTTGTAAATGACTTGTAACAGGGCTGCAACTGCTTCATTTTACTACCTCTAACCTTTTCAGCTCTTTTCTATTTCATAACTGTGGAGGCGTCACTCCCACTGGATTCAAGACGAGCAATTTCTTGGAAATCCATAAAATAGGAAGTTTATTCATGCTCAAGTTGAACTTGTTTTTCTTTGTTCTATTGAGAATAAAACATTTGTTTTATTGTAATTTTATCACTCTTGTCATAGACACAGTGGTTCACACACATCTGCTTATGCTTTCACAGAGTTTTGGAACCATGAAAGAGGAGTAAATGAAACATAAGTGAAACTTTTAGCTTTTTCATTACATTCTCTTTTTGCTAGTGTACATTTAAAAATTCTCTAAACTTTCATACCATTCCAGAGATCCATTAGTGTGTTAATTGCAGAATAAACTGAGCATTTTGAGTATGTTCTCATTTAAACCAGTAAACAGGGAAATATATCAGTTTGGTTATGTTGTAATTTTATATCACTTTTCAGTTTCCCATCGGAATAAGCTAAACAATGATGAAGACTTATTTAAACTTGGTGATTCACAGTATTTGTTGACTTTAAAGGTTTTTATTTGTGTTGAAGACCATATAATTAAATAAATGAAGTCTTCTTTCAGCGGCTCATGTCTTAATAATACTACAATTGAATCTGAATGCAGACTAAATTTAAGTATTTTTGCAAGTAAAGATCTAAAAATGCTTTTGTTTTTAACTGATTTCACTTGATCTGGTGGTTGTAAAAAGAGTATTTTCAAAAGGGATCCCAGGAGGACCAGAGTTTTGCCCTTCATGGCATTTTAGGAAGAAAAACATAAAAAGAAGAAGGAAAAATAAGAGCACTTGGGATCTAGAACTTACTAGAGATGAAGAAGTAGGTGGCTGTGCCCGTGAGGAGGAGCGGACTCTGAGCCAAGGAACTGACCAAACCACAGATGCCTCCAAACAGCAGCAGGACCAGGCTGAGGGGGAGCACCACAACTATTGCGCTGTGCATTTCTGGGGGACATGAACAGATGGATGATGGAGAATCAGCGGAATTATGACTGTCCGTGCGCTGAAACTTTATTAGCAGGGGATTTGGCAATAAAACAGACGGTTTCATTAAAGCTGGAAGTGGGACTCACTCAGCAAGCGCTGCTCAGTCTCAGAGTATCTGGAGTAATTAGCAGTAAAAGAATCAATGGACTCTGCGTGCGTCTTGCCGCCTGGATGTAACACAAACAGGTAGAAAGCACCCAGCACTTCCATGTCATTTTTTATAACTCACATTGAGCCCCAAAGTTAGGGAATGTTGCAGCTTACCTTCATTGATGCTCCATAATCCCGAGTGGGAACTTATGTCCCAAGAGTCGCTCCCATTCATGGGATTCATTTCTATGATGTACCAGTAATCTGTTCCGAGGGAAGTCGCCAAAAATGCGAAGCTTAAAATCCCGCAGAAACCGGCTGAGATCACCAGAAAGCCAAAGGGGGATTTCATCTTGCTCAGGTGAAAGATTAACTCATGCGTAACAGCGTGTCCCCGATGGTCATCCACTCTGTGAAACGTTTATCCCACGTGAAATTTGTCACGCAAAAACAATATGTAGAGTTGCGTTTTCCTGTGGAATCCAGAAGTGGACACCAGCCAATCCTGAACTGAATGAACAGACTCTTGCTGTTGCACAGAGAGAATATTCCGCTTAAAGTGCTACTTCTGAACGTCTGGGAGGGACTGGGACTTGTGCGCCACGCGGGCGCGTTTATGCAAGACGTTTGGGAAAAATCTGCAGTCATTTTGCTCTTTAATCAAGTGGGATGACAGAGAGGGATGCATCCTCACATTTCTGAGGTGTGTTAGGCGTGTAAACGACCAACAAACATGCATATGGACATTTCTTTGGGCTCAAACACCAAGAAGTCTTTTTTCCTAACAGCTGAAAAAGCTGAAAAAAGTCCATGACGGAAGTCACCCCTTCTCGTCTCTGGGTGCAAGTGAACCATAAATAAACCAAAACCAATAACAGTTTAAAACTGAACACTTTTAATGAGTAAAACAGGGAGCATTTAAACAACATGAAATATACAAGTTTTTCACTAGCATCTGAACTTTCGCACATAAAGATTGATAATCAGTTCCCTCACACACCCATCTCATTTATCTACATCTATTCTGGTGTCACTCTTCTTCCACGGGTCTCTAGATGATCTCTGCTCTTCTCAGCTTGGCTGCCTCCTTAAACTTGGTGATGGCATCATTGCCAGTCTTGATCTGTGTGTAAAAGGAAATGAAACAGGATTTAGTATTCAAGCTGGGCTCTGCTCTTCCTCCACAACTACGTTGAAGAAACTGATCTTATATTTTTTTTAATTTAAAAAGAAAAAGAAAAAAGGAACTGATCTTGTTGCAATTAATTTACTTGTCAGACAGTTTTATATTAAGGATACGAGAAAGATTAAAGGGTTAAAAATCCTGTAAACATTCATACAAGTCTCTACCCAACTTCATTATGCACTACTAAAGTGAGTCACTTTGACATTATAGCATCCCAAAAGAACATACAATGATGTTCTTGTGTCTTTCCTTCTGCAGTTTGAAGAATTCTTCCACAGTCAGCTCTTCTATTTTTTTCTTCAAAGTGATGAAGTGGCAGGAGGACGAATGAGATAGGTGCTCCTTCCTAGTGACAAGGAGATGGTAGTGACAATTTAGTTAATGTGAGCACCCATAGAATACAGTCTTAACATGAAGTGCTCAAGTATGCAGTCAGAAACGCTGCAAAAACACACAGCCAACCAAAAATCAGCGTTGTGCTGCTAATGCACAGTCCTGCCACAGAGTGGGGGGGTCACAGCGTTCACAAACCAAATCAAAGACAAGAACGATGGTACACAGCAGTGTACCGTCATCTAAAAAACTAATAGTAGTTGAGTTTCTTACGTTTTCACTTCTGGGTAATTTACACACTCATTTACAGTCGTCCCCCCCCCCCCCCCACTGGAAGTGCTTTGTTACTTCCAGTGTGCTTTACTGACCCAATTTGCCATTAAAATTTAGTGTTACTTTTTGTCTTTTTATTAATAAATATACAGGTCTTGATCTATGACTGGAAGTGGTTTGAAGACGTCACCCATTTTACATAAGTGTACACACATCAAGAAGCGACAAGATCTGGGTTCACTTGATGAGTTGATAACCAGCGTTGTGATACCACTCAACATGATCTCCATTGTCATGGTTTGTTAAGCTAGAGAACCTAAATTTACCCTGGATAAGCTGGACCTGCTTTGTATTAATACCCCAAACTCTCTCTTACACAGTAAACATCTGTCATTAGTTAGTAATATTTTACTCTTATTGGCTGAGTACTGTTCTTTGAGCTAAAGAAAATAACACTGATGGCCTCCTGTAAGAGGAAATTTGTGTCCCAAACACAAATTTACTCTGTAAGGACAAATAAAACTGTGGGAAACCATTAGGATTGTCAGATAACAGCAGTGCTGTACCTGGATTTGTTGACTGATGTGACAAAAACTTCCTTGATCTTAACTAAAACCAAGGCATTGATCACTGTTTTTTTTTTTTTTTTTTAGCATGATTTATGTTGGACATAAAGCCAACAGGATTTACATCGAAGACGTCTAAATAAAGCAGGACTACAAATATTTGGAAACAATTTTTGATTCACTGTTAAATTTAGTGGAGAACATAAAACTAATAGTTAAGCACAATAACCAGTCCATCTGCTAACGACACTCAAAACTACATCAACATTTTATGTAACTTCTCAGGGCTTCACTTCTGCTGGAACACTGGTTGTCTGTTAAAAAGAAAAACATACTGCATGGTATTGTTTTAGTCTTCTCCACAATCACCAGATCCATGCAGGAAGACTTGAGTTGTGTCTGGGAGAGGGGAGCAGTCCAGATGCTTAGATTGTTATGAGCAAATCTAACCATGTACAGGTGAAAGAATTCTTCCTTTTACTTTCTGGTCAACAATGTTAAATGCCCTCTAGAATTCCAACATTTCTTTAACCATCAAGGTACTGACCCCTAAGGACAATTTGTAACGATGACTTTCACTTTAATTCAAACTGTTTTCTGGCACTCTAAGTGTGACAAGTGGGTCATGTACTCGTTTGCTTATTGTGTTACTGGTATCGTGAGGTTGCTGGTTGACTGCTCTCTGAGTGCATTTCATTATACTATCTTCTATCTATTTTCTTCTAATGTGAATGAATTGCCTTTTGGAATTGATAAAGTTTTCTCAATTTGAACTTTACACTTGAGTAAAAGCACTTTATTTCTATGCCAAGGTGAACGATGTTTAAGGAGAACAATAGAAAATAAATCATTGTTTAAACAAGTAAGTAAAAAAAAAGGAAGATCAACTTAAACCAAACAATTAAACTATATCAATCTTTTACTAATACTTTAGGTGTTGTACTTCATTCTTACTCTGGGTCATCCTCTGGTTCCCAGCCCTCCAACTCTTTGAGGCAGAAGAAACACATGGCTATGTCCGGGTTGTTCTCTGAAGGTGTGTGGATGAAGCCGGCTTTGGCCATCTAAAATAAGAAATGAGCGGACAACAGCAGACTGATCTGAAACACTCATTCAGCAAACTAAGAGACAAAGCTAAGAAAAAGTCTTTATATCTGTTGTTTTTTTTTTGTTTAGTTTTTTTTAAAAAATACAGTAGTCCAGTACTTCTTAGATTTTATTATATAATTTAGTTGAAAATCTTTATGTTGTGATTTCTTCTTAGGGAAGCAAAGCATTTGCCATCTGGTAGGTCAAATCATTAATACAGCAAAATATTCCTAATTAACCTGTAAATGAAACATTAGTTAACAAACTTTCAAGAGACATATCTGAGAAAGAAAAGACTATGAGCCAGTTTCATTGATTGAACAGTTAACAAGTAAATTAAAATACTAGAAAACCTGTGAAAAATACCTGTGAAAAACTAGTTAAACTTTGCCACTGCTTGAAAATAAACTACTTTTACTGAAGTGATGTACTTAAACTTAGTAATTTATCATGAACTATTCAGAAGGTAATATCCTACTGAAAACACCGTTCAAGATAAAATGCAGTTCCTAAATTCCACATTGTACATGTTTTAATTTCACATGAATGCGTACATGTTCAGTATTTCATCTATTAAACTGGTAAGAGGCGATAACAGATCATCCTAAATTATTTATTTCTTTTATTATTGTTTGTGTATGTATGTGTATGTATGTGTATATATATATATATATATATATATATATATACACACACACACACATAAATATCGGGACAAACTACAAGATTTATGCTAAAACTTTTAACCAGTTTGCGATGCACTTTTATTTAGGAATTAATGAATAAATATTTTAGGGAATCATCTTAAAAAAACAAAACAAAGAAAGACCTCCATACCACTGGTTGTCGCAGCCCCAAATATATTACCACAGTAAATACAGTGGCGTCAAGCTAAGCTTTCTTCTGAGGCGCAGGATATGCATATTTAACTGTAATCTTTAACCTGACAGATGTTTATTTAATAGATTTAAGGTCTAGCGTTACACTTGTGTTAAAAAGGCACAGTCAACTGCAGGGCAGTGGTTTTTATTTACAGCTCTGTTGTGTTGCTAGCAGGTCTTGCTAAGAAAAGCAAAACTCAACCATTTTAAACTTCCACTCACGTTCTCGGGCGTGCACGCGCAACCTTCGTCAAATGGCCAACCTTCGAAAGTTTTTAATCTGTTCTCATAGAAATACATCTTAATATCCTCTTCGTTAAACGGCTCCATTTTATTAATTAATTAAATGAGTATTCGTATGCGGGCTATGGCTAAAATCTGTCACCTTCAACAGCAAGAGCGCAGAGGGCGTTTTTAAATTTCGGCGGATGTTCACTTCGGCTGCTTTGATTGGTCCTTACAGACCATGAGGGTCGCCTACTTCTTCTTCGTGTAACTATTTACAAGTTCGTTTGTGATTGTGTGCGGAAATAAAGCGACTAAATGCACTCTGACTTTACTTTTAAAGTATATTATACGAATTAAATTAGCCCAGGGTTGCCATTTGCTACTGTCCTTGAGCTTCAGTAAAAGAACATTGAATGCTAAACTATAACCACCGTCCTGCGACTTTATTCCCGCTTGTTTTCAAATCTGGTTTTCCATGGGTAATGTAGTTCAAACTTGTCACGTTTTTCATTTTGTCAGCAACCTGCTCGGTAGCAGCCGGTTTACGCCTCATAACACTGCAGTCTGTTAGCAGTTAGATTGTTTAGTAAGTGCTCAGATAGGGCCCCCCTTTCTCCTTCAACTTTGTTGTTATGGAAGGACGATGTGTTGTTGAGACTTGGACTGAATTCGGCGTTTTGGGAACATTAAATACGCCGAAAGTCAAGTATGGTTTGGGGACAGATATTTTTGTCTCTACTGGCAGCGACGAGGTTTATATTTTCAGTACTCATGAGAGAAAACTCAGGGTGAGTAACTTGTTTTGTTTGGGTGTGTTTTAAAGTGTTTTTTTTTTCTTTCCTCTCCCCATTAATGAAGTCAATATGATTGGTTAATTATCCACATGATCCAATGTTATTCTCACTGTTGCAGGTCGTCCTCCAGCTACCAGGTCCTGTGAGTGATGTGGTTGAGAGCCATGACAAGAAGCACATCCTTCTGGCATGTACAAGTGGAGTTTATTGTGTAAACTTAGATTCTCTGCTGCCCAGGTATGGAGCGTTATATTTTATTTCATATGCAGCAACTGGATTTATGTTAATTTCCTGTCTGTGAGGAATAGAACTACCCACGTGTTGTTCAATTTGTTAAATGCTTCTATGTCTGTAGGTCTCAAGGCTCCTCGGCTTCTCCATGTCCTAGTCCAACTGTGATGAAAATCTCCTCTGAGCTTCTTGTTGTTGGCACAGATGGAGTGTCCGCTCTGCTCCTCATTGGATCTGTGCTTCTGGTCCTTTGTCAGAGAGATGAATCCTGGTTGTTGACGTTCCATAAAACTCTACAACAAATACCATCCAAACACAGTGAATATGAGATGTTTAGTTCATTCAGTCTTCCAATGGTCTCACCTGTTGTACAGGGCATCAGTGAATCAAAGACTGGACTGACAAGGACCCCTGTGCTAGTTTGTGTCCACTCTGGTGATGTAACACAATCCCCGTCTGATGCAACTTCAGCTCATGGCCACTTTCAACTTGAGCCTGTTCTCTTTAAACTTTTATTTGGGGTTGAAGCGGCTCTTGCCAAATCACCGGTTATTCTTTGCGGTTTGCCAGATGGACGGCTCTGCTTCCTCCCTCTGCGTCTTCCAGGAACCCGGCTTCGAGTTGTCTACAGTTTGGAACAGCCAGTCGTCTTTGTTGGAGCATCAGTTGTTATGGGGACAGATCCAGGACCTGCACAGTGTTTGATAGCTATGGGTGAACAGGGCAGAATGGTCCTGATAAAAACTGACAAAGGCGGACCAGAGAGAGGTGGCATCGTGGCTTGTTTTACTGAGGGATGTGTATCAGGGCCTGTGAAATGTGTGTGTGTGGATAAAAACTCTGTTTACTACAGCACCGGTTCAGACTTGTTGAAACTGAAACTGTCAGAGGGATCACCAGGTAGTGAAGACAATGAAGAAAAATCCAGAACAACAACTACCACCTTCCAAAGTCCCAGCAGCTTAAATGTGTGCAGAGTTGTTGCCTTGGCTGCACCGACATGCAATGCTGCAGGTGAGAAAAGGTTGCATTTACGCAGGCTTACCAGAGCACTGCCATTGTGTTTCAATTACCACAGCTGTGGAAAAAAGTGTAGGGACTAATTTAAATTCTTTAATTTTTTCACTTACTTGCATGTAAGCAGTTATAAATTAGATGCTAAAAAAAAGATCTAACCATTTTTATGGTTTGGCTTAAATATGATGAATTTTTTAATTCATTTATGATTTGAAAACATCTAAAGAAGGAATCAGTCAAACATAAAGGCACATTACCCCACAGCCTCAGAGCCGCAACAGAATGATTGATCACCTATCTAAAACTTTATTTTTTAAATGACCTGAAAGATAATGACTTTGCCAGTCATCCTTCACTATTTTCTCTTCAAGTGAAGAGAACTGTGTTATGCACCATTTTATTTGCTGGTACATCATTTTTTGCTCGTCTTTTTACCCATCTTTGATTTGTTCTTACGCATCAGGTGAAATTCAGCTGCTCGGGCTGTCTGTCAGAGGGAAGCTCCAGAGGATTAGCTTACCTGTGAGAAGACCAGATGAAGGATTGTCCAAGCTTTCTTCCTCACAGGAGGGCCGTAATGTCAGGGATCTCCTATCTGCCATTGGTGACGTTTGTGAAAGGTATATTATGCAAATGAGCTTTATGTAACTTTAATATGTTTTTGGAAACAGTATTTGTTATTTCTTTTTTTGTCCTTTTAGAGCATCGGTTCTGGAAACAGCCATCAAATCCAAAAACCAAATTCTAAGCAAGCTGAATCAAGTGGTCGGTATCAGTTTCCTCCTGACAGCCTCTACAAATACTGAAGAGCATCGTCCTGTTCAGGAGAAGCTAATCAGATGTCACGCCACTGCAAGTTGGAGCAGATTGCTTCAAAAAGACACGTTGAATCTTACATGCATCCTGGATAATTCCAGTCCTTATGTCCTGGAACAAGGCTGGACACTCTGCATCGCCATCTCTCCTCTGTCCTGCTCATCAGCCACAGAAAAGGAAACAACTTCTACAAATTTTTCATTTTCATTCCACAATCTTTATCCAAGAGAAACGTTAGAAGTGTCTCTGCCAGTTCCAGTTGCAGCTGCAGGTGAGACTTCCTTCCCTCTGACCATGAACTGTTCGCTCATGTTCTCACTCTCAGCTCTCTTAGGAGAAGAGGGGCTTGCAGCTTTCCCTGATTTACAGAGGAGTTGTTTTAGTTTGCCCTTAAACACCCTGACAGTGGACTGGCTGCACACCCTTCGCGTTATCAGCCCCACAGCGGCTCATCAAACGGCCATATCTCAATCCAGCAGCTTCATGGGATCTGGCGTCCAAGCTTTGTTAAACTCGCGCCACTTCAGATGCAGCAGAGGGATGGACAGAGGGGGAGAAGGTGCCTCAAAGCCTGAGAGCTATTCTGCGAGTGTATGTATGTCATCAGAGTTACTGAGGGATACGCTGAAGTCAAAAGGCTTTGATTTCGACCCCAAAGGGGCAGAGATGGCCCATCAAAACATCTGCCTTAGTCTACTTGATTGGCTGTTGTCTGGAGCGGCTGGAGGAGTTAAGATCGCTCAAAAAGGAGATAAGATTGACTTGAGCAGCTCAGTGGTCCATGCTCGTTGTCCAAATGAAGCCACAGTTAAACTGACTGCAAAAGAGGTGATTCATTATAAAACACAGAACTAATTTAATTTAATTTTCTTTTTCATGTTTTATCTTTTGTATTATACAAGTATGAAAAGCCTCTTTGGTCTCCAGGTAAATGTTGGGGAGGACAGTACAGGGAAGGACAACTCCTTGACGAGTATAGAGGTTCACGTTGAGAGCTCATCTATGGCAGCAGTGTGTGGCCTGCATCATGCTTTGCTGTGCCGGATACAGGTACGGACACCTATAGAAACTTAATAACATCCTCACAGAAACTCTCAGGTGAATAAGGGTGCTTTATTTTATTGAAATTGTTTGGGAGATTAATTATTTTAGCCAAACAAGCATCCTTTAACATGTGCTGCAGATGAGGGTTTGTGTCTGTAAAATGGCACGATGAACCACTGAATACATTGACAGAATACCCTGAGTGCTATTGCTGAGGAAAATCATGTCATTTTTTAAATTTAACATTGTAGAGATACAAAGTAAAATAAAAAAAATCAAACACGGTAGGCATTCAGGTTTAGCCTCAATTTTCCAAGATTCAGTTTGACAGTTTTATCCTCGATTGATGAACACAATGGTTTAGTTTATGCTCTCTGCTCCCACACACAGACTTTGTTACAAGGGGCTCCAGAGAAAACTGCTTTCACAAAGGGGGTCGAAAATATAGGTCTGAGACGGGCACTTCAACAGGCCAAGGTAAGACCTTCAGACTGTTTTTCATTTAACTTGCATTAAAAGTTGGCTATAGTGTCCTCCAGTGGTGGAAATGTTTAATTGCAACCAAATGAAACAACTGAGGTTTGTCCTCTCGATAAATAGATACATTTTTTTCTTGACTGGTTATTTTATTAAATATTATGTAATAAATCATTTGCCCCTATTTTTTTTTCCTAAGTAAAACTAAGTTTTTAGGACTATTGGGCTACGGTGTCTATAATTGTGCTGAAAATATGTAATATTTATTCATCTCTTCTTCTGTCATATTAACAGATGCAGCACAGTAAAATTTCACAAGCATTCAGTGTGGGCATGTCCTCCGGGCAGATGAACCGGTTTCTTCTTGGTGTTTACCAGGAACTCAGGGAGAATCCTCTCCTCATAATTTAACCTTGTTTGCTGTCCTGGATAAAAAAGAAAAATGACAATTCACGGTGCATAATTATTGCCACTGTGTATAAACTTTTATATCTCAATGTAAATAATATCTTATATAACTTTATCTTTAGCAATGACTTTGAAGTGACCTTAAATAAATGTATTTGCTAAAGTATACAAAAGCATTTATTCCATTATTTGCATGTAAATAAACTAAGATTACCTACATTACTCTGTCATCTTGTGTGACTTATTAACTTCAATTACTCTTCTATTACGGTTCTACACATATACGGCTCCAGTGAACTCAAAATAAGCACCTTTTACAGAGTAAATTAGAGAATTGATCTGTAGGTTTACTGTCAACTGTTATACATGTGGCCATGAGCATATTCTCAGAAAACAGACTTGAATACAAATAATTTTTCTTTCAGATTTTTAAAAATTTTTGTTGACGTTCAAGTTACCTTAGTTTAAACCCTGTAATTTATTTAGTGTGTATTTAGTATTTATTTAATCTGTTTGGCTTGTTACGTCTTGTTTTTGTGTGTTGAACATGCGCAAAGGTGTTTTATGCCATTTTAAGCTTTTTCTTCTTTGTGAATCATTTAGCATCTTTTTACGACTAGTATTTAATAAAAACAATGATCAGCTTGATTCCAAAAATAAGAAATTATAAGGTCTTTTATTGTAACGCTTAAGTTTCAGAAACAAGCTGACAAAACTTTGCTAGGTGAAGGCAGAACAAAGGAAGTGAGTTGTGAGGAATATCATGTAATCTGGAGAGGAGAGGTGATCTCTGAAGTCAGACATGTAAGGGAAAGACTGAACACTTCGAAATGAGCTTTTAATGGTTCACAAGTTCAAAAGGAGTTAAAATGTCTGCCCTCTTTTAATACGCAAGCGTTTTATTGACATGCTCCTTTATGATCAGCATTAATAAACTTTTTTTCTCAGAGGTCTCATGTAAAACAGAGTTAACCTGATGAGGGTCTCCTGCTCTTATCAGTTGGAGGCATCTGCTTGGTGCCGTTAATGTAAATAGTTTTTGTTTTATCTTCCAAAAGCCTGACGCATTTATCATGTCCATCATTACTGTCTCATAGTCTTTTTCCATAAAAATTAAAAATAAATCATTGCATGTTGAGCATTTGTAGGATTTATCCAAAATTTGGATGGACAGAAATATGTCAATGAAGTGATGGTGATGTGAGTTTATGGTTAGACTGAACCCAATAAAAGCCAATATTAAAAAGTGAATAAAACCTCACTGTGCTCTTTATTCTTACATTTATTTGCTAGCCTGATGTGTTTTTCAAAGGAAAACATATCAAGGCTTATCTCAGCTCATAATGTCTTGAAAGAATTAAAAACAGTGAACATATAAGGTTCACAATTATGTCATCAGTGTCTGTTGAAAAGTTTCATTTCATAATAAAAACTTGGAAGCTAATTAAGACTAGACAATAATTGTTGTGATGAGATTTTTTAATTATCATAAAAAAAAAAAAATAAAAAAAATCAACATTAAGCTTCAATGTAATCATTAAAGCGTCTTTAAAGACACAGTTGTGTCTGAGTAAGCATCTGAAGGACTCCCCAGAAGAGCCCATGAAGGCCCAGTAATCGTTGCCAGATAGGGCTTGATCTCAGGTGTGTGGATTTGTCACCAGTTTGAGCTGAAAGCATGTAGTCACGTTGGTTGAGTTTCAGCACTTTAATTGGAATCAGTGTACTTGTGCCAGATCTACCTGCATTTAGTTGATCAAATTATTGAGACTATCTGCGATGGACCAGCTTCCCCACGACCCTTAATCGAATTAAGTGGTTAGGATACTGAATTAATGAATTTAGACTATCAGATGTTAAGAAAATCTGTAACTCTTCTTAGTTAAAAAGGAAAAGAATAAAAATTCAAGAATGAAAACACTCACCTATCTGTGAGTCTGCATCTTTACAACTCCCAACACAGGTTGGAGTTGTTATAGTCCATGTTCTTGTTATTGCTATGAAAGTTTTCAGACTTGCATTTGTTCTGTGTTTGGAATAGATATTTAATATAAATACTAAACTTTTTTTTCTTCAGCACCAGGCTAGTAAGTCAGGTTCTCTTGAATAAACCAATTTTCACCAACCAGCGCAGATTACAAAAAATCTAAATCAACAAAAAGATAAAATCAGGTCAGTTTAAATAAAAAAGGATTATCAAGATATAACCAATATTCCCAATCCTCAATAGCTCTCCACAGTAATGTGCCAGCCTGATGTTCACAGAAATTATTCAAGAGAAACCAATACTTAGTTGTAAAGTAACCATTTAGTTAACACACATGTCCTCCGAGACAACATCATTTATTTATTCATGTCCTTACTTACTGAATTTTTTCTGTATTTGAATTAATTCACAAAATAACAAACTCATTGAAATAAAGAATTGAAAAAGTACAGCAGGAGTAGAGACAGTTGTGAAAAGCAATAGATACAGAGGGTCAGTCATAAAACATTTGGTGTGGTAACAAGTGGCGCGGTCAACAGTTGAGACTAAAGCTGATAGCATTTCCTGCCATCGTAAGAGCAACAGCTGCTTTTGTAAAAACACAACAAAAAAACAACAGTAACAGCACATTGAATATTTTAAACTATGTAATTTCTGTTTTGTGACGTCCTGCAGATGCTTTGAAACAGCAGATTCTCAGCAGATGAAGGGGCTGTTTTCCCATTTGAGGTCTTGAGTTTTTTCCCACAGTATATATGTATATATACTCACCACACCTGGTCCACATTGGTAGTACTATGTTTGAACCCAGAACGACATCAATTCTTTTTTTTTTTTTTTTTAGCAAAGATTCAACTGAACAAAGTGTTGGAAACATTGCAGAGATCTTTTGGTCCATATTGACACGACTCACACAGTTGCTGCAGGTTTGTCAGGTACACATCCATGATGACAGTCTTCTGTTCCATCACATCCAAAAGGTGACCAGCTGGACTGAGCTCTGGTGATTGTGGAGGCCATTGCTGTGAAGTTATAGTCATGCTCATGAAGCCAGTTCGAGATGAGGTTGATCTTGTGACATGGTTCCTGGCTGACAGCTGGTGTGACTTTTCCTTACCATACAGTTATAATCATTTTATAAAGACCATAAGAACTATAAATTCCTCCTCTAACGGTGCCATTGGCTTTTATAATCTTTGAGAAATGGAACTTTGCTTAAACAAAACATGATCATTTCTGTAAGAATCAAAAGAAGATAAAGGAACCTCCCCTCCATGTTGAAATTATACTATTGGTATTGCTGCCATGTGCCTGAGCCTTGTTCAGTTTCAGACAATTTCCACAGGTGTCTCAACCTGAAACCTTGCTATTATTTCCTCCTAATAAACATCCTCACACTGCAGCACGACTCCTCTCAAAGGGCACATCACCTGTAATGATGACCACACTCGTCTCAGATAGCACCCTGAATCACTGTACAATACTTCACTTGATTAGTGACAAGAATCATTACATTGCCCGGGGTAACACTTATCTTCCTCAATCTCCCTTATGTTAATACCTGCAAGAAGGGGTGTAAAGACAACCAAGACACACATGGGAGCAAACAGGATATAATGAAACAACAAAACCAGCCGTACCAGTGATCAGTCACATGAAATGTTACACTTGGAACTCTACATGTCTTTATTTCTTTATTGTCAGACATTCACTCATGCTTGCACCAGATGTCTAGTTGAAAAAAAATGATCTAAAGGAATGACACAAAACTCTTATCTTGTGGTTTGAGGTCTAACTCAAATATTGTTCACTTCATGAAGACTTGTCTTGGCTGAATGTACTACATGGTTGTGAACATCGCATATAGGAAGGAAACAGTTGCATAAATGTCATGAAAGCTACCTTCAGACTGCTTCTTAATGTTACAGTTGTGATCAGTCGTGGAGAACCTCAGCCGTCAAGTCTCATGTTTAAACTAATGTTGGCTAGCTTTAATACTCCCACAGAGCAGAGCTACTCAGACTTAGTCCATCTCCTTTCAGAGTGCCACCCTGGTCCCCTCGCAAGTATCTGCCATTTTTGCCACGAATGGCAAGGCGGCCGTGCTCTAGGAGCTCCAAAGTGAAATCCTCTGGGGCCTCACCATCTGAGCAAACCAACCCAGCAGTGTTCACGTACCAGTACCGGCCATCAACACCTGCACAATAAGAAAGAAAGGAAAAAAAAAAAAGGCAAGCCATTGAGTAGAGCAAAGGAGGAAGTAGGAGACTAATCAACCTCTTTCCCATAGTTTCCACTGGAGTCACAAGTCTGCTTGACTGTGTTGCATCCTGACCTTTAATGTTATAGACCCCATTGCTGAATTGCAGGGTGAAAATATCATAGACTGATCTGCTGGCATCCAGCGTGTTGGAGTTTTTGTGGTGGCAGATGAATCCATTCTTCCCTCTCAGGATCAGCATGGGTCGGTTGATTAGTTTCAAAGTGAGCTGCTCATCCTTGCCTGATAACAGCAAAAACAGTGGAAATAACCAGATGCAGAACAACACAAGTCAAAGTCCAGGCCTGAATGAGGGAGATCCATAAATAAATACGTGTGTTGAAACAAAAAAGGTGGAAAACAAAAGAGAAAAAGTTACCTATGGAGTCACTGACTGCAAGTAACTGGCCGTTTTTCTTGGTGCAAATGTACTTGTCATTGTTAGCTTTTAGTGCCACCTTGTGGCCGAGCCACTCCACTGAAAACATGGCATTTGCTGATCTGTGGTAAAGAAACTTTGAAAATCTATTTTCCCTTTATTGTTCCAGAAGATATGATTATTGTATATTGAATGCACATGTATAACTAAGAGTTTAAGTCACTTACACTTCTGTGGCAGTACTCTGGATGTCTCCATGAGCCACCAGAGCCCAGTAGTTCCCTTGGCTGGTGCGGAAGGTGCACTTCTTGGTTTCCTTGTCAATCTCCATCTGAAAGGTCTCCATGTCCGTCTCATCTTCCTGATTTGCAGCGAGGCTCACTCCTAGCAGGGGAAATGAAGCATATACTAGAGTCACGTTTCTGAGAGATTATCTTCCGAGCCTGATGCACCAGGCATAGATTTTTACTTGATATTATTCTCAAATCACATATTATTTTTTTTAGTGGACAATGGCGATAATTTCATAATTTTAGGATAATGTTACAGGATCTAAGAATGGCTTACGGATCAAAGATATTGTAAAAGCATCTTGAAGGTTTTTCCTCCTTCAGTTTGATTGAGCTTTATTGTGTACGATAAGCCTACAGATACACGTGCTAAATCCCACTCAAATGAGTAACCCCACCCCCCCAAAACCCCAAAACATCCATTTGTCCACTTTTATCCTGGACCAGGTCACAGAGGGAACAGTCTATGCAGATTTCCAGATCTGCCTTTCCATGGCTCATCTGGAGGGACACCAAGGTATTCCCAAATCAGCTGAGAGCTGCAAACACTGCAGTGGATCCTGGGTCTGCCTCTAGACCTTGTACTGGTAAAACATGTACAAAACACCTCCCCTGGCCATCCAGTGAGGATGCCCATGGGAGGGAGATGAAGACTCTACTTTGAGCCAACAGTAACACTTTTCTTCTTATACTGACATTAGCTTGAGGCACATTTTTAAAGAATGATTGTTGACCAGGTCACAATTTTAGTTCATGAGTCAAGAAGGAGTTTTTTATGGTTGGATACCCCCTGCAGGATTCCAGCCTTAATTGTGGAAGTGAACATAAAATACCAACTGTGAAAACTGATGAAGTCAACTGCATTGTTTTATCTACAGATCTGTGCTGTCACTTTCAGAGTTTTCTACAGTAAATGTGACTTCTATCACTGGTTCTGAATTATTAAATTTATGAAGAGAGAAAAAACATGTAAAATCATCAAATGTAGAAAAAATCTATAATTGTACAGTGCCAATTTGATACTGTGCAATCAAAATTTCAGCGGAAACGTGCTCACCAAGCTCAGCCAGTTAAACTGATGCTGATTACCACCCAAACAAAATCCTGCCTTCGATTATCAAACAGATTTTGAAAAGCTCTCAGAAATGATCTCATTATTGTTATTGCCTGTGCATGAAACACAAACGCCCCCAGGAAGCAGAAAGACATGCTGACAAACAGTGGCTCCATCTATCAATACTAAGATGTTGAGACATCCTTAAAAACAAACAGCTTTACCAATGATCCCATTTTCTCAGGACTTGTCCAACTACTTTTATGTTGAGCATTTGTTTCTTTTATAAGCTTGTCATTATTTCCTCTTTGTTTAATCGTCATTAAGAAACTATTATATTTAACAGGTTTTTAGCACTGTCATGAATTCAGATGGGAAAACCCATCTGCAAGAAAAAAACCAGAAAGAAAAAGAAAACAGATCACAGATGGCCGAATCCTTAATTAGATGCATCTCAAAATATCCCCAATACATTTTCTTAATCCTTTAACAACACTAATCTCTGTGCCTCTTATCTCTTCCTGCTCTTTTCTCTGGTCATCCCATGTTACCTTTCCCTTCCCCCCACATCTCCCTCCAAACCCCTGACACCCTTAAGCCCCACCTCACGCCATTACGCCACCGCCAGCCCTGTCTCTTTGCCCTCTTCACAGCAGGGCTCTGATATAATCAGCTTTTGAGTACTACCTGTTCAATCCCTCAATCCCCTCAATAAAAGAATGAAGGAGAAAAAGCAGGAAACAACCAGAGGATTTTATGTGCCACACTTAGCAGGTTTTGCAGATAATTACCAGCCTCTCTCAAACCTTAAGCTAAAAAAAACAATGCATCATTATGCAAGCTAAACATGTCAAATGTATTGACTGGTTTCATAGTTTTAGACATCTTTAAATAGTCATATTATACTTACATATGGAGGGACAGATGCTTTTTTCATTTATTTCAGAGGCAAATATAAAACAGTAGTTACAATGTAGGCAATTTGAAAGGTTCAGAAAAATCGGTGGAGAAAATGTTGATGCCCTGAAACTAAATTAAATGTGTGTAAAAAGAATGAACGAGGCAAACAAAGTACATGACAAACCGCTCTAGCTGGACCTCACAGATGTGATTTAGGCTTGTTTAAAGGCAGGTAAGCTAACAATCCTGCAAGTGTTGCTCATATGTAAATTCATCATTAGTATTTAATTTTATTGACCATACTGTATCAACACTATCACTATATCAGTATGTTTACATGCAAAGTTAACTCAAGCTCTAATAATAACTATAATAATAGTAAACTATTAGCTAAATATAATAATAGTTAATAATCACTAACTATACCTCTTCAAATGAATCTATAAGTCTAATTTCAGACTTTTATATATTATATTATATTATATTATATTATATTATATTATATTATATTATATTATATTATATTATATTATATTATATTATATTATATTATATTATATTATATTAGTGTACACAAATGGTATAAATAAATAATGAGATAAAATATTACATCAATATCAAGATAAGTCTTTTAAAAGATATTGGAAAATGTTATAAAGTGTTGTTTAAGTTGGAGTTGCAGAACAGAGTGGGACTGAACTGGGTCCTTTTTTCAGAAGGAATGGTTTAGTGTTTCCACTAAAGGAGATCATGAAAGAATCTTTGAAGGTCCTTTTCTTAGCATCTGGATAATTTGAGCAGTAAGGCTGGTCCCTAGATAGTTCAGGGTAATTTCAGTTAGTTAGGAACCTTCCAGAGGAAAAAAGACTCTTGACTGGATCCCTGGAAATTAGCATGGTGACAAATAGGAAAAAGAAGGGAATCTGTTTCTCATTTTCCTGAAGTGTGAAACTAATGATAAAAAGAGTTGTAAAAATGTTTTTGTTAAGGATGTTCTAATAAGATTATATTTCTGATATGGTATTTTCAGTTTGCTTGCTGATTGGTCCACCAAATCCCACAGCATAATTTAGTCAGTAAAGTCATTTTGCAGTTATGTTCTGCTTTAGTCATTTGACTTTGCTCCATGCTAACACTAGCACAGGTGATCTTTTCTGTATTGCATCTTGCAAAAATCTTTATTTCTGAAGATGTGTGCAACATATGCATTCATTGCAAGTGATTATACGCATGCAAATGTACTCTTAACCAAATTTAAATGCAGCCTTAGATTACTCACAGATACTGGATTTCCAGTACAAATGTAATTGAATTTGGCAGTCTCATGGCCTACTAAAAAAGAAAAAAAAAAATCAATAATTACTTTTATGCATTTTGGTCAACATTAATGTCATGGTTTAGGATAGCGTTGTTTTCTACATTATTGAGGGGATATTGCTTCCATTTGAAATGTGGTTGCAATAATAAACTGGAGGAGGTAAAAAAAAAAAAAGGGATGATTCGTGACAAAGATGTCATGGTTACTGAGCTACTTGGATACTTTAATCACATCTTATTCGCACCAGATGAACTAGGTATCATGAGGTCTTACAAATGGTTAAATTATCATTGATCTTAAGTGCATCTGAGGCATAAATTTAAGCCCCTCTACTCTGCAGATATGCCTGGGGGGCTATCGCTCCCATTCTCTCTCATCCTGACTCAATGTCATGCTTTGTCTACCTATTTCATGTGTCCATTTCACACTAATTCAACCCAGAAATGATCCTCAGACGGGCTCAGCTGGGACCGCACAGTCACTTTCTGATAGATAAGAGAGGAGAGGAGAGGAGAGGAGAGGTGATGAGAGGTGATGAGAGGAGAGGAAAGGAAAGGAAAGGAAAGGAAAGGAAAGGCAAGGCAAGGAAAGGAAAGGAAAGGCAAGGCAAGGAAAGGAAAGGCAAGGAAAGGAAAGGAAAGGAGATATGTGCTGATATACAAAAAATGTTAAAATCCTACTTTGGTCAATCAAACGATAAGATGACATCATCACACCTACGATCACTGATAAATTACAACACACCACGTGTCAGTATCTTCCTCTGTGCTTCTGGAAAACACACTGGTAGCTAAAAAGAAGCTTCATTCCAGATCAAGGTTTACTTCCTCGTATTACCTTAGCAAGAAGTCTGCTAGCAGCCCTAACTAATCCATCAACGAGAGATGGCTCCGACATCAATTATTGATAGTGAGCTGGTGCCACTATCCCCAGTCCCTCATTTTCTTCCTTCTCCCAATCAGTCATCGTTCACAACTGCATTATTTTTCTGTACCATTCATTTTCTCCACTTCTTTGCTTTGGTGGTTTGTGTGTTCTTGTGCCTGGATATAATACATCCTATTTGTATATGGTTTAGGAGTAAGTTTGCATCTCAAGATTATCACCTAATCTTCACATTCAGAGCAGAGCAAACCATTTAGACCCTAACAATGCAGGAGGGAGATGAGGAATATAATAACAGGTCTACATGACAAGCAAAGACAAACAAAAACAATAAATGTATTTTTTTTTGCTGCAGACAAAATTTACTTCACAGTTTCACCTACGTTGATGGACTACTTCTTAGCTGATCCCCTTTTCTTACTGCAGCACTCCTCTACAACATATAGAGAGCTATGATGACAAACAATTTGATTTTGAATCTTGATGCGAACATTCACAATGACACGTGTTGCTGAACTCTCTTTCCTCTGTTTGGTTGATTTTTAGTGTAAATAGGTGCTGAGTGTGGCTGAGCATAATGGATTAGATCAGCAGGTTAGAGCTGGACACAGTGCGGCAGAAGTTTTGGCTGCAGGTAAGAGGCAGCTTGGGTTTCTGAAAGCAGACTCCCCCTCGCCCTCCAGGAACAGGGGCCAGCTTCATCAATAATTCAATACAACTCACCACTCGCCGCAGCAGGACAGTGTGGTTGTGAGCAGGCGAGTGCAGTGGAGAAGGATAAAGCCTTTGTTTGTGGAGACAAAGTACAGGAAGAGAAACACAAGAAGGTTCTGCTGGTGTGGAAAGGTACATGCACATGCACAGACTTATATACAAAAGTACTCTATGCATTTGCTTTATGCTCAATCTAATTGCTCCTTTCCCCTTCAACCAATCAGTTTACGGTGCTCCCAGAAGTTTGGTTGCTTCCTGCAGCCCCCACTGCCAAGCAGGAACAATGAGTGTGGAGAGATTCAGTTACAGCACCCAGGGTTGAAGTAACTCGAGCATGCAGACAAGAATCTGCAGCCTGCGGATGGCTGTCATGGCCTACTATGCTGACAAGCGCTGTTGGTGTGTGGTAATCTAGCCCAAATCCAGCTTCAAATCAGACTAGTGGACCCATTTGACCATCAGCAACTGAAACTCTATGAAAGCACCTCTGCTGCACCCCCTAGCTGGATGTAACATGACTCTCACAATTAGAGTTGTCTCAGGGTTCTTCACTGATCAAAGAAACTCATCATTTTTTTTTAAAAAAAGGAGTGACCGAGAAGAAGTCCATCAGTCCAGCACTGTGATGTCATGCCTGCATGCTGATTAAATAACCCCACTTCAACCCCCCTACCACAGGAGAGAAGGGTAAATACTTAACACAGCATCAACAGAGCATTATTGTGCAGCATATTGGTTACAATCAACTGTTTTAATAAACTTTTGGATCAAAATTAGACAGGATTTGCCAACAAAGCTGAGAAGTGTATTTAATAAGGACAAAAACATGATTTTAAAGAACACCATTTTAGGTGACAGAAAAGAAAAACAATCTCTTTCACGTCTTTACATTAGGCATCCACAGTTTAAAGGAACACAAAACTTTATTTGGCTACATAGATTTATTCATTTTCAGCACCATATTGAAGAAAATTTACTGCACATAGTGGCTCTCTCAATATGAATGTTCAGTAAATCTGTTATACCAGTGTAAGCATAAATCAATTACAGTCCTATAACATGACCTGCTCCTTTTGGTGCCACTGACAAAGCTACACTCTTATGCTTCCACTTCATCTTGAGAAGGATGCTGAAACGCACTGTGATGTGGATGCATGCTAATGTGCAGACTACAATACCCATAATTACTATCCATCCCTTCAGTTGTCGATTTCAACTTCATTATGCATGTGAGCGGGTCAGTGTGAGTCAGTAAAAGCTCATGTGACCACTCTCAATGGCACTTCAGGGCAACCTTTGTCCATTTAATCAGTTGTTTGGAATACTGTGTACGGTAACTAGCATATGACCAGAGGAACGGCTTGTAATTTACCTACTTAAGTGCCCATGTGGCCTTGCATTTGCCGGAAAAACCGGTAGACAATTAAAAATAAGAATTTCAGAGCACAGATCAAACATCAGAAATCACGACACCATAAGTCAGGTGGCAGAACGTGGCAGAACGTGGTAGAACGTGGTGGAACAGCCTCTCACAATGTCTCCTTTTGGATATGTATTGAACCTGTTCACCATCCCTTAGCCTACCGGGTGGCGACATTAAGTCTCTCTTATTAAAAAGAGAAGCATTTTAGACACACTGTGGCTCCTCAAGGTCTTTATCTAGATTTAGACTTGATTTTTTTGTGATGTATTTGTGATGTGTGTTTGACATGTTGGCTTCATGTTCCTTTATTGTATGTGTAGGAAGTAGCCATCTTTGTTTACATTGCTTCCCCAGTAGTTAGCCTGTTAGCTCTTGTCTACTACTGCGTCAGCCTTGTTTACAGGTTGATCTGCATTTTATTACATCTCTCTAGAAGCATCTCGACCAACGTTCTCATTTTTATATGTATTTAGATGCACCTCTTCAGAAAATAGCATTTAATTCTGTTAAATGTCCCCTGTATCACCACAAGTTTTCTGATTGTAGGCAAGGCATCTGTGTTAATTTCTACATTATTCCTCATGTTGAACGTTTTTTTTTTTATTTCTCAGGGAACTATCTTAAAGTGATCTCCTTAGTGGTAGTTGAGTATATAGTTTATATATCTTGTGAATATTTTGTAATATTTTCACACCTACTGTTCAACACCTAACTGTATCAGGGGACCCTCCAGTCGTTACATTTATGAAGAGGTGTCTGCAATCCCACTGCATGTCTGAAGAAAGGCTGGTGCCAAAAACATCAGAACAAACTAAAACTCTGTATGGAGCAGCTTCTGGTGTGCAAACTTTACTTTTTTTTTTATCACTTATCACCATTTCGGTCCAGCACCCAGCATTACTCTGCTGGTATGTGTGTGTTATTTTCACCTGTTTTAAGAGGAACGGTTTGGCCATGGACGCAAGGATTCAGAAAAATATCAGATTTGTGAGATCGTACTATTTCAGAGGGCGTGTCTTTGTTTTCTTACCTTGTCTTATAGAGACATAACGGCCATTAGCTGCCATCAGAACCACTTGTGGGTGGCTCTCTTCCAGGTCAAACAGTTCATCTTTGCCTGGCTTGGAGCACCTTCCAGATCTCAGGGTCCCTGTAGGCCCCATGGGAGACAAGTATTTTCCCTCACAATCTTTAAATGCGAGCTTCCCGCACTTCAGCTCCAACGTGTACGTTGTTGCCCTCCCACTCTGTGTCAGCAGCTTTCCATCATTGCTGAGGAAACGGCTGTCACATGTTTTTAGGCAGTACTTCCCATCCAGGTAGACGAGGGTCAGGAGTGCTGCCACTCCCCAGGGAATGTTCAGATCCACAGCGATTTCCCCATCTTCCATGGAGAGGCGGGCATAACGCTTACGGGCCACAGACAGAAGGTTTGCCTGCGGATGCAGAGCCAGATGCACTGCCCACAGCTCAGCATCTGTGATTACCTGAGCAAAGCAGGACAGGTAGTCCCGAGAGCCGCCAAAGAAGCGGAGGTACTGCTCCGACTGCAGGGCCCAGCGGCCATCTGACTGAGCCACTATGAGGAAGCGGCAGTCTGAACTGTGGCCATCTGCCTCACAAGTGACTTTACCATCTCTGTCAGAAGCCAGGTAGCGTCCCAGGTGACTGCGTAAATACACCACCTGGGTGTCTTGGGAATCCTGCTCTAAAGTCCATATCTGCTTCTTCTTCAGGCTGGGAGCTGATGCGTTTACCTGAGAAACGAAGAAGGTGTCACTCCAATATCGTTTGCACTATGTACAACAAGCACAAGAGTTTCTTCTCTCTGAAGTAATGTGGGGTCTGGCAGGTCTACAGGCAGTGCAGCGTTCATTTGTAGTTGGTACCTTGAAACCAAAGGCTTCTGCAGTGAGGTAGCGACCCTCATGATTGATGAGACCAAACTGCAACTTCAAAGGACGATTTCCATTCGCCGGCATTTTCACCTGTGGATTTGGAAGAGTGGGATGACAGAACAAGAAATTAGGGATGAGGTGGGGTGGTAGTGGCGGATTGGGGGGAGGGAGGGGTGATGATGTCATGGCAAATGATGAAATTCAAAAGCAGGAAATTAATTCATTAAGGTATAGTATATTAAAGCACTCCCAAAACCACAAATTCCTTCCACCGCCCATGGCTTCATTATACATTTTTCCAGCCACAGGCTCCTAATTTACTTACTGCGGTTTTGTGGCTTCCCCTATGCAGTTCCTGCGGCTCTAATTCCAGCTCCCAGATTTAAGAGGCTTCTTTCACCAGGCGCCCTCTTGTAATTCTTTCTCTTTTTCATCCACTCTTGCTGGCTCTTACTTTCTGTTGATCGTGTCTCCTCACTCGCCTCAAATGCTCCTACTGTTCTCCCTAATCAGGTTAGAGGCAGCAAAGACTTGAGTCAGCCTTGATCTCTGTTCAGTCCGATGTCAGACCCCCTTTCTCTCTAGACTAATTTTGCTGAGCACTGCTCAGCTATGCTTCTGCAGCCTGCTCCTCTCCCTCTGTCTCTCCTGCTAAACAGCTTCACCCCTGTTCTTGCATGACTTGTTATTCACCCTGAAGGCTCAATCACGCAGACTAGACTTCTCTGGGGTTCTGTGTTTGCTTCTCCCTTTGCCTGTTTGGATCAATCACATTAAATACCTTGACCCTCTTCTACACCTTCCTCAAAAATCCAGGTTCCTCGTTTGTCAGATGCAAGTTTGATCAGCGAGGGAGAACATCCTCAGCAGTCCCAGAAATTATTATGGTAGCGCACTGAAGGACTCCTTCACTCTTTCCTTACACATAAGCCGTCCATCACAACTGAACCCAGCAACAAAAGGTGCTCGCCTTTGTAATCTTAAGCCTCTCCCTGTCGCTTTTTCCTCCCATCCTCTCCTTCTCTCTCACTGCCTTTCTCTAGCCTGCCATGTGGGTAATCCTGCCTTTCTCTTACTCTGCACCTTATTCTGAGCTCCGCACTTCACCTCTTTCTGCCACACTTAAACAGAAGTAAGTAGAAACAATGCATATATATATATATATACACACACACACACATTGTCGAGTAACCAGAGCACTCCCCGTGCCTTTGGGGAACTTGCCTGAGCGCAGCTCCTCTTACCTGCCTGTGCTGGGGTTTAGTTACACACCTTCTCTGATTGCAAGAAGTCCTAATGGGAACTGTGTCTGAGAGGGAGAGGGAGGCAAACTCTACATCTGAATTTAGGAATGAAGATGGCGGGTATTATAAAGGAAACAAGCTAATCAACATATGGAGTCTTGAATGAATGTGTGTGTGTTTAATCAACCCTGCCAATCAGCCTATTATAAACCCTCTTTGAGGAGTAAACAGACGTGTCTCCCTCTGAATCTATCTAATCCTCCACCCAATCATCCCAATCTGACTAATCTACTGCAACCACCCCGCCCCACTCCCCAAATGCACACACACACACACACACACATATACATAAAAACTCCCTCTTCAACTTGCCAGTGGCTATAAACATATAAACATATACATAAACCCACTGACCCAAACATACAAGTCATCACCACCCACACCCACCAAGGCTATTGGAGGCTCTCAGGGTTGGCAGTCAACACCACCCACCCAAAGATTTACTCTTTTTGACTAATATTTGAATTGCTGCTGAAAAATATAATGAATTATGTATATCACACACAGAAAGACTGTAACATTTTATACAAGTTTTTTTTATTTTGTGCATGATATCTATAGGTGTGTTTGTGTATTCCTAAGTGTATATGTGTGTATGCTGAGGAAATGGCGTGTGGTGGGGTGGGAGGATGGAGCTGCTCCTAAATGTGTAAATCACTTTTTGCTGTTTTTAATATGTGAAAAATGCTTTATAAGCTAAGAGCCATGATTCACTATTTGGCCATGTTCACTCTACAGCCAATGTGGCCCAAATCAGGTTTTTTCTTTCGCCCCTAATGTGACTCAACAGTTATTTTATTTTTTTTATGAAAGTCTGAAAAGCACAAATCAGATTTTTTTTTTTTTCCAAATCAAACCCAAACTATTTCCATACGTGGTTCTAAATAAGATAAATATCTGATGTTTTCAAGGTGAACTCAGTCTGAAGAGTCATGTTGTGTTTAAACTCTGGCGTCAGTGAAGCAATACAGACGTCACAATTCCTTACAAGAGGAGGCATGATGCATGAACACAACGTGTTGCAAGTGACATCAAGTTCCATGAAGATCAAGATCTTATCGTTCCATATACTCCAAATAGAGCACTTTGCTCAGACTGTAGGTTTACTTGTGGTTCCCAGTCTCAAAGAGTACTATGGGAGGAAGGGATTTTAGCTATCAGGCTCCTCTCTTATGGAACCAGCTCCCACCGTGGGTTCGGGAGGCAGACTCCCTCCATACCTTTAAGATCGAGCTAAAAACCTTCCTTTTCCATGATTCTGTTAGGATGTCATGTTAAGATATGAGCATCTCCTGAGTTGGAGTCTGCATGTACGGGACCCAACTATCCAAGTTATGCTCATTGCTCTTATAGTTACGGTAGTCTAGCCATCCATTACTTATGTAGCAATGGGGATGTCACCTGTTGCACTGAGAAGTACCTCGCTCTATTACTCTAATATATTGATGTATAAATATATGCCAATATTGCCGTCTCTAACTTATTTCTCCTTTTTTCCGCAGGTCCTCCTGATTAGGTGCAATTGTACATGTTGATCTGTCTTTCCTGTCCTCTCCACCCCAACCAGTCGAGGCAGATAGCTGCCCTCCCTGAGCCGGGTTCTGCCGGAGGTTTTCTTCCTGTTAAAGAGGAGTTTTTTCCTTCCCACTGTCGCCGCATGCATGCTCAGGATGGGGGCTCTATTATAGGATATGTATGAATTTGCTTGGAATGATGTGTGTGTTGATTTGTGTATGTAAAGTGACCTGTGACAACATTGTTGTGAAGTGGCACAAGAGTTGAAATTGAATTGAATTGAATTGAATTGAACTGAAAGTGTTCTTCTGCACATGTGGGTTGCTGCAGGACAGTGGACCATATTTAGATTAAAATGTGAATAACCAAGGACAAAATTAAAGAAATAAAAAAATCAGATCAGAGTGACATATTAGGCTTGCAGCGTGAATGCTTTAGACACAGACAGCAACCGTCTGGGATCATTAGAGGTTTTATTTCTAGGCACATTTTTGGAGAAATGAAGGGCAGTCACACTTTGAATTGTTTGGTTAGAATTAGATTTCCCAAATATCTAGTTAGTCACTGTTTACTTTCACCTATTGTTTGTTCAGATTTAAACACCACAACTACCTGATTATCTTCAGACAACACAATTATGTGGTTAAATTCAAAGCAAGATTGTGTTTTTTTTAAATTACTCTACATCACAAGTAGAATCCATCAAGTTTGATGATGATGTTGAGTGAAACCTCTGAAACAGGTGCAACATATGAATGACAGGCAAGCGAGAGAGAGTGTAGCTTGTAGTATAAATGGTTAATATTAGGCTACTTCATGTTTTGTCACACCATGTTTCATTCTGGCATATAGCATATGTCCACCTTATTTTTAGGGGATTATGGAGAATGGTATTATGGTGATCTAACTATCAAAATAACTCCAGTACCATATCTGAACCCTATGACAACTACACCTACATCCCCAAAGGTAACAGGACATATTCATGAAATACCGAAGCATAAACTAAAATGAGCAAATTGGCCTGAGCCTAAACTATTTTCGTGATTCACCCCCAGATTTTTGTATCATCTATGAAACCCAAAATAATAAGATTTGTAATTGAAAAGATGCAACAACTGATTACATAAAAACAGGACTATCAGTGCTGCTGCTGTGTGTAAAAGTTTGTTTGACTTAAATGAAGTATGATAAATGAAAACCAAACACTTTCTAATTCAACACCTGAAATGATGAGAACTAATCAACTGATAAATCATAATAACGGATCCGGCAGTCATGTGCCATTCATGACTATAAGGAGCGCAGGAATACGTGTAAATAGTTTGCTAATTTGCTCACTTACAGGAGCTTCAGGCAGGAACTAACTTTCTTTGTTCAGACTTTCATGTAAAAGCAAGAAATGGAGATTTCTGAGGGGATGAATCAAACACTGTTGTAGTCTGTAGCCATAGTGAGCAATTCAGAAGATTGTTTTCATCATGAGAGAAAACTGCCTTCTGTGACCTTCAGGTTCTTTACATGCTTTTGTCACTTTCTTCTCAACACATTCGGTTACATTTCTTCCTTCTTTGTGACTTCATGATAAGCAGAGTAAAGGGAACTCACTCAGGTCCTTATAACTTCATTTTAATTACATGCAACATGAAAACAATTTAGTACAATCTTTACTCATGTACAAGTGCTCTGTTATGTAATCTGTTCTGCCCATGAGAAGTCCAACAAGACTGAAACTTTCTAATCTTTATTCAACACCTACTTGAACAAGTAAATATCTAACAAAACAAATAGACAGACAAACACACACAAACTCATAATTTGTTTTGGGCCTTCTGTTCAGTTCCCTTTTGATCTCCAGGCAGTAAGAGTTGCTGAATTGTGTGTGCAAGCTTGTAATTCATTAAACACTCAGCATCCCACTCTTTAAAGTAACAGGGTTAAAGTGGAAATCAAATATTCACTTTTGCATTCATGGAATCCCACTCATGGACTCATCCTGTTTCTTTTTCCTAAATGAAGCCAAAAATCCACAAACAGTTGTAGATACTGTAAGAAAAATGAAGTAGGAGGGAACAGGCAGTCAACAAATCAAGTCATACACTGTTATTGTTATCAGTGCTATTACATTCATTACTATCTCTATTATCACTATTACTGTACTTCCTGCTCATATGTATCCTATCCCACGCATCATTAGCTCACTCTCTGGGACCCCTGGGGGCCGCGTCATCGTCTGCTGATGTACCGTCGCTTCTGCTGTCGGCACAGTGACGCCTGTCAATAGCCAGCCAGATGTTTTTTTTTTCTCGTTTTCTTTTTCCCCCTCCTTCGAGGACAGCGCCTGTGCCAGGTTCACCGTGGCAACTGTGGGATGGTGCTTTAGAAGCCATTACAGCGATCCTCTGATGACACTCAAATAGCTATCATTACACCTCCTCCAAGGAGACACAGAGTGGGGGATGCGGGAGGGAGAGAGAGATGAAAAAGGAAGGAGGAAGGGGGTATGGATAGAAGGAGGAGGTATGGCCAGAGGTATTGGAGGAGAAAGAAGTGGTATTGCAGCAGGTGGAGATAAAAAGGTGAGAAAGAGGAAAGAGTAGAGGGAGAGAGGTTAAAGGTGCTGAGAGAAGAAGGGGGAATCTGCAAATTACACAGGCAGACATGGATGGGAAGAGTTAAAGATATACAAGGTGGATGGAAAGATGGAGAGGGGAAGGAGCGACGGAGAATGGAGAATTTAAAATGACCGTTTCTGAGTTAACAGCCTCCAGCCTTTTTCTACCCTATTAAGTTCTATTCTGCCATTACTTGGGACTGCGGGGTGCTGCCTTATACCCCACAGTTCCTCTCCCAGACACCCCCACCCCCTCCTGTACAGACACTCATATTCCTCAGTCTCCTACTCCAGTCATCCCCCTCTTTCCTTCCCCTGTGCCTTTACCATCCTTTCACTCTGGTGCTCAGTTCATTTCCAGAGGTTGTGAAGTAAATGAAAGTGAGACCAGTTGGAGCAATTGTTGAGTCCACTGGTTTTCATTGTAACTTTTTGTAAAAGCAATCCAAAACATGTTTTTTTTTTTTTTTTTTTTTTGACACCTTGTTCACATCTTTGTTCGTTTCCTGTAAACTTTCCATGCATACCAGGACTCATTTTCAGTGAAACTCCACTTGTTTCAGGACCTGGTTTAGTTTCTGAGAACAGGAAAATGCACAACTGTTTCTGCAATTAACTAGTTTCAGGATTTCTTCTTTTGTCTGTAGTTTAGGATAGGAAAAAGTAGATGAACACTACTGTCTAGGCCTACTACACACAATGGAAATGAGTCTAAGTGACTCTTCTTAATCCATAGTTTTACATTTTATGAAGTTATCATTGCAGTGGTGAAGACCATTATGAGAAATTACATACGATTCAACATGGCCTGTTTCAGTCTATTTTTCTAAGGCAAGAAATGGAGTGAAAATAGGTGTAAATATATCTGAGAATTCATTTGCACCAGCTTTAGTGACTATAATGTCAAAGCCAAGGAAAAGAAGGACACTATTTGATGAGAAATAAATTGACTTGAAAAGTGTGATGTAAAAACTGCACATGCTATTTGTGAAATCTGTTCTCCGACTCAAGTGGAATCTTTCATATTCTTCACATTACACCTCCTTCCACATGTCCATTACTCTCATTCCTTCATTTTTGGGGAGTCAGCTCAGTTAGAGGAAGTTTCTCAGCTGTAACACCTTCTTTGCTTATGTAAATAAATCAGTGGCATCCATTGGAGGACGTCTTTTTAAATGAGAAATCTGACCTCCAAAGCGTCTTGACATGCTGTTATGTTTCATGTCACATATTATGTTTTCCTTGAAAATTAAATTGATTTTTTGTCTATTATTGCTACTGCTGCCAACCTGTAACTAGCATGAACATATCCTAGCTATCCAAGCCTTGTTTTGATCACTGGGCTGATCAGATCGTTTCATCCCCACACCTTGTGACCTGGTACATGTATATCTCATTTCAATACCAAAAACCACCGCTGGGAGGCGCCGTCCACCTTCTGCTTTGCTTTCTCTATAAAAACGTTGCCTATATATCTTTTGGAGGTCGCAAAAAGAAAAAAAAAAAAAAAAAAAAAAAAAGAAAGAAAGAAAGAGAAGATTGATGCTTGGTTTGTCAGTGTTGTCAGTGTTGGTGCCTGTGTGACTGCATAGCGTAGGAGGGAAGGAGTGTAGTGCTATTTAAAGTGGCTCCTTTTAATGTTTCTTGCTTTTGGGGAGGTGGGAGTTGGGGGAGCTTTGTAGGAACTGAAAGGCGTCAACAACACATGAGGCGTTATCAACTATAAAACATCAGTGCAATTAAAATGATGGCGGCGGCGTGCGGGGGATTGTTTCCCTTGTTTCAATTATTTCCACTCATCGTGGCCTACCTGAGTCTCTTCCTCTGTGTGCAGACTGTACGTGGCAGCAGGAGCAGCTCTGACCCCCGCTTTTAGGGCCTGAATGTGTAAATGTGGGTTTCACCTCACTGCTAAACATGCTCTTCTCATGTGCTTTTAATCTTATTGGTTTTCTTGCATGCCGATTTGATTAAAATCAGGACAACACACGCGCTGCTCTGGTGGCCTCGTGTGCTCCAAAATAGTGTAGTGTATTACTGTCGCTTTTCTTATATGCGTCTGAAACGACGCTTTGAAATAGTCCGGATTAACTGATGTATCGCGTTTCTAAAAACAAACCGCCTCTGAATCATTCATTTATTCACATTTGACTATTACAGTGCGGGGTTGTGTTTTATGGGCAGAGCAGCACCTTCCTGTGTGGTAGGAAAGAGTTAATACCAATGGGCTAAACGTGATGAGTGAGGAGATTCTGTGAGAAGCAGCGAGCCAATCCGATTCGAGATTAACACCTTGTGGGTCCATGATTGGCTTGCAGCCGAGTAGTTGTCGTTTGGAGCTCACTACCCACGTGGGGCTCAAGCCACAATATGAACGTCTATTGGCTGAAACGCCAAAGCCAAGACCCGCCTGCTGCGGTTCTCCTTGCTCATTGGCTAAATGAGCTCAACTAACCCCTCCCACTCTCTCACACCCCCACTCCCCCGCCTCTTCTTGCCTTGTTTTTTCCGTCCAAGAGGAAAGGAAATATCCCTCTCGCGAGCTCCATGGGCTCGCGCGGGTAGTCGCGCTGGCGCTGCCGATTCACATCTATCAGGAGGCGCGAGAACGCACATGAAAGATTTCGCGGATCTGGTCTAAAATGAAGATTAAAAAAACAAAACAAAACCTCAGATTAGTTTATCAAACATTTAGCTCAATCGTCGATGCTGAATGTCGTGGAGTTTTACCGCTGTTATTTTCCGTAAGAGTCCTCGAGACGGTTCTGTCTGTGTCCCTATTTTCTACATTTTGTCTTCAGTGCAGCGATCCGGTGCGCTCGCCGACTGAACTGGAGAGCCACGTACGCACGAGCGTGCACACGTGACACGACCATTAGTAACTAGTTAACACAGCAAGAGACTTCCAACTCTATCTATCTATCTATCTATCTATCTATCTATCTATCTATCTATCTATCTGTCATAAAATATATTAATGCAAAGTTTAGATACAAGCATCTTTTTCATGACTACTATATGTGTTTGCAACGTTTGATACACTTATTTCTCTAACGCAAGACAGTGACTATGTCCACGTTTATTCAAATTATAAGATGCTCTTTGGCGGATGTACAAATTTTACAACACTTATCTTTATTAAAAAAAACTGCCTATTGCCAATAAGTAAGGGGGGAAATTGATGTTCTGATCGTACAATATTCTTCAAGTAACAAGAAATTCCCCTGTCTGGCTTGTAACAGGGGTGTTAAATAGATTGAGAAGAGAGCAACAAAGTATATTTTTCATTAGAAAAACATTTTGCCTGATTACACAAGTTTTATTCATTTGGGCAGTTTTGAACCACTTTTGTACATGACTAACTCAAGAAGATGAAATTAGGACATTCATTAAATGATAGATCGGTCAGAGTCTAAAAATTGAGAAACACAGGCAACATTAGAAGTTTTTTAAGCACTTCAACCTCAAACTGAATTATAAGCACCATCTTAGCACCAACAATGTACGGTGTGTTTTGCTTTTATTAATGTGAAACTCTTGCCATTTGCATGCTGTTTAAAAAAGGACAAAACACTGGGTAGTGTTGAATGTTAAATAATTGTTTCAACCGTTTGGTTTAGATTTTTTTTTTTTTTTTTTTTTTTGCCTAAATATAGTTTAAAATCAGCCCAAAGTATTTTATGTTTAAAAAAAAGCATGATAAATAATCCACAGTGAAACTCGCTGAAAGGTGGAAAAAGTGATAATGAAGTCAGTATAAAATGAAATCACAAACGTGCATCAAATTTTTTGCAAGTATTATGGACAGAAAATTTTCAATACAGAGCCATGAGTGTTTGTGTACTTCTCCACTCAGCAGGCTGCATTTTGCAGTATGAATACATTCACCATCTCTTTGCTGTTGTTTGTCATCTTCTTATTGGACTCCTGAGCTCAGCTGCTTGGAGTAAGGCAGGCAGCATGCAGGTGTACTGGAACAATATGAGAAAAGCTCATCTAATGAATTGTGGTCTGAGGAGTCAAATTAAAATCCTCTGCAAGAGCTGCAGAGGTTTAGATTTTTGATGCAGAGAAATCATCAAATATGTCTGGTTGCACAGGAGTTATTTAGAATGACTGAACTTATGTTGCTGCACCTCGTTCCTGAGCTATACCGTATGAACATGCATAGTTGCATGAAACAATAAAGTGCTACTGTTCTCTCCTGCTTGTGGTTTCCATGTGACCAGTGATACTCGCTGGGCCTCATGCTCAAGCTGCAGTGTGCCGAATTGCATGTCCATTCGGTTCACCTCAGAACGGAGATCAGTCAGCTTTTTCTCACCTTATCCTGTGCCGGAGCCGTGCTGAGGATTTAGCTTGCTTCTGATCGAGTAGCAGCAAGCAAGGCGGCCCTCACTGTGTGACGACGGCAGGAGGGGAGCTGGGCCGATGGGGAAGGGGAATACCCCCCAATGTGTGCTCGGCAAATGTTGTCGTGGTGATGGTGACCATAGTGGTGGTTGCCAGGGAGATGGCGGTTGCTTGTCTGACCCGTCCCCCTCGTGCTGTCACCAGCGTTATTGATGCACGCCGCTGCTCGGCATTGTGGGAGTGCAGGAGGGAGGGCGAAGAGGACAACGGTTAATGAGTTCAGGAGGAGCAGGGACTCTCCGTGCTCTCCCTCTCCTCTCCTTCTCTCTCTGTCCGTTTCTCCATCATCACCCCCTCTCTCTGCTCTCTCTTTCTCTCCTTCTCCCCTTCATTTCTCATGGGTGTCTGTCTTGTGTGAGTGTGCATTAGGAATGTGAGTCTCTCATGATCCATCATGGCAAAATACACTTTGTCTCCTTCATAAACACACACAGAACACACACACAGATGCACTATGCAAACACAAGCACACACCTGAACGACATTGACAGTCAGTCCCACACCTTTACTTGAATAGTATAACTGACTCATTCACAACCACTCCTTTCACTCTCACTCTCACTTACACACAAACACACACACACACACACACACACACACACACACACACACACACACACACACACACACACACACACACACACACAGATGCTGCCCTGCTGTTATGCCTGAAGGTAGGAGAGTCAGTAAGATTAATAATGACCCCTGACTCCCCGTAGACAGACCCAAATATACACAGTTTGGAGAGAGAGCGAGAGGAAGAAGAGCAATGATAACGGTAGTGAGTGGGAGAACGAGGTTCGACCAAATGCTGACTAAAAATACACAGTTTGGAAACAAAGAGAGGGAAAATGTATCGTTTAAGGAGCAACTGTAATGAGATAGGAAGAGTGGATGTAAAAGTAGAAGTTCAAATGTAATATTGAAGGGTGGGGATTTATAAGAGTGTGTGATCAGAAGCATGACTTAAAAAATATTAGATCTTAAACAATTAAACAGCATATATGTTACAGATGAGACCTTGCAGCTCGCTGTTATGAAAGAGTGTATGAATAACATGCAAAGCTGTGTCCATGTAATAATTTTAACC